>NW_022111372.1:68693054-68735582 GCF_000313985.2 Echinops telfairi
GAGGGAGGAGCTAAGCGGCGTGCGCGAGGATTGGTTCCTCGCGCCCTGGGGGCGGGGCGTGAGAGACTGGCGGAAGCCCCGAGCTGCGGGAGGAGGAGGGCGTCCTCGCGCCGCCTCGCACTCACTCGGTCTGAGCCAACATGGACTCTGCGTGCTCCCCGGCTGAAGATTTCACACCCAAATTTGCTCCCCACTATCCAAATCTGCGGCTATAAAACAAAAGATTTCTCTTTACCGAGACACTAGTAATACGTCCCAGGGCAAACCGGATGTGAAATAGGCGGTGACTTCATGCCACAGAGATTTTATTTTAGAAAGGAAGGTGGTACCAGCCTCTCGGATCTGGAGAGCAATCCGCCCATTTTTTATGTGCAGCACAATTTAACTTGCACTCCTCTGTCCCTAATCCCCTTCCCTCTAGCTGCAGACAATCTGCTGCAAGCTTTCCCTCTTTGGGGCGTGGAGGTGAGGGTGGGGATGGAATGGGTAGAAGGGGCTAGACGCTTAGGGACTGCACTTTCCATCTTTTCACACTTGCAATTTAGGAGCACCCTCTTTTAAGGTGTGCCCATTAAAAATCCAACTGATCAGTCTAACTCTTCCACCTTTGATCAAATATTTATCCACGGCATACGTGTGAATGAACACGAGCTATCAAACAGGGAGATGCTGGCTTATCCTTTTGGAGAGCGCACGCTCCCCAGCATTCACCTCACACACACTCCCACACGGATGCCTAAATCGCCCTGTCGCGCAGTCACGAATGATGAGGGGTGGTAGGGAAGAGATCGGGTCTGTGGGGGGATTGGCTACTGCGTTTAGAGTCTATCCGCACGTTCACAGGTTTTCAGTTTTAGCCCCCACCTTCCTTAGCTTGGAGGACAGGAAGAACAAGCTCCAGCCCAGCCCTTTCTCCTATTTTTCCTCACCTCCTTTCTCTTCTGCTTGGAAACAACTGTTTGCCTGTGTGTGCTATAATCTAGAAAGCCAGGGAACACAGATACCTGTGCATCTGAATGATACTGGGTTCCTAGGGAGAGAAGCATTTAAGTTTAAGTAAACTGTTCTGATCTTTTCTAGGCTCCTGAGTCCTATCTCCATTTCTTGAATCATTCTTTTGCTTTGAACTCCATCATTCTCTGACTTAAGAAAATAGGACAGCAACAATGATGAAAATATTCTTATAAATCAAGAAGAAGAAGAAAACCCTATTTTACTACCACCACCCCTCTTCTTTTACCCACCCTGGTGGGCCTCCACCCACAAATAATTACATACTTAAGAAAGGTGGGTGTGTTTGAACATCAGTCTAACTAAATGCCTAGGGAATTAGGGTTGATCACAGTTCCCTCCTCTGATTTTGTGAATGGCTGTGTGTAGCAGAAAGGCTGTGGATAAGATTATCCTAGGAAGAATTAAAGAAACCACTCAAAACCCTGGGAGCTGTCCCTTCAGCACCAAGTCCAACTGTGTAGGAGGTGCTGAAAAGAAGAGGTCTTCACTGCAATATTTCTGGAGGATAAGATCTCATAACTTGGGTCAACTCTGGGGTCTTCTTTTTTTTTTCAAGAGAAGTTCTAGTTGAGCTCTTCAGTAGGGGCGGAGCTTGGCTAGGCTAAGGAAAAACCTAAAAGGCCTCTCTATACCACTTACAGGTTATATGCTTCTTCAAGGGCTCCATGATCCCATGCGTGATCTTAAACAATCAGCTTTCATGATTAAAATTTAAGACAGGCCAGTGAAATGATAAGATTGGAGATGAGGCAAAGATTTGGGCACTGTTCCCTTCTGAGTTTTGAAGTTAAGTATATTATTGGGGGATTATTTTAGAAGAAAACAGAAAGTAAAGTTGAAGATCATCAGATTCTAACTCATATTTTTTGTTTCTAGCTAGTAATTACTTTGATCAGACACAATATATGCCAATATATTTTAAAATATTTTCATTGAAGAAATATTGTAACTTTTCCATGTGAAATTTTGATTCATGTTTAATTAGTACTTTAATATTTTAGATGCATTTATATTTTAACAAATTTAAGAATAAAAATAATCTTTCATATAAGGTTTTGGAGGACTGGGATAAAAATGTAAACTATAATTTCATGTATATGTGAATTTATATGTAATTCCATAATTTTCCCAATACCAATAGTAATAAAAATGTGATATGTTAGTAATTTCTTTTCCTAGATACATTATCACATCTTACGTTAATTTTATTCTATAAACTGAGAATATTGCATCCTATTCTATCCGACAAGGTCGCCATAAGCGGGAATCATCTCGATGGCAGTGATTTGTTTTTTTAATACTTAATGACACACAGTCAAATCACAACTGATTACACTTTTGCATACAGTCACCTAAACTATATCATTTAAATAATGATGCCTGAGACTAATTCTAATCATATTCTGCTTCAGAGTAAAAGTGTTATCTGACTATGAACAGAATACAATGGCATAGCATTTTCATGAATTCTTAACCATTTGGCTTTTCAGAAGTAAAATGTATTAATGTTGAAACTGTCGTGAGAATATGAAGATAACCACACTAGTACTTTATCTCTAAAAAAACTCATAATTTAACTTTTACCAGATGATTCTGTAAGCATATCACCTTGTATATTCTCCAGATTTTTAGAGATATTTCTTTTTTAATACATAAAATGTGATTGTTTAAAATGTTGCTAATTTAATAATGCAAAACAATAACTACATCTCTACATTATGAATGTGTTATTATTGGTAGTATTAGATTTACAAGCAATAAAATTTAGGGCAATAATGACACTAAAATAATATATTTTATATTATCTTGTTATGCAATATTAGAAACTGTATGACATTTTTAATGTTTCTCTTGCTCAAAGAATACAGCATTTCAGAGTGTGTGCACTCTATTGAACTACATTAAAAAAATGATAACCTTGAAATAAAAACAACTTTATTCATAAACTACTTGGTGCCAAACAAAATGCTAAGCTGTTTTTATGAATAAGTCAATTTACTTCGCAAAACAAGTCTACGTAAGATATAGGATCAACATCTCAGTTTTAAATATTAATACATAAATTATTTATTCAAGTTATCAAGAAACTCCCTGAGGATTACAGAACTTCTAAATGTCAGTGTATCAAGACTAGAATGTAAACCCAGATAATTTGTAATCATAACTTATTCTCTTAATTACATTTCTATGTTAGCTCATATATACATTACTTATATGATCTCATGAATAAATGAAATTATATCCATGATGGACCATCTTTTTATCAGTCACATAATACTTATTTCTGGTTATATATTTTATAGTTACAGGATCATTCCTTTGATGATAAAGTGACTCAAATTCCAACACTGTGTAAAGATCACTCTTGTTATTTCACAATGAGTGTTATTTTCCTTCAGTCTTGTGAGGGTACTAGCCATGACCCTCCTAACAGCACTAGTTTAGGCAGAAGGTATTTGAGGTCAAACCAAGCACCAGGGTTCCTGGGGAAGCCTAATAGTGCTATCTATGGTGTTGCAGTCTGGTACATTGTGCTTTTTCTGTCAATTTTAAATGGCAGGAAGCCCTGACCTAATTGAAGATGTAGTACTGATTCTATTTAATAGGGGAAACATGTTTTTACTTTTTCCTACTAAATGTGAACCGAATGAGAAAAAAATAGCAAGCGTGTTCTCACTTATTCAGTGCGGCTTGCATCATTTACGAAATAATTTTGGATGAAGGAAAAGAGATGAGTGAAAAATTATAAAATATCAAATATGCCTCAGCTGTGACCTAGAATAAGCAGTCTTTTAAAATGTATATGTCTCAAATATGAACACTGAGAATATACTGTAATGTTAACATGTGTTTACAATGGCTGATATGGTTATAATATGATTACCAATATATGTCATAATATGTTATATATGTGTCTACATTGATATTAAAAATTATACCTAAAATTACATATATAAATGAATGTTTGCACCAACTATTTTCATTATACTCATTGAACTAGTCCCATGTTTATAATTTCACTGAATATAATGCAGACCATCTTTTAAAATGATGTATACTGGCTTATCTAGAGGATTGCTCTGTTTTTTGTAATTTGTTTTGAAATAATACCTCAGAAAGTAAAAATAAAATAAATGTCATTCAATAATTAATAGAGTATTTTTATCCCTTATATTTTGTCATCTCGAATACAGAGATAAATTACTTTTGGTAGTTTGTAAAACTCGTTTGGCATGTCAGCACCTAGAGAAATATCGTCAAAGCTAAAAGAAAACAAAGTTGTCTCGTATTTGAATCATGGATGCTAGTCACTCAGAAGAGGCTTAGAAGTTGTTTGCTCCAACTACTTTACCAAATCACAGAAACTATGCGATCTTTCCCAAGATCTTGCAAAAAGCAAGTAGAACCCTTAACATAACAGATAATATACACATCTGACGTAACTAATACATAATAATGATATAATCATAAGTATGCCAGTAAATGTTTCTGAATAATGTAAGTGGTAAAATGAGATAATAAACCTTATAAGCTGATTGTGGCATTATATAGGAAAACAAATGTAAATAATACAGCTTTTTTCCATTACATATACTAGAAAGTCAATAAAACATCTGTTTTATCGTGCCACGCATTTATTATTGCTTCCAGTACCTCACTATAGTTGAAAGTATGTTCAAATACTTCCTCATACTATGGATATTGTTCACAATTTGCATAAGATATACCTGAAACAAAATTTTCAGTTACCAGAGAAGCGCTATAATGAGCTAGCTCCCATGACTCCTTAATCCTAGGCACACTTTATTATTTCTATAGTATGAGAAAAACTATAACTCCCACTATATCTGCCTTATGCCCAGAGTGGTTTTTCAGATATCCTAAACTATGAAGAGAGTATGATCTAAACTTAGCCAACCCGGTGCATTTTCCAACCACAGCTACTACAGTTAGCCAATGTCTCTCCCAAAGTATGTGATGCTCCGCAATTTCCCCATAAGATTTAAGTAGAGTCTCGTCTACAGGCACCAAGGAAAGTTAAGACATGTGGAAAACAGGCTACGATATTAAGTAATAATGTAAGTAGGACAGTATCCAATTTTCCTCAGATTCAGTTCATTAACAACTCACATGTAACCTAGATTTTCCTATTTTCTTCCAAAGTCTTTTATTTTCACAGATGTCAAATGTATCAATTTGGAAAGAAAAACCCAGATGTATTCAGAGTTAGAAGAAAGAAACTAAGCTACTAGATGAATAATATTAATTTTCAAAATTCAAATAAAAATAAAATTATTTTCTAACTTTGAAGAAAGGTGTTTGGATGCTTTAAATTCCGAGGTAAACTTGAGGACAGCAATTTGAATCAGGGTGGCATTTAAAAATTCAACGTGGCTTCTTAACATGTAGGGAGCCCTGGTGGCTTACATGTTAGATCGCTAACCACAGAGTTAGCACTTCGGAACCCTCAGCCACTCTCTAGGAATAACAGTCCTGGGAAGCCATAAAGATTTTCCTATGAGTTTTGTCTGTGAGATTTTTCTATGAGGGGGAATCAGCTGGACAGCAGTGAGTTTTGTTTGGTTTTTCTTAATATGTTATTACCTTTCCACAAAAGGCATTACATCATATATGAACTGATTGAGGGTATCTATAATTTACATTTTATTGCAATATTAATGAATTCAGGATGGTAATGTGTTTCAGTAAATTTAAATTGTGTAGGTATACACATAGTCAATATATAAACTCCTTTAAATCCCGTGCATGCATATTTTCTTTGTTAATGTCAACAAAATTTATTTAAGCAGTAAATCCAGTGTGTCTATATGCAGAACAAACTACCTGATTTAAGAAGTCAATTTAGAATGATTAATTATCAAAGATAATAAATTATAGGTATATTGGAATCAAAACTCTGTATTTAGCCTATGCAAGATTTTTGGCTTGATTATAGCATGACTGGTTTAGACTATTTGAAGACTTCAATGTGGCCTCATTACCCTGTTGGACAGCTGGGTTTACATATTTGCTCATAATCATAAAACACACAAAATGATATTAGCACTAAAGCAAGTCCTAAAAAAGTCATTTGTCATGTCCTGAATGGCCATAGGATTTGTGAAAAGGATTTGAAATGTGGGGATTTACTAGAAAAAACAAAGATAAAAAATGAAGACCCTAACGCCCCATCTGTCCAATAGTTTCTAAATGTTGTATTTATTATAAATGTGTTTGAGGCCAAATGAAAAAGTGTTTGTGGATGTGGCTGTGTTTTGAATATGATGGTTCATAAATATATTCAAATGTAACTAATACCCTGGTAGTAAGCATAGGAAATGGAACTAATAAGATTATTTTTGGTGATAATTTATAATGCACATAAAAATATCTCAATCCTTTTTAAATTTTGTTCATAATATTCAATGAGAAATACAACTTTCCTCTAGTTCCTAAATGTATCCTCCCCGCTCCCACTACCATGACTCGAATTCGGCCTTGCAGGTCTGGCTAGACCAGAGGAGGTACACTGGTACAGATAGGAACTGAAAATACAGGGAATCCAGGGCGGATGAGCCCTACAGGTCCTGTGGTGTGAGTGGCGAAACAGGGAGGGTAGAGGGAGAGTGGGTAGGGAAGGGGGAGTCGATTTCAAGGAACTATATGTGACCTCCTCCCTGGGGACAGACAGCCGAGAAGTGGGTGAAGGGAGACGTCGGACAGGGCAAGATATGACAAAATACCAATTTATAAACTATCAAGGGCTCATGAGGGAAGGGAGAGGTGGGAGGGAGGGGAAAAATGAGGACCTAATGTGGGGGTTTAAGTGGAGAGAAAATGTTTTGAGAATGATGAACAAATGCGCTTTACACAATTGATGTGTATATGGATTGCGATAACAGTTGTATGAGCCCCTGATAAAATGTTTAAAAAAATTTTTAAAAAAAGATTTTCCTTTGGGGAAAATTTTCCAACTTCAGTGTCAATATATATGTTGAGTATATATTACACATATTGTATATGTGTATAGATATATGTCAGCTTTGGAGACGCAACAGAGCTTTCGGTTAAATGATAAATTTAAAAAAAAATTTTTTTTGGGGGTTGTTCCACTTTTTCCCATTCCTTCCTTTTATTTTTTTTTGAAAAAAAATGATAAACTCATGCAGACTTTTCCCCATAAGTTTATCTTGGAAACCATTATTCTGGACAAGTAAAGGATACAACATTAAAAATTATATAGATCAATCATCATGATGGAATAATCAAAAAGGCAAATCAAAATATATAAACTTGTAATGCACTTCAACTACTTAAAAAGATGACAACACAAAATTGCCTTTGAGAGCTCTATAGCCAAGTGTTGAAAGAAATTTAAATTGTTTCTATTTGGCACTACTTTTATTTTCATTCTCCAGCATATATTAACATATTTAAATCATTTGACCACCATTTAGCGATATTTGATATTTGTTTATATCGGGCAGGCATGCAGAAGCCAGCGGTGTATTTTTCACAGGAACAGACCCACCCAAACCCAGTAGAGAGGTGGCTGTTGGGTGCTGTGAAGTCAGCTCTGACTTATAGCGACGCTGTGTGCAACAGAACCAAACATCGCTGGGTCAGACTCCGACCCCCAAATCTGTCTTCCTGTGGAGTCTATTGTTGCAGCCACTGGGACAAGCCATCTCATCAACGGCCTTCCTTTTGGTTTTTGCGACCCCTCCACCTTACCAAGCAGGATGCTTGCCAGGGACTGGTCTCTCCTTATATCCTGTCCAAAGTATGTGAGACCATCTTTGCTTCAAGGGAGTAGTCTGGCTGTATTGCTTCTAAGACAGGCCTGTTTGTTCTTTTGGCAGTCCCTGGTACTTTCAATATTCTTTGCCAACACTATAGTTCAAATGCATCGATTTTTCATTGGTCTTCCATGTTCAATGTCCAAGTTTCACATGTACACCAAAACCAAAAGCACACTCGCTGCCATCGAGTCAATGCCAACTTAGAAACGTCCTATTTGTCACTCCTTGTCGTCATTCTGCCTTAGAATCTCCACAGACTACAGCAGCAGCCATAGAGTCAGTGGCAATGTTTTGAGACATATAGCAGATTATTCTTAAATTTCATCAAAACGGATGGGAGATGGACTCCAAATCTGCCTGCCGGTGTGGTGCTCTCGAGATTTTGCCAGTTCATCGTGATGGTATATGCCAGTCACGTGCCTTCAGTTGTTGCTCTGATGGAGCCCATTGCTCTAGCTACTGTGTCAACTCAGCTTGAGGGTCTTCTGACCAACTACTCTATGAGGCATGTTTTCTTTTCCAGGGTCATGTCCCCTAAGATAATGCATCCAAAGAAAATGAGATTAAGTATTGCTATCATGCTTGTAAGGAATATTATTGCTCTATTTCTTTCCAGACAGATGGGTCTGTTCACCCAATCTATGAAGCCACAGTGTATACAATATTCTTCAGGAACAATATCATCCAAATGCATAAATTCCACCATAGTCTTCATTCTTTGTCCAGCTTTCACATGCATATGAGGCAAGTGAAAAACCCTTGGTTTGAGCCAGGCACACTGTTTTCTTCAAAGTGACGTTTTTAGAACACTTTAAAGCAGACATTTGCCGCAGATTTACCCAATGCATCATTTCATTGGATTTCTTGACTACTGCTT
This sequence comes from Echinops telfairi, assembly GCF_000313985.2. Classification (NCBI taxonomy): domain Eukaryota; kingdom Metazoa; phylum Chordata; class Mammalia; order Afrosoricida; family Tenrecidae; genus Echinops; species Echinops telfairi. The sequence continues at coordinate 68,701,749 of NW_022111372.1, forward strand.
CCATGAGTGCTGATTGTGGATTGAAGTAAAATGAGATCCATGACAACTTCATTTATTTTAGTCTGTTCATCATACTGTTGCTTATTTGTTCAACTGTGAGGATTGCTGGTTTCCTATATGTTGATTGTCATCTGTAAGTACTTCAAGTCCTCTTAATTTTGAGCATTTCACAGGTGGTTAAAGGAGTTTCTCCAAGCCTAATGCATATTATTCTTCATGCATTCCTGTGTCTAAGATTATTTGTTCAGCATACAGATGGAGGAATATGTATGATGAAAGAATAACATCCTGACACAAATCTTATCTTATTTAAATGATTCAGTATGTCGGGTTCTGTTAAAATGACTATTTCTTGGTCTATGTACAGGTTCTGCAATAACACAATTAAACCCTTTTGAATTTCCATCTTCAGCATATTATCTATCATTTGTTAGTAATGATATTACTAACACACAGTTGAATGCCTTTTCATAGGTCAGTAAAACACAGGCAATCATAATTTGGGTATTCTCGGCATTCAGTCAAGATTCAACTGATTTTAGCAATAACATCCCTCATTCCAAGCCATGAAGAATCTATCTTTATATCTGACAGCTCCCGTACATGTATTGCTACAACATATTTTGAATTCATACCTTCCTTCGTACATGAGATTAACATTCACTGAGTGTGTTACCCAGGGTTGTCTAGATTAAAAAAAATAAGTGGAATTCATGTACATTTTACATACTTTGTAAAATGTGTCAGGAGAGACCAGTCGGTGGGGAAAGACATCATGCTTAGCAAAGTAGAGGGGCAGCATGAAAGAGGAAGGCCCTTAGCTAGATAGCCTGACATCATGGCTGCAACAATGGGATCAAGCACAGTAACAAATGTGAGGATGATGCAGGACAAGGCAATGTTTCATTCTGTTGTGCACAGGTTGGGACCGAATCAATAGTAGCTAACAACAAACAACATATATGTATAATAAGGAACTTTATTCCAAGAAGTATATACTAAAAATGCATCCCAGGCCAGGACAGCTAAATTTCAGGCATCCAATGCTAGATGAATCCTTCTTCAAAGCTGCAGGCTCGGGATGGAAAAGGGTGAATCTGAATGCAAGAAGATCACAACTGGTGGCCGCAGAGGCTCATGGACACGAAGTTTATGGAAACACTAGGATGCTGAAAAGTTCTCATGAGTGGGCAGTTCACAGGGGGTTGCCCGTGGAGGAAAGCACGGAGTTCCAGCAAGAAGGAAATTGATGGGTAGAGAGAGGGAGAGATTTCCAGATTATCTCTTCTAAAAAAGGCCACACCCCCAAGAAGTTATCAACAGGTTTCAACCTAATTGGTAGGTTGGATTCCACCCCTACATGTTCATATACATTCCAGTTGACATAAAATCTAACTGCCACTCTAACTCTAAAGTTACTTTTAAGTTACCAGAACTTTTACAATTTCCTCATACACAAAAATCTTTGCATATGCATCCTCAGAATAGTGTTGTGTCCACATAGATAGATCAAATGCTTTGAAGATTAATTAAATGGTGCAAGGATAACCCCAAAACCAACTCAATAACTGTTGGGTTGATTTAACTTATGGTGACTTCAGGTATTGCAGAGTAGTATTACACTCCTTACAGATTTAAACACCATTACTTTTCTTCCAATTATACTTGGGTTAGCTCCAATGGCCAACTTTTCAATTAGTAACAAAGTGCTTGTCCATATGCACCAACCAAGATTTCTCATATAGAGACAGGACTTAAAAATAAGAGTACAAACTTGAATAAGATATTGCTGATCACTCAAATAAGTGCAACCATGAATGCATTTATTACAGTTTTTATTTGTTTAGTTTAAGAAACAAGTAAAATATGATGTTTTAGCAAGTAAAATTTAGGGTCATTAAATTTTTTTTTCTCTGCCAATTACTAACTTCACTGAACGCCAGTTACTTATTTTGTGAAAAAGAATGAATCCTTTCATTGAACATAGAACATATATGAGATAAGTCATGCAAACAGAAACCAAACAAGCTAGTTGCTATGGAGACAATTCTGATTCATCGGGATCAACTCCATTTGTGGTACAGCAGAACTTCTGTTCATGTTTTTCAGCAACTGTTCTCATTCAGAAGTAGATCACCAGGGCTTTCTTCTGAGGAGCTTCAGGGTGGGTTCAAATGGCTAATCTTTGGTTTAGTAGTTGCAGAATGCTTAACCATCTGAGACAGCCAGGGATTCCTTGATGCATGCTCACAGGTTAAGCAATTTAAAATTTCACGTTGACTAGCTAAGGTTATTATCAACGTAATATTTATAATACAGCATTCAGTCATGCCATGTAACTTTTCTTTGTATATTTCTAAGTATTTCAAATACAGAAACTACAGCTTAGCATGTGTATATGTCTACCAATCCAATTGAAGCCTTTTAGTTGTAGTTGAACCAAACCATCCAGCCCCAAGATATTCAATACCAGATTGACCTTTTTTGTTTTGTTTTGTTTATCTCTCCATCATATATTCGCTGTTTGGAGCAGGAAAATATCAGTTTTGGCAAGAAGCGTGAATTTATTATTTCAGAGGAATTAGACCCAGCAGGTAGTAGGACATAGACATAAAATGCTTAAAGCTGAAGCTACTGCAGAACTTGATCATAAACTCACAGTTAGAGATGAAGAATTGTCTTTGCATGTGACTTCTGCTCAAGTATGTCAACACCATAATGCAGGTTTAAAGATATGATATTTCTACATTATAAATCACAATAAAACTGAATATGAAAGAAAAGTGACCAAAAATGAATAAATAAGAGACTATGAAAACTTACATTTGCTACCCTTTAAAAAAATCATGGAGAGTTGTATGTGTTGCTGAAGCGGGAACCAGTTCCTAAAATTCAGTCAGAAACATTGAATGTCGAGCTTTTTAGTATGGATTCAGAAAATTTTGAAATAAAAAAAGAACCATTTACTAGCCATGGAAAAGATCAGGAAAGGATCTTTTTTCCATACAATGTTATTTTATTTATTTGTAGGAATATTTTAATAGAAAAATTCACTCCATGATGAAACAAATGAATACTATCAGTCTTTGGAAATAAAATTTAAACACAAATAGTATCTGTTATTAAACGAAACAGTTTGGGGCTTACAATATGAATTAAAATACTTACATGTTACCTAGATTACCAAATAGAAAAGTCTAGAATTCAGAAACTCTCTGAAAACAGTCTAACTAAAACAAAAACTTGTTCGTATTCTTCTTTATTGGTTATGTGAACCGTGGTAAAATACTGGAGTTACCCTTCAGTGACCTTGAGAGACTTGATAGCTCCAGGGAAACTAGTTATTTATTGGATTGAACTATCTATCCTAAGTTAGTCTGACAGCCACATGTTTAAATCATGATTTCAGTGCCTAGAGAAATTCTTATCAGGCTCCCAAACAAGTCACTGATTTTAGTAGAATTGCCTTGTGGCCTTGAAGGAGCATGATTGGTGAAGGTCAGTCAAGGGTCAAAAAGTCTATGTGAAAGGCTTAAGGAGATCAGAAACATGTTATATTCTGGGGAAAAGTAGCATATGTCTCCCATAGATCTGTTTAAAGAAGGACCATATACCACAAAAAGAAAATCCATTATAAAATTTGGCTACCTCCACTCACATTTCCTAAAATCAATATGTAATTTGATTCTGAGCCATTTGTAAAAACAACTAAATAAATAAAAATGGAAGGTGTACTCTTACATCCCTTGATAAAAGATTGAGAGGCACCCTAACATGGAATATATATATATTTCTGCTTAATATTCAATTTGTTTGGAACCTATTATATCTCCTCTACTATAGTGCAGGGACATGGTAGAGAAAGTGTTTGTAGTTTTAAAATTGGATTCTCTTACTATTCTTCCCTTTTGGAAACTTTATTTACCTTGAAGTTGCTAAATACCCTCCTTTTCTGAAACACATTAATTCAGACATAAAGAAAAGCACAGTCCTCAGTGCTCAGTATCTCAATTGCCATGGGAAAACAAAGTGTTATATGAAAGTAGAACATGAATAGTCCTCAATAACATACACAGCATTTGCTTATCCCATTTTTATGTAAAAAAAGAATTAATAACCAACCTTTGACTAATGTGTTAGTCCAGGTAGACAAGAGAAACAAATCCATAGACACTCATATGTATATAAGAAAAAGGTTTATATACAAGAGCAATTGAATATTGAGAAAACGTCCCAGCCCAGTCCAGATCAAGTCCATAAGTCAAATGTTAGCCCATATGTCCGATACCAATCTATAAAGTTCTCTTCAGACTCATGAAATACATGCAATGATGCCAAATGCAGAAGGATCACCGGTCAGTGGGTTGGAAGTCTTGTAGATCCAGTGGCATTGTAAGCATCTCAACGCTAGCAGGGGTCTCTATGTGGCTTCTCCGGCTCTAGAGGTCTGATTTTATCAGGTTAGGTCCATGTGTCTTGTCAGTAGAGTGTCTCCCAGGTAGCAAGCAGAGAGAGAGAGAAGTGTCTCCTACCTCCAAGGTAGGAAATACCAGAGTTCCCAGAATTCTCAGGGGAAGGCCATGTCCACACAGAGGCCTCATCTGATTGACAGACTAGATCCACCCCTTCACTTTTAATGCTCTCAAGTCCCAAATTGACACCAGATTATGTAACTACTACACTAGCTCATTGGTTTAATTAGCTTCTGAGTCCATATCAAAATTCATTATTATAAAAATTAGCAGAATATTTTAATCAATGACAAAAGTCAAAAGAAATACTGGTTCAATTTCTCATAAACACCTTCAGAATTTGTATTTATTGCTTTGAAGTTTTTATAACTAATTTATTTTTAAAATGTCCTAATAATATAATCAGATTATTTTTAGAACTGAATAAACTGATTCAAGAGCTCTTTCAAAAGAGAAAATGTGAACAAAAGCTTCAAGTATTTTTTTGGAAAAATAAATGAAATAATAGATAGTTCTAGATAGATCTTCCAGATACAAAAATATACATGTGGACAACAATTAAGGAAGACTAAAAAACCTTAATGTATTTGAATAATTGTATTGTAGAAGAATATTAAATTTACCATAGATTTCCAGAAGAAAGAAAAAAATATTTCTCAGAAAATGCTCAGCCTCAGCCAGAGTGTTCCTTAGAAGTCTCATGTACTTTGAACTTTTGATCTAAAGTAACCAGTCCTTGGAGAAGAACAGTATTCTTGATAAACTAGAAGTATCAGGGAAACATTGAAATAACGCCCCCCCCCAAACAAAAAAGAGAGTGCATCGAAGAGATGACTATAAACCATCAGCATGATATACCTGACTTATATGGTTAAAACCTTGTCAGGTGTCCCCCACCTCTGAGGAGGAACGCTGGGCCTGATCTGGTTTTCAACAGTTCCTTTATTTTCATTTGTTTGTTCACATTGGGGTTTATCTTAGATGTGTTATGTCATTGAGGGTCACCCTCTTAATTTGCTGTGTGCTTTTCTGGTTTTCAATACAGGACCCATGATTAATGACCCTACAGAGACAGCAAGTAAAAGAAAGGTTTCTGGAGGGCCCAGTGGGGTGGGGGGTGAAGGGTGAATGTGAACTGGCATAAAAGGGTTCAGGAAGGAAAGAATGTTTTGAAACTGATTGTGGTAGCAATTGTACAATACTGCTTGATGTTATTAAACTATGGGATGATATTATATCTGTATTAATTCACAATATATGGTTTTGAAAAGAAAATGATACAATATTCTCACCACAGTTAAAAAAAATAAAATAAAACAGATGACTTGACACCATGGCTGCAACAATGGGCTCGAACATGAGGCTGCTGCAGGACTGGATTCTGTTTCCTTCTCTTGTGGACAGGGTCTCTAGGAGTCAGAAGCCATCGATGACACCGACCGCCATCACTCGGGAAATTAACACTGAGCGGTGCACTCATGTTAGAGACATGGAACATGTGAAGAGGCGCTATGCATGTAGGAGATATTTTATTTGAAAAGTTAGTACTCAAAATATGTAGAATGCTATTAATTATTTAACACAGGGAGCAGGATTATGACACCAAAAATAAAATTAAGATTTATTTCTATCTATAAGTGAAAGTGAAAATGGTGCTTGTTGAAGAAGTTTACAATAATGTCTTAGAAATCATTAATAAAGTTCCATTAAAAAACCCACAAAAATGGGTCATCATGATAAAAGAAGTGGCAAGGAAATTTTGCTAGTGTTTAATGCCCTTTGAACACATTCAAAGCCACAAATCTGATTACAGAAATGAAAAGTAAAAGAATATATCATCGTTTTCAGATTAATAAAATTTTAAAATATGTGATAATATTCAGTATTGCAAGATTTAAAATCAGAGTTTGAATTTTATGTAAAGTGGCACACTGTTGATAACAAAAATTGAAGTCAATCAGTTCATATATATGGAATAATACATCTATACAAAATTTAAATCAATAATCCTATATCTAGAAATCTATTCTATAGCAATTTAATACAAGTATAATGTGTTTTTGGAAATGGAAATTCATTGTAGAATAATTTGTCATTGTGTTTAAATTAAAACCATTTTAAATGTTCAAAACAGTAGAATGGTATAATACATTTTAATAAAGCCACATCTTGAAATGATATGTAGAATTTTTTAAGTGAAATAAATCTTTTTCTCTTGACCTGAAAAAGATATTTGCAATCTATTGTTGAATCAAAAAGCAAAGGCTAGAATATTATGATTTTTGAGTTGTAAAAATACATATAATATGTATAAAATATGTGTGAAACGATATACATCTCAGACACACAAAACTGCCAAGGGGGATTTTGCTTTTGGAATACAAGAGGAGGATTGAATAGGTTTTCACTTTTTATTTTATCCTCTTTTAAGTGAGAGCCTCTATCTGTCATAAAACATTTTGCAAACAATGACAAAAAGAATATGACTAAGGTTTCTGGGTGCAGAAGAAATGAATCGGCGGCAATTAAAATTCACTTAAAAACCCAGAAATCTGAACCCTGGGTTTACATACACAAGTTTGCTAGAATTGTCGCTCAGGAGGAGTTGGCTTCTCAATGTTGCTGAGATTTCTTTCCTTCTTTTAGAAGTTGAAAGGGCAGTGGCAGCCCAGTGCTACATGTTCGTACTCACGTTCTGCATCTTCTATTTTATAGTCTTCCAGGAGTGACACTTCTTTTCAGAAATAAGATACTTATGGGGGTACCCCCCCCAAAAAAACAGACTTTTTTCTAAGCTATTATCACCTTCAAAGTACTCTCCATTATACTTAATACGTTGGTCAAATCTGTGATTCCATTCTTGGAAATACTTTTCAAACTCATCCAAACTCATCTGTTTGGATAGCCGACAGCACCTCCCTGGTTTTTTTCTTCATCTCTCCTATGTAGTCAAATCACTATCCTTTCCTCTACATTCCTGAAAACAAAAAGAAGTCAGTGCAGTGAGGTTAGGTGATTAAGGTGTGTGTGTGGCGTCAGGTGTGGGGTCAAGAGTGGCATGCTGGCCCCAAACTGGTCCACTGAGATGGTTATGTGAGCACATATATTCTTGTGGTCGCAAACCACTCCCCAATTGCCACAAATCAGGCCTTTTCTGTTACACAGGATTGTGTGATCTTATCAGAACCTCTAAATAGAGCGCTTGATTAACAGTCTGACCTGGTGGAACAGTCTCCAAATGCACTACAAGTCAGCATTTTCATCCTTCTGGGAAGATGACAGACATCCAGAACAAGGTTTGTCAGGAATTGAAATTTCACCTTTTTTTGAAATGAAGAATCTACTTGTACAGTTCAGTTTTTCCTGTAGCGCTGTCCTTGTAAGCTGTGTTCAACATCACAACAGTTTCTGTGGCATTTTCCAGAGCAGGAAACAAATTTCACAGCTACATGCTGTTCTCTCTTAAATTGACCATCACAAAATATGAGGTTGGAGTGCAACTGCTTTTATGAAAAAATTTACTGTGACTAGAGGGAACTTCCCAGGAGATGACACTGGGTGCACTAACTCAGAGAGAATTACTGTATGGTGCCTAGCAGGAAGAATGGTGGTTCAAATCCACTCAGCGGCTCAGGGGATGAAAGAGTTAGAGTACTCCATTCTCAAACACTCTCTAAGGAGATAGTAGTACACAGACTCACTTTTGCTATTAGGTGCCATCGAGATGGTTCTCACTCATATGGACATTATGGAGACATCAATCTTGCAACTTTTTTTTTTAGAAAATACCACTATATCAGCAACTTTTGAGACTCTGTGTATTCTGTGAGTGAAAGAACAGTCATTTCTTTGAAAGCAATATGAAAACATAAGTATTAATGGATGAATCCAAGATGCTTGCTTAGCAAATTACCAATGTGTATTATGTAAGCAGTTCTTAAATATTCTAGATAAATTTTAAAGTTTAAATAACTTATAAAAACCATACTCTACAGTCAAAGGTTTAGAAAGTTCCAGGAATTAGGGACACAGTGGTTCATCAGTCTGCATGCACAAGTCTTATTATTCAGAAGTGAATATATACAAATGTTATGGTTTGTAAATTATTTATGCCTCTTTTCTCTTATTATATATCTATGTTGAGCACTATGGACCATGTGGACTAACATGAAATACTAAAATGACAAACAAATATTTCTTGGAAGAAGTTCAGCCCAAAAGCTCCTTAGGGGCAAATACGTCCAGAATATGGCTTACAGACCTTAGCAATGTTGTCAGGAGAGATCAGTCCATGGAGAAGGACATCATGTTTGCTAGAGCATAGGGGCATCTAAGAAGAGCAAGACCCTCACAGAGATGGATTGGCACCATGGCTGCAACAATTGGTTCAGTGACAATTGTGAAGATGGCCCAGGCCAGCACAGTGTTTCATTCTGTTGTGCATCCGGTCACTGTGGGTTAGAACTGACTCAATGGTACCTATCAACAACAATATTCATCTGTTGAAGGACATTTTCACCTGTGGACTATTGTGAAAAAATTTTCTCATGAGCATTGAAACACAATTCCCATTTATCTTACTTCTTCAGGGTATCATTCTTATATTGGGATCTTTTCCTAATAAAAGATAAATAAAAGTTCTTTGCTCAACCTTTTTAGGAACCACTGAACTATTTTCTACAGTGACTGCAATTTCAGTCTCATAAGCAATGGGAAAACCCCCAACAAACTCTCCTAATGTTTTCAGTTTTGTTATTGTTTTAATTTTATCATTGCCCTTATAACGTAGGGGAGGTTGTTTCTCATTTTTGTTTTGATTTGCATCTCCTTAATATATGGTTCCTAAATGTGTTTACCAATCCAAAGTCATACATTTTTTTTATTGATTACAGTATTGGATGCATGTAACTATTTGACTTTTAGGGGCTCCATTTACTAGTGTGCCTTTTTTGTGTGTGTCTATCTACTCACCTATCATCTATCTATATCTATCTGTAGTAAGGGGTATTTTCTTTAGTTAAAATGGTCAGGAGTCAGGGAAGATCGTTCTGGAATGAAAGCATGTGTTGTAAGAACTTCTATGCAGAGATTTTTAAGTTCCAGAAGCAGAAGGTGAGGGAAAAGACTGAAGGAAGAAAGAGCGAGGAGATGGGACCTAGTGAGAGATGGTGAAAAGGAGAGAGAACTGCAATGGTACAGATCTTGAAGTTTTCACAAGCTTGATGTTTTTCCAGGAATGGGAGAAAAAGCAGTTTTCAAAAAGACACTGAATCCATTTAGCAATTTGTGCAGAAGCCAGATCATATTTGAAATTATAGGCTACAGAAAGACAGTCAGATGAATAGATTCTGTTGCTTTTCCATTATGAAGGCAACCTAGCACTTTTCCCTAATTAATTTAAGAAGATGCAACTTGAAATCTGTTGATGCTATGAGGATTCTCAAGATAAGTAATATATTTGTACTGAGGAATTCAGGTATACAGTTAACAGAAACAAAATGACCAAAAAACTGCTATGCCTAGGAGTTCTGCAGAATAGAGGTAAGTATAACCTAACTGACTATAGCTATCACAACTACTACTATAATTTTTAATAACAAACTATAGGTATCACTACGACTACTGTAATTATTACTACTAATAATAATATAAAGAAGAGGAAGTGGAGAATGGAAGCAAGAAAAAGGGCAAGAGAAAAACGACCAAATCACAAAGGTTTCCTATCGATCAAGATCATGACCGATGCTTCACAAGTCATCTTTGCTAAATATTGATGTTCTCAAAATGCTTGTTGTTTCTTTCAGTTATGAACATTCAGTTTCTTGGAGGTAAAGTTTTTAGTCTAAGACCTCCTAGCTAGTAAATATTTGCAGGATCAGGAAAACAAAAATGTATAGAAACAAAAGTCTCTAACTTGTGTCAATCATCGTTGTCAATCCTCCCCATGGGGCATAAGCAGGTTGCACTGATAACATCATCCATTTTACCAATGACATGGCACTCCAGACACTGTCAGTATGAGGAGTCTATGTGAGTACTGTGAGCTGCCATCCATTCATCGATGCCCTATACAGTTCAATCTCCCATTTGATTGAGTTCTCTTTGTCCTAAACATGGAAATTGGTGCCAGGGAAAACTTCCTGTATCAATTCTTCCAAATGCAAATCCCTGCCCAACAGATAAAAACCACAGAAGTAAACCTGAGTCTGGCATACTCCATGGACAAGCAGATAGACACTGGGCATCCACTTAACTCTAGCCGCAATCCAAGAAGAGTTAGTTCTGATAACATGGCCATGCTCAATATTCGCCTTCATGAAATGATCACAGAAGATAAGGGTGCTAGAGTAAAGTGTGGTGAAGAAAACAGATGGTGCTTGACTATCAATCGGAATAGTGTCTGGAACCTTGAAGACTTGTCTGCAAAGAAGCAGCCATCTAAGTGATGAGCCAACTAAATCCACCTGGAAGAAGCTCATGAACTTGTGTGATCCAAAAATGACAATAATAAAATCCAAATATGATGAAGGTGAAATATCAGAGTTTAAATTGTGAACAGTCCACTTATAGAAGGCTATTGAGGACCGTGGGAGCCTCAAACCCATCTGCAGAGTATGTAGTCACGTCAAGCCTCTGGAAAATACCCTGTAGCCACAGGCAAGGGTCTCTGACAGCTTTACTATCAGAAAGAGATCATTGTAAGTTTGATTACGCTGAATCAAACATGAGACTCGGTCAGTTGACCTTCCTCTTGACCCAACCTGAATTTGTTCTCGGCATAAGTATTTCTTGTTGTGTTCCATGTCAAAAATTCCATCCCTGAAATGTATTGTTAGAAAAAACTGACTCCATACAGTGACTAAAATACAGCATCCCCACCCCCTAACCCCACCCCCACCCACAAGATTAGATGCAATAGAAGACAATCATTATAAAACATCATCCCAATAAGATGGGCAGAAGTGCCTAAATTGATGACCTATCAGAAGAATAAAGCTGATACATATTTAATTCCAAGCAAAGTCAAAACCAAAATCAACTGTAATTGAGTCAATACTGACTCATACATGGTGTCCCTGTAAGTCGTCACCCACTCAACAACAGTGGATTTGGTTGGCCTGTTACATGATCAGTTTAGAAATGTCTGCCCATCATGCGTTGATATCTTACAATGGTTGTCTTTGCTTCTAGATTTGGACCTTCAATAGAAAGATAATGAGGTTGAAAAAATATGTCCAGGGGAAATTTTGTTTATCATTCTTCAGAAAATGAGTCAATATATACACAAAGTTAAAAGTTAGGGAAGACATAAAATAATCTTACCCAAAAAAGGTCGGGTTGGGTTTAACAGACCGCCAAATACACTGGGATTTGAAAAGTATACTTTAGATAAGTCCAAGTTGTAACACTGGGGTAATAAAGTACAACCCCATAACTCAACGCAAACTGAATGGCTAGGTGCATGGCTTGAAGTTCTGCCCATTGGGAGGAATTCCCTTCACCACAGTCCTTTAGAGAGATCCCAGAAAAGGGATGTAATGCTGCTGCTGTCTGATTCCGAGTGGCACCTGTATATCATGCAGAGCCATCAGTAAACCAAGCATGTTTCTTTTCTTCAGTTAAATTATCATAAGGAACTCCCCATGAGGCCATAGGTACACACTGGGAGAAGGAAGGTACTGTGACAGCAGTGGAGACTGTGGGCACTTGGGTCACTTCTTCATGCAGCTTACTTGTACCTTAGGTCCTGCTCTAGCCTGACCTCATATATACCACTTCCATTTAACAATGCAGTGTTGCTGTGCACGTCCAACTTTATGACTCTGTGGGTCAGACAATACCCAGTTCATGCTGGGTAGCTCAGGCCTCATGGTGACTTGGTGGCCCATGGTGACATGTTCAGTCTCCACTAAGGCCCAGTAATAGGTCAACGGCTTTTTTAAAAAGGGGAGTAGTTGTATTCAGAGGATGGCAGGACTTTACTCCAAAATCCTAATGGTCTACTCTGTGATTCACCAATAGGTGTCTGCCAAAGACTCCACACTGCATCTTTATCTACAACTGACACTTCTAGCACCATCGGTTTGCCAAAGACTCCACACTGCATCTTTATCTACAACTGACACTTCTAGCACCATCGGGTCAGCTGGATCATATGGTCCCAGTGGCAAAGCAGCTTGCACGGCAGCCTGAACCTGTTGCAGAGCCTTTTCTTGTTCTGGGCCCCACTCAAAATTGGAAGCCTTTTGTGTCACTTGATAAATAAGTTTAAATAGAACACCCAAATGAGGGATATGTTGCCTCCAAAATCCTAAGAGGCCCACTAGGCATTGTGCCTCCTGTTTCATTGTTGGGGGAGAGGGAGTGGGGCGAGATGCAATAGCTTATTCTTCACTTTAGTAGGAATATCTTGACATGTCCCACACCACAGGAACCTTAGAAATTTATTGAGGTGGAGGGTGCCTAAATCTTGGTTGGGTTAATGTCCCAACCTCTTGCACGCAAATGTTGTACCAATGAATCTAGGGTCTTTGATATAGCCTCCTTAGTGGATCCAGTCACATAATGTCATCAATATAGTGGACTAGTGTGGCATTTTGCAGATGAGACAGGCGATCAAGGTCCCTTTGAATTAAATTATGGCACAGGATGGAAGAGTTGAATGTACCTCTGGGGAAGAGCTGCCCCTGCCAGCTGATGCCAAACTGCTTCTGGTGGTATTGAGAAGAAGGTATTGAGAAGAAGGCATTGGCCAGATGAATAGCTGCATACCAAGTACCAGGAGAAGTATGAATTTGCTCAAACAATGAAATCACATCTGAAACAGCAGCTGCAATTGGAGTCACCACCTGGTTAAGTTTACGATAATCCACTGTGATTTTCTAGAATCCACCTGTCTTTTTAACAGGCCATATAGGTGAGTTAAATGAGGATGTGGTAAAAATCACCACACCTACATCCTTCAAGTCTTTGATGGTAACACTAATCTTTGCAATCCCGCCAGTAATGTGGTATTTCCAGATGACAGAATCCGACAGTCTCAAGCTCAAGCAATGTATACACCAGCAGCAAGGCAAAGCAGGTCTTGAAGGAACCTCAAGCGCTAGCAGCACAATCCACCGGTTGGGTGTCGCGCAGGTAGTGTGGCTCACAAGTGGAGGCAGAGTACTAGCTAAGGCAGCCACAAGTTGGTCTGATCACCAGAGAACAAGAGAGAGAGAGGCAGGGCTCACCAACCCATTTATCTCTTTGCCCTCCAAACTGCGACCTAATTAATCCCACATGTTCCTATGGGCCAGGCTGGCACAAGAAATCTACTTAACACAGTGAGGGGACACTATGTTTCATGGTGGGGTCGGCCCTATGGTCCTTTCTGTGTCTTGGCTGCTACAAACAGGAGTGTCATCCTCAAGCTTGAGGGCCAGGGTAACTGGAATTGGGGCTGCCCCCACAGACCACTCAGTTAGTTTGCTGCTTCATGCTGGTATGTTGAACTCAAGGCTTGGCATACCAGGTTGCATTCTGGTTCATGTCTCCGTTTCCTGTAGAGACATAAAAAATACTCTCTCCGTGGGTGAGTTAGTGCCCTATTCCCCCACTATCCATATGCTCTTTTTTTTCCCTTTCTCCCTCCTTTTTGTTGGCTGTCATATGCATCCCTGTGTTGGGTCTGGCCCCAGCCCGAGTGAGTCCACTGAAATAAACTTAAAAATCACAAAGGATACAGGGAAAAAAGTCAATAAATGCATAATCCCAGGGCAAGGTCCATGCATCCCTTATTTTTAGCAACTTAACACAACTTCAGATGCCTCCTGCTAAAGTTTTGCAGGTCACATTTGCTCAGATAAGATCCTGAAGAGCACTTTCATAAATAAATCTGTGAAAGTTTAAGACCATGATACTTTTTCAAATACATTTAATCAATACCCCATATAAGGTGTATACATGTGTATATAGGTTTTAAAATTCTGATGGCCATATTTCAACAAAACTACTTTCAGGAATGCTATTGACACTTTGTTAAATTACTCTATTGTTTAATTGTCATAGAAATTTCATCATATTAATAATTCATTTTGGGATATTCCAAAAGCACTTGAGAAACATGAGAATATTTAAAACTTCTCATGAATTCCCTTCCATCATTTCGGGGGTTAGCAAATGGGCAAGAACCAGTGGTGCTGAAGGAAGAAGCTAAAGCTGCTCTGAAAATATTAGCCCAAACAGGACTCCAGGATTTGATGGAGTAACACTTGAAATGTTTCAACAAGCTGCAACAATCGGTTCAAGCCTAGGAACAATTGTGAGGCTGATAGAGGACCATGTAGGGTGTGATTGTGTTGGGCAGAGGGTGCTGTGATTGGAATAGACTTGATAGCACTTAACAACAACCACAACAAATGTCAACATAGAAATATACATCTATTGACATATCAACTTTTTTCCATCAGGTAAAGTCACATCCCATTTAAGAATTATTTTTAATATGCTGGTAAGGTGTTTTGGGTCTAGGAAATTGTAACTTAAATCCAATAAAACAACTGTTAACTATGCAATTAGGATATGCAAAGCACTGTGCTAGATGCTGAGGATACAATAGAATAAATGAGTGTATAATTGAAGTGATTGATGCTCATATAACAAGGAAGGCTCAATTTACTTCGAATGGATCAATTGAAGGGTTTCCAAACAAAGAACAAACTGTAATAGAACACAGGAGGAATATATGATACATGATGAGATAGGGATAAGGGTAAAATTGTAGTCAATGAAAATATATAGAAACAAGATGTATCCTAAGGACTTGAGAATCTTGTGGGTGGATGCACATTTTTGGTGTACGTTTTCAGGGACAGATAGTGATTATCTTTTGTATTTTCTGTTATAACAGTCTAAGGGATCTGTGTATTGTTCTCCAGTAAGTATTTTAAGCACAGAAAAACTAGATTAAATTTACATTGTTGAGTGACCTCTCTAATATCACTATGGAAGATCAAATAGAATAAGGAAGGCTGTAGAAATTGGGCAATATGGGCATAAACCAGACACAACTAGCTAGCTTTGAATTAACTTACATGCTCCAGAACAGATATTAAAGGGTCCCAAACCACCGCAGCAGTAACACATTTTATATGTCACTAGTGTTTATTTATGAAGCAATACCATTCCCATGAACTTAGCCAATAACAACCAAATATAAAAAGAATACTAGGGTTTTTTTTTAATCAGTGAAAAGTCATTCTTAAAGAATTAATTTCTGAATTATAATTTTACAATTTAATTGTCTTCACTTTCTTAAGAACCACTTTTTAAAAAGAGTTTAAAAATATAGGTAGTTAATTAAATTAATCTGATTCCCCAGTTGACATTGTAAGTTTCCTGCATAAATTATTTTAACTATTATTTTGCAAATCTCTCATTACTGCACACAGTAAACCTTTCCCCTTTTAATCCAATTGAATTTGACTTATTATTTATATAAGAGAAGTGTTTCAAGAATACAACTGGAAATAGTTTTGAATTTAGAAAGTGGAAGAGCCATGAAGTACAAATTTTAGTTTCCACAGATAGAGTAACCACTGGGATAATATCCTGGAACTGAACCTTTAAACATTTAACACAAACTTTTAAAAACAAATATATACATCACATATGTTTTAGAAACCTCGTCATTATGATCTCCTAAAATAAAAATGAGCAATCTTACAGATCCAGCCATGGATCAGTTAATGGATTGAGAAGTCTTAAACAATATTGAATTCATCTACATCACAGAAGGCTAAGCAAAATCTCAGAGTAGTTAAGTAATTTGTCCAATCGCACACAGGAATACAGGCTTATCAGAGCTTTCAAGAGCTATTTTAAACTATTGCTATTAGAAGCTGATGATGCGTTTCTAGGCAGTTTATTGTAGGGAGAAAACTCTGAGCCTAGGATTCTTGCCACTAAGAATCTTGCCCCTTAGAATCTTGCCACTAAGAGTCTTAGCTTTGCCACGTTCACAAAGTAACTAGAGAGGATCTAGGACAGGTATTTTATGATTTGGGGTCGCAAGTATCTTCCTGGGAAAAAATGTCTATGAAAAAATAGCTAAAGAAACAGTATCTGAACCAGTGTTAGAGATCAAAGAATGAAAAAATCTAGTTAGAAACTAACTGTGATGTTATTGAATTTAAAAAGTAAAATGTGATTCATCAGTTTTTCAACTATCAAAAGCACTTGGTTGTGGTTACTTCTATTAAAGAAAATATAAGAAAAATATTTGAAATACCCATAATGATTAAAAATTCTTGTGATACAATCATTTGAGATTCTACCACTAAAAGACGAGAGCATTTCTTAGGCTTCTACAAATACTTAGTAACCCAATTTCATAAGATCCATTATGACATGCCAGAATAAATATTTGACAGCTCTTAGATATAAAAGTTCAACTTAGGGGCAGGAGTGGGGGGACAGCCAATGTGGTGGAGGGAAAGTATTCACTTTCTAAGAGTTTCACCTTTAGTGGTTTAATTGATCAAATGAATATTTTTACATTCCTTTCATAAAACGTACTTCAGAAATCATTCACATATAAATTGCTCTCAGAATCATGCTAATTGGATCTCTGATAATTCAAGAGAAAACTTGTTGATGAAGATGATAATGATAAGCTCATGAGGGTACACAAGAAGACTTGATTTTAGGAGTAGTCTTACACATATGTTTTCAAGATATAAATGAGAATAAGTGCTGTACAATGAATGCTGGAGAAAAGTTGCTTAAAGGGATATTAATGCTGGTGATCATTTTTTTCTTACTTGCAAGGTAAAAAAGGAGAAAAACATCCTAATTATAGTCAGATGAATTGGATAATTATGGCAAATTCTCAGATGAAGTTCTATGATCCACATAGTTCTATATTCATGTTTTCTCACCCAAAAGTAAAGACTCTTCAAGGGTTAATATTTCATAATTCTCTCTTGAAAAGCAAGGTCATTTTTGTAACCTCTGTGCTGCAGCACAATTGTTTAAAATGTATAGAACATAGAAGTAGGCGTGTTTCTATAGTCCAGGAGCTTAAATCTCCCTCGGTAGCTCTATGATTATTCTTTTTCCTGTTGTGGAGCCTAATGTGTCTGGAGGTTCATCTCACATGGCTCAGAGAAGGAAAGAGGAAGGCATCTGAGAAGTTCCAGATCTGTTGATAGCCTTTGGTTATGCATGGATGTGTGACTGTCCCGACTTGTGAACCAGAGGTTAAATCTATCACCGTTACTTTGTGAACAAGAGAGAGTCGCAGCAAGAGGCCATTCTCCAACGCTGTTGCGAGGTGCCACTGCGTCAGCTCCGACCCAAAGCACGGCTACCTGCAACAGAACAAAGCACTGTCCAGTCCTGTGCTAGCCTCGTTCCTGTCCCCATGCTTGAGCCAATTACGGCAGCCACTGTGTCAACGCCATCTTCTTTGAGGGTCTTCCCTTTTTCGCCCCCTGGCAACCCTGTGTGTGAAGAAAGAAACAGTGCCCAGTCCTGTGCCTCCCTCACAATTGTCCCTGTGCTCGAGCCCCTTGCTACAGCCGTATGTCGTTTCAATTTAGAGGTTCTTCCTCTCTTTTGCTGCCCCTATACTTTACTAAGTACTACGTCTTTTTTAAGTGTCTGATCTTCATTCTTGCTTCTAAGGAGCAGTCCAACTGTACTTTTTCCAAGACTATAATTTTGCTAGTTTTCATTACAATGAATTATAATCGATATTTATGGCTGCAATCCTTGATCTTCATCAACAAATTATTAAATTCCTCACTTTCAGAGAACAAAATTGTGTCATCTGTTAATAAACCTTCTAATTCCGGTGTGACATCTTTGTTATGTAATCCAGCTTCTCCGATTATTTGCTCAGTGTAAAGTGTGACTAAGTCTGATGAAAGCGGTGGTGGGACTAAAATATTCAAAAACTGGTTGCTTGCCCTAATGACCAGTGTATTAGTCTGGGTACTTTAGAGAAACAAATCCACAGCAGCTCATGTATAAGAGAGTTTTATATAAAGGTTAAGTGAGCATCAAGAAAACATCCCAAGCCAGTACTGCCCAAGCCCACAAGTCCAACATTAACCCATATGACCAACACCAATCCACACAGTCCTCCTCCATCTCACAAAACAGATGCAATGATGCCGACTGCAGGAGGAAAGCTGAATCAGTGAATGTGTAAGCATCTCAGTACTGGCAGGGGTCTCCACACAGCTGCTCCAGCACCAAGGGATGCATCGGGGTAGGTCCATGTGGCTTCTCCTTGAGGATGTCTTTCAGGAAGTCAGCCTTGCAAGCTAAAGCAGGGAACTGCTAAGGTAGCTGCACCCTTGTCTGACCATCAAAAGCAAGAGACCCGAGAACTTGAAAGGCTAGGCTAAATAAGCCATTTATCCCTCTGCCCTTCAATTAATCCCACATATGTTTATCAGCCGGGTTGGCACAATAAACTAACTAACTCAACCAGTTTCAGCATTAAAACACCATCTAAAAATGGTAATTTACTATTTCGTATAGCTAATATTTAAATTAGAACAGTAAAAGATGTATAGTATAAAAACTAGATTATGTTATGAGAGTATTAAAATATTAATTTAAAATACTAAATAACACTTGACAAAAAAATAGAGCCACTATTTAAGATATTTACATATTGCTTCTAGATTGACATCCTCATTTGCAATATTCTTAGTTTTTAACCAAGTATCAGTCTGTATAATTTATCCTTAACCATATATTCTCTGTAGGATAGGCCATATTCTCTATAGTTAGATAATAGTTATTGTATTTGATATATTATACATGGGAGACTTATTTTCTCTGACCCTATTATGTTCATCTTTGAAAAACTCCTTTCTGCTTCTACTGAACTTTCAGCAATTATTCTAAGTATATTTCTAACTCTTTGAGCACTTTGAGGAATAGCCTAATTCTCTCATAGAATCCTGTGGAAGTTTGGGGCATAAAACAAAGCTGAAACAAATGACAAGGTGGCACCCTTTGTTTGGAACCTTTTCCTTTGCTTTATATATTTGTTTAGTGAAGTAATAAAGGCAGGAGCATAAACATGTAATATTTAATCAGCAGCATATTAAGTTTTATGAAATGAGAAAATAAATATTACAAATATAATTCAATCTAATTTTTTATATCTGTGAACACAATGAATGTTATTGGTCCTTAGAATATTCTGTCAGGTAGTTTTTTGATTTCCAATTGTCCCAGCCTCCCACCTTACAGAGAATCCTGATAACAAGTCCTATTTTAACAAATGGTTAACTGAACTCAACAAAACAAAATAGACATCACTTCTGTTGAACCATTTTGAACTGGCTGAATCCCACCACTGAGTGAAATAATTTAATCCTGATGCACCACTTTCTTGATTTTTAAAACATACAGTAATTCATTTTCTGTTCATATAGCTACCTCTGGACTTATGTGCAGGTTCCACATGAGGACAATGAAGTGTTCTCGGATTCTCAGTCTTTTCAAGAGGTCCCATAGTTTGTTAGACTGCCCACAGTCTCCCCGCCAATGTACTCTTGCAACTATTGTTGAATTACCTTCAGCAAAGTTGGACTTGCATGTGATCTTGTGATAGTGTTCAATAATTTTCATGTTCTGTTCAATAATTTTCACCTTCCTCTGCAGTTGTGTTTTGAGTGACTTACCATTTGAGGCTTATCTTAGGAACTATTTCTGACAATGTTCTGCTGATATTCATAAGCTTTTCGGAATGTGGAGCTGTTTCATTGCCATTCCCAGGTTTGCAGGGGCTAATTCCTCAGAAGTGACAGCCTATTTCATCTTCACATTCTGTTCTTAATCTGGAAGCTCCACTGACCTTTGCACTCCCAGTGGCTCTTCTGTTATTTGAAATTACCAGTCACCTAGTTTCCAGAAACATGGGCCACCACAGTACAACAAACTGACAAATGGTAGCCTTGACTAGATATTCAGTAATATAGAGTTTAAAATGCCCCATCTACATATTAAACACTGCTCCATATTGTGAAAGAGAAACACAAAATTGCTCTTGACGTATATTTACTGATACTCTTGAGTCCTGCACTGTGGCGTGAGGTAGTGAAATCACCCTTCTGGAACCCCAGGAAACAGTGATTTCTTGGACCCTGTTTTCTTTCTTATTAAATTCATGTAGAAAACCTTCCCTACTAGTGTAAGCATGTTTTTCATATAGTTCATATGGTCATATATTAGTGAATAAAACAATTAAAATATTATATGAATATTCTCTAGAAAGAAGCATGCATATTATTAACATTTTCAGCACTTTTTTTTTCTTCTATGCTCTTTCAAACCTAAATATGTGGGGTAAAGTCCTCAGCCTTTTTTTATCATAATGCTGACTAAGCAAAAAGCCTACTGTCATGTTGCTTGGCATCTGTGCCCCATGGTGGCACATGTACAACATCGTTTCTACATAATCCTACCGAAAACACAGCTCAGAAGTAAACCAAGAAACACTGAGTGGGCCTGGATTGAGTATATCCTGTAGAATATACGGTCTGTTCCATTCAGGAAAGGACAGAAAAACCAAGATCTGTTTGGGGATGACCAAACCCGAAGAGAATTCAGAACTAAATACAACATATTTTCATGAATACAAACAAGAACAAGTTAAAGAAAAGTATAAGTGGGACAATTGTCCAAAACCATTAATGGTATGGTATGGATATTGAAGGGTTACCGTTTGACTTTCTAGTTTAGAGACGGCATTCAGACTCTACTGTGCTAGGACATCATGTCTATGTCATTTACTTCTGGGAGTTTAGTAATGGCCACATATACAGGGGAAAGAGACACGCTGGGCCAACGAACAAACTGCAGCAACTGGAGAATATGAGTAAGGCTTTAAATATACACATGTGTCAAGTTGGGAGCCAATATGACCATTTAAAGTCATATAATCACTGTAATTAAAATGTAAATTGAGTATGTATTATATCGTTCATTAAGCCAATCGCTCTTGATTGCATTCTGACTCATGGCAAACTCGTGTATGTCAGAATAGAACTGTGCTCTGTAGGGATTTCAGTGTTCGATATTTTTAGAAATAGATTCATAAGTATTGTCTGTTTGTTTTATTTCTCTTGTGTCATCTCTGATTGGAGTTGATTTGTCACTCCCCGTTTTCAGGTGACTGCACTAACCATTTGGCCCACCCAGGAACTCCACTTACCGACTAGTTAGCATTCATCTAGAATCTGCAATTGCACCTGCCCCCCTAAGCCTGCCCTTCCTGCACACACATGCACAGTATTAGATGCAGAAGTTAAAGAAAATTGAACCTGATCCTGCCCACTGAAATTTCGACTCTAGTGGAATTCTTATATGCATGTTAAATGTTGCGGTCATTTCTCTGAAGTGTTAATTCATTTGAACACTGTTTTCGTTTGCATGATTATAAGCATCCCAGTGAGCGCCTGGAATTATAAGAGGCAATGTGAAGAAGAAACAATGTTTAGTAGAATAATAAATATGTTTATGGAAAATATGCTTTATTTATTAATTCCTGGGAACTAGAGTCTAAGAGATATGTCCTATTCTGTTATTAATACCAGGAAAATAAATACAGTTTTGGTTTTTTTCCCCCCAAGTATCTTCTTCAAAACCATGATCTTATTGTATCAGAACTGAAGGTGGTCTAGTGGTGTGCTGCTGAAATGCTAAACACCTTAGTCTGTTTCTTCCAACTCCCAGTTTCTTGAATTTCAAAGGTCAGCAGGATTCTGTGTAAAAGGTAAAAAATCAAAACCCGTATAAATTGTTGTGTATGCTCTCAGAGGAATTATTATTTCCAAATTGCTTAAAATGAAATAATAATGAAGGTGATATTCACAGTGCATTGACACATTACTTCCAAAATATTTTCTTTCTTTCTTTCTCTCTTTCTTTCTTTTTTCTTTAACAAAAACCAACTTCTTTACTGATTCTACTTCTTCCTTTACCATGGGTTATATCGGACCTTAATATAGCTTCTAAAACTTCAGAAAAAGAGAGAATATGAAAATCTCTGAGAATGATTGTAATCCCTCTAAAGATTTTTATCTTGCTGTTTTGTTGTCGCAATACTTTTGTAACTGTGAATTGACAAAGCACTAATAAGATAAGCAAGAGTCTTTATTAATCATTTACAATAAAACTTAGATCTCAGGCTAGAAGGGGGCGGTTCCTGGATCCCCCAGGAAGGGTGCCGAGATAGTCAGAAAGATTAGTGAGAAGACCTGGAATTATGTATGCTTTCTCATTTTGTTTTTGCTCTTTTTATTCAATCTTTTGTTTTGTGTCCGTTTTTGTTGTTTTGCCTAACTTCTGTAAGATAAGCAGGGAAGCAAGCCCGAGGAGAAAGCAACAGGATGGGAGATTCAGCGGCAGGGACTTCTAGGAGGAGGAGGTGGGTGGGAAGGGAGCGATAAACAAGCAATGGCATAAATAGAGGAACAACTATGGAATTAACAGCAACAATGAGGAGGACATAGAAATCCTGAGGGTACTGGAGCAACAGCAATCCAGCTGAGAGGAGTTACTAGGACAGAAGAAGGGCAAGCGTGATGGTGGGGAGGAAGGTAAAAGGAAACAGAGGAAAGATCTAGAAAGCAAAGCTATGGATAGAGGTATACACATATGTGTGCACTTATGTAAATATATTAATTCATAAAAATAGAAGTATTGACCTATGTACATATATTTATGTGGCAATACATTGAGTAAGTGGTGGGACTTTGGGCCTCTGCTCAAGCCCTTCCTCAAAGCAAGAATATTTTGTTCAAACAACCTGGCATTCTGTGACTCTCACCCTCTGGACAGGATCGCTGAAGATAAAATGGGTGTATAAGCAAATGTGGTGAAGAAAGGGGGTAGTTCCCGGCTACCAAAAGTCTGAGGTTTAAAGGCTTGAAGTTAAACAAGTGGCCATCTAGCAGAGAAGCAACAAGCCCACATGGAAGAAGCACACCAACTTGTGTGGTCATGAGGTGTTGACAGGATCAGGTAACAGACATCAGAAGACCCAAAACAAAAACTTATTATTGAAAATGAGAGGGGTCAGAGCAGAGACCCCAAACCTATCTCTAGACTGTAGGACATCCCCTCACAGAAGGTTCACAAGGAAGATGTGTTAGTCTGGGTAGACTAGAGAAACAAATCCATGGACACACATATGTGTATAAGAAAGAGATTTATATACAAGAGCAATTGAACATTGAGAAAACATCCAGCCCAGTCCAGATCAAGTCCATAAGTCCTATATTAGCCCATAGTTCTGATATCAATCTATAAAGTCCTCCTCAGTCTCACGAAACACATGCAGTGACGCCGAATGCAGAAAATCACAGGCCAGTGGGTACAAAGTCTTTGGATCCAGTTCCATTGGAAACATCTCAGCGCTGGCAGGGGTCTCTCGGTGGCTTCTCACTTCTGAGGTCTGTTTGCGTCCATGTGGCTTGTCTTCTGCAATGTCTCCTAGGGAGTAGCAGAGAGAGAGAGGTGTCTTCAGCCTCCAAGGAGGAAGTACCAGATTTCCCAGAATTCTCCAGAGAAGGCCATGCCCACACAGAAGTCTCATTGGCTATCTCCAGAATGACAGCCTAGACTCCACCCCTACACTCTTAGTCCTTAAATTGACACCAGATTAGGTGACTACTACAGAAGGGATGAGTCAACCACGTTGCAGTATAGCACCAATGAAGCATACAATATTCCTCCAATTCTTTGAGGCTTCCTCATACCGCCCCCACCCCCAACCCCAACTATCATGACCCCAGGCCTGCCTTTCAGCTCTGGCTAGACCAGAGCATGTACACTGGCACAAATAAGAGCTTACAACATTTGGAATCCAGGTCAGATAAACCCCACAGGAACAGAAATGGGAGTAGCTGTAGCAGGAGGGTAGGGAGAAGGTGGGGAAGAAGGGGAGGAAGGGGGAGAAGATCACAATGATGGTTGCATGAACCCCCCAGCCACCTAGAGGGATGAACAACAGAAATGTGGGTGAAGAGAGACAGTGGTCGGTGTAATATATGAAAATAATAACAATACTTTATAATTTATCGAGGGGTCGTGGGTGGAAGGGGAGATGGGGGAAAATGAGGAGCTGATACCAAGGGCTCAAATAGAAAGTAAATGTTTAGAAAATAATGATAGCAAAATATGTACAAATGTGCTTCATACAATTGATGTCTGAATTGTTCTAAGAAATGTAAGGCCCCCAATAAAATGATCTTTAAAAAATCATTTGCAAAAACAACAATAAAAAGTCACTTAAAAGTAAACCCATTCTGATAACATATAATGAGTTATAAAGCAAAGCTATTAATATATTCATAAATAAGAAAGAAAAAAATTACAAAAGATTTTGACTCTAATTATGGAAGGACTGGGGCATGACTTTCTGAGATGGTTGCAAAAAAGCGAGGTTTAAGATAACATAGAAAAAAAAAAAAACCACACAGAAGTTAGTCAGTCCAAAACCAAGTTTCCAAAGAGTGAAAACATGGAAGATACAAAATGTAGGGTGGGGGAGGGAGGAGATAAAGGGGAGTTGATATCACAGAGTTAAAGAATAAAAATGTTTAAAACTGCTTGTGGTAGTAATTGTACAATTATTCTTGGTCTAATTGAATTATGGATTGTTATAATATCTGCAAAAGCTCCCAATAAAATAATTAATAAATAAAAAATGATTTTAAAAATGTGATGGATGTACTTAATGCAGCCACAGTATAAGAGGTGAGCACACACACATTTGTGTGACTATGAAACTGAGAGGATAGTTGAGTGAGGACTTCTTAATGATGTAAGATCTGAGAGTCGCATCAGGGTGAGGTCATGAAGAATTGTAGATGCTTGCTCTAATAAATATAGAAAAATATTGCTCTATTAAATACAGAACAATAGCTGGAAAGCTGAAAAACAGTGTTAGATTAGAAGAAATACACAATCACAAGGGGTCAAAAAGGAATCCATTTTTAGCGATTGCATTATACAGAAATAAGCTTTTAATGAAATGTGTTGTTATCGCGTTGATTCTGAATCGTGATCACTTTATGTGCTACAAAGGACAGTTATTTCCAAGACAGTTCCTGGCTTAATCTTTACAAAAGCAGATTGTTAGCCTTCCCACCACCCCACCCCACCACTCCAACCCCACTGGCGGCACCACTGGGTTGGTTGGGAAGGCCAGCTTTTAGGTCGGTCGGCAAGCACAAATGCTCTGTGCCACCTAAAAATCTCTAAAATGCAGTGAGAAATGGCAAATATAAAAGCTATTATTATACACAGAGTATTTTGCCTATGAAATTATGTCTAATTTATGGATCATTAGTATTAATATGGTCACTTCTGCAATAAAGAGCCTAGGGCCTTAGTAGATTAAACATTGGATTACTAACTGCAACTCTGGTGATTCAAATGGGGAAAACAAATGGAGGCTTTTCACTCCTGTGAGATTTACAGTCTCTGAAACTTTAAAGGAGCATTGCGACTGTCGCGCAGTGTTGCTATGACTCAGAATGGACTCTGGTAGTGAGCCTGTGTTTGAGATTAGGGTATGATGGCTTTCTTTGTTAGGTCAATCATGCTACAGTGAAGGGCAGGCCATTGGAGAAATTTGGTGAAAAATATGTTTGCTCATGTTATAAAGTTCACTGCCAGTATGCACCTGGAGCTGTGTAAAATATCTCTTTATCCATTTTATGCACGTGGCAAAAATGGTATGTGGAGTGTCAAGGCATGTGAACATGTACATTTGTATTTTCATTCCCTCCATTCTTTGCCCTTATTCACACAGTAGCCATGGTGACTTTTCAAAAACTGAAGTAAGATCATGTCACAGCTCTATTTTAACATTGCGGTTGATTCCTACCGCACTGTGAATAAAATATACACTTTCACACGATCCTGTAGAATCTAGATCTTACCTATTGTGATAGCTAATTTTTGTGTCAAATTGGCTGGGTCAGAATTTTCAGTAGTTTGGCAGTAAGTCCTCCTGACATACTCAGCAAGTCACAACCTGAGTATGTCTCCTGGAAGGTGTAGTTTATTTAATATTTATCAGTAGATGAACTGGCTCCTCCTCTGCTTACTCCTGTTGTCCTGGATCCTGCATCTGAGTCCTTGGGACTTAAGTTTGTGGGCCACCATTTGGCCTGCCAGCCCTGGGAACGTTCATCTGCCAGCCTTGGTGCTTGCGTTGTATCCACTCATCTCTGCACACATTAGCCTTTCAGGGGCTTCATTCCCCAGATTCCTGACTCATTTGTCGGCTCCCTGTTTCCTCAGCCCTAACAGCTGCGTGTCATGAAAGGCATGTGGCTCACCCACATGAACTGGACTGGGCCTGCCACTCTGTGACTGTGTGGACAGCTTTCGTGAGTGTGGATATACTTCTTTCTTGATATAAATTTATCTCATATACATACATATGTGTCACTGGTTTTGTTTCTCTACAAAACCCAGCCTAACACAGCTACTTCTCCAATCTCCATTCAAACAGTCTCCCTCATCCATTTCCAAATATTTGGGCAATCTATTAATTTCTAAAATCACCAATGCTTTTCCTGATATATGTCTTTGAACTTGTTATTCCCTCTTCAAAATATTTTCCCTTACACAGATAGCACTTTTGTGTACTTCATGTTGGAGATTTAATGTCACTTAACTCAGAAAGGTAATTTTATATGGTTCAACCTGATATCACTTTGTGTGCTGCGCTCCATAGACACCATAACATTAACCGTTGGGAACAAGGTGAAAACAGTTGGCACAAAGGAATGCTTACAGAACTTGGACCCAAATCTGTAGTTTAATTTCAGTTGTGAGTGCTTGGACAAGTTCCTTAACCCACCTCTGAACCCTGAACCACATTCATTCTATTTTATTACATTCATTCAACTATATGTCAGGCATAGTTGTAGACACCAGGATTAAACATTTAACAAGAAGACAATATCCATCCATTTAAGTTTCCATTGATACTGATTTAAGCTAATATTGAAACATTAAACTTGAAACTGCATGCAAAGTTTAAGATCAAGAAAGGTCTTTCTCAGCAAATTACTTTAAGAGTGATCTATGATATAACGTTAGTGACAGAGAGAACAGAAGCAAATACCAACTCAGGAGACGTACTAGCATGTGTAATGACTTACGTTCACAGATATCAAAACCTATGTAACTTGGTTGCTCTGGTAATTAAGTGAAGTAAATATAGAGTGTGCAACCTAGTGCAGGAAACATAATCAATATTCACTAAAAGCTTGACTCCTTCCTTACATTGATATAGTGTCTCAATATAACTTGGGATTGACTATACCAGTGATTCTCAACCTTCCTAATGCCAAGACCCTTTAATATAGTTCCTCATGTTGTGGTGACCCTTCCAACCATGAAATTATTTTTATTGATTCTTCATAACTGTAATTTTGCTACTGTTATGAATCAGGTGACCCCTGTGAAAAGGTTGTTCAACCCCCAAAGAGGTCATGACCCACAGGTTAAGAACTGCTGGACTAGATGGAAACTAACAACATTAATATTGATTTCTTTCCAAGAAAACCAGATTGAGGGGGAAAATGAGCAAACGATATTGAGGGCTAAAGTAGAGGGCAAATGTTTTGAGATTGATGAGGGCAACAGGTGTACATAGGTGCTTGACTCAATGGATGGATGGATGGACTGTGATAAGAATTGTACGAGCCCTCAATAAAATAATTTAAAAAAAAGAAATGACTACAGTGTTGGTATATGCAACAACATAAGTGGATCTCAAAATAATGGTGCTAAGTGAAATAAGTCAGACAAAAAAGTACACACTGTGTGCTTCCACGTATGAGATAGTCTAGTGAAATGAAGCTACTCAGTGTTGCCAGGGGGTGTTAATACATGGTGAAAGGGTACGAGAAAAGTATTACGAAGGGCTCAAGGGACTAATTTTGGTCATGGATATATTCCTTAACTTAATTATAGTGATGGTTTGTACAGGTATCAGAGTATCAAATTGTATGTAGATATATGCAGGTCACTTTAATTGAATCTTAATAAAAGGATTTTAATGAAGAAGAAAAAAGAGAAAACTGAATTATTGTGGGGGCTTATTTTAAGAAATTTTAAGAAAATTGAAAGCTTCATTGATAAGAAACAAGACCAAGAGATTATATTGAGGATTTTTTCCCCCAGCACAATATTCAGCTTCTTATACTTCAAGGAATCCAAGGGGTACAGTATATTTTTAATAGGAAACCTTATCCCATCCATCCTATGGGGCTAATATTTCCCCTCCAGACTTTTAACTTTCATCCCCCAAAATCAACGAACATTTTAAGAAACATGATTTCAGCCCCTCAAGGATTCAAAAACTGTTGTTTTGACATGATATAAAACAAGGCATTCAGACCTCTTTGGGAAAGGTTCGAAGAGACAGAGATACTGCCTTGAGAAGTAGCTAGATCTAGATGAATGGTATGGTGAGAAAAACAGCCCTTTATTTTGGAATTTTTGTTTAATAAAGGTTTCTATGATTTTACAGCAATAGTTTTTGACTTATTCTCTTTGTGTGTGCATGTGTGCATGAGAGAGAGAGAGACAGAGACAAACAGAGAGAGAACTGTTTTATCAAAGCAAAATATTTATTTTGGAAATAGTCTAGATTCCTAGTTTCTCTTTCCAC
Source organism: Echinops telfairi (assembly GCF_000313985.2). NCBI lineage: Eukaryota > Metazoa > Chordata > Mammalia > Afrosoricida > Tenrecidae > Echinops > Echinops telfairi. Next base: position 68,730,930 of record NW_022111372.1, read on the forward strand.
CCTGATCAGTGCCCTATATCTTCCATCTACCATGAGTTAGTATTTGACTAACTCATCAATGAACAACAGCAAAATTTAGTTCTTGAATGCTTCTTCCCCCCTACTCTCATGATCCCAAGTCTACATTACAAATCCAGCTGGACTGGAGGATGTACACTGGCACATATAGGAACTGGAAATACAGGGAATCCAGGACATAAATGAATCCCTCAGGACCAGTGGTGAGAGTAGCGATATTGGGAGGGTGGAGGCAAGGTGAGGGAGAAAGGGGGAACAGATTAAAATGTCTACATATAATCTCTTCCCTGGGGGATGAACAGTGGAGAAGTAGGTGAGGGGAGATGTCGGGTGGTGTAAGATATGAAAAAATAATAATAATTTATAAATTATCAAGGGTTCATGAGGGAGAGGGGTGGAGAGGGAGGGGGAAAATTAGGAGTTGATAGCAAGGGCTCAAGTAGAAAGCAAATGTTTTGAGAATGATGAGAACAAAAAATATATAAATGTACTTGACATACAATGGATGTATATATGGATTGTGATAAGAGTTGTATGAGCCCCAATAAAATGATTTTTTTTTAAATCCAGCAAAAACATTGTTAGCATTCTATCAACTTCAAAACAGGTATGAAAAAGAGAATGTCATCATCCATGTTGCACCTGCTAACACCGCTTGCCATGGTTCTTCTTAGTGGGTCCTTAGAGACCGTACCTGAGAAAGAGGACTACACGTGACTCTGAAAGTCACAAATCTGAAAAGCAAACTGGTGAACTTCAGGAATTTATTCCTAAGTAATGGCGATTGCTGGCTATACAGAAAGGGTGGAGATGAATTATTCTCTAAAGGAGTACAGAACATTCTTAAATTGAGAGGCACTTGCAGATTTAACCCTTATCTATCATCTATCGATCTATATTTATTTATTGAAGAGCGAGCACTTCACATTTGCTATTACGCTTGTTTGTATTATGTCTGGATCTTGATAGGTAAATTTCACAGATTTGGAAGTGTTCTTTCTGGACTAAGGTATGAAACCGACACCTTTATATTTGGTATTATTCTTGACCTAAGGACAGGTGTGCCACCTGCTGAATCATTGCTTCCTATAGCACCCAGATTCACATTTGGAGATTCAGAACCCTCGGATTTGATTATCTGTTACTGCAGTGTAAAATTCAAAGGCCGGGTGTGTCGCTGACAACCGTTCATTGTAAAATAAAGCTATTAAATTAATTATCATAAACAATTATTTAATTATATGTTTGTGGATGCTTAAAATGTGATATACTTCTTTTGGAAGATATTCTATAACCCTTGATATCTGACATTAAATAATGTAGAGATTAAAAGAAAAGAAAGGGAAAAAACAGAAATATCTACATTTCTTGTAAGAAATAACTTGCTTTAGCTTTATTGTTGTTGTTTTGCTAAAAAAAAAGGAAGGGGGTGGTGGGGATTTTTTCTACTTATGGAAACCAACCAGTTGCCCTCAAGTCAGTTCTGATTCATGGCTGCCCTATGCATGTTCATGAATATGACCATTTGAAACCAGATTGGCATTCATTTCTTCCAAGGTCTCTCTTTATGGTTCCACTCTACTGACCTGGTGAGTCCATTTCAACTCATAACAGCCTCATGAGAGAGAGCAGGATCACACCGTAGGCTGTAACATTTGTAAGAGCTAAGTGTAAATTAATGGTTTAACTGTGTATTTTCCAAATGTCTCCGAATTCGGACAACGTTTTAAAACTGAAAGGGTTTGAAATAATGTTTCATTATATGCATGCCTTATTATCTTTTTGAGTTTTAAACAAATTGCATTTAAATTAATTATTTCTCCCCTAGAATGACCATAGAGGGTAGAGATTAGTGAAATCAGAGATACAAGAATAGCCATACTTTCTAAATCATATTCTCCTTTCGAAATCTTTTCTAGCTCTGAATCTTTGTGTCTCAGAAGACTTAAAGGATTTACAGTGATACCTACTGCTATTGAAAACATTTTCCCCACAATCTCTAAACAACTCAATTTAATCCCCCTCAGCATTCCTGTAAAATGCTGTCTCTGTTGTTTGCATCAAAAAGTCTGAGAAGAAAATAAAAAAAATATAGAATCAGAGGTTTAAATTCATTTACTTAAAGAAAAGTGCAATTCTTTGTAGTCTTCTTCCTAAAGTAGGTTATTAAACTATGCTTTTATCAACTCAATGTCAGTGAGTATTTTTTGCTGTTGCTGTTTTATCTAAAAATGCTCCATCCTTTGCCTGGCCACATGTTCCCTATGTGTAGCTCAGCATCGCTTACACATCACAGGCTATGCAAGTGTGTGCTTTCAAAATGATTGCTACTGAGAAAAGGGGTAACACAATGTTCTGGAATAAGTCATACTTAATGGTAAGTAATAACTAATAAATAAGGTCAAAGTTCTGCACTGTATTTAACTGTTTGTGGCTTTAAGAATGTCATTTCCTTTCTCAGGGGCTTGATTTCCTAATCAATAAAAATAGAAGCATTGAACTGGAAATGATCTATATTTTTTTTCTCTATTTTGTGTCCAATTAGTCTAAAAGTCTACTTAATACAAATCCTCTTCCTGGCACTGGAGAAAAATCACATTACGCCATTTTCAGTTCCTCCCACCCTCTTCCCATCCTCTAGCCTCTGAGTCAGAATTAACTTCTCCTACAGCACGTTGATTACACCTCACTAATAGCACTTCTGGTTTCTGGCCTTATATAACAAGCTGTTTCCCTCCCACTGACCATTTATGACCCCGGCCGTTGTGCACTTCACAGTTCTCAATATCAGTATCCAAAGAGCAAAAGTATAGTAGATACTCAGAGCACTAGGCAGGGCAAAGCCCCACATAGCCATGACTTTCAAATTTTCTCTCCTCCATTGTTGTGGATTTGGTTTTAGAATATAGGTTGCCTGAGGGAAAATATTGTATTTTTTATATCCTCTGAAAAACACAAATGCTACCTACAATTTTGTACATAGTGGGTTTTCAATAAATCTATGCAAAAACAGCCAATAAAAGAATGACATATAAAACCTTCTATTTGGAAACTAAACATTAGTCAGGTTTTATGTTGAAAACAAGCTCTTCTATCAGTTTTGATTGCCAAATTAGATCATTTCTCTTTGAAAATGATTGTATGAATCTTTGTTGTTAGACAGTAAACAAAGTCAAGTAAACAAAGATCAGCGAGAGGATGTTAAAATGAAAAAGAAGAAGACAGAATAATGAAGTCTAGAGATTACAGCACTGTACTTTTCCTCAGTTATATCATTATTTTTTGTTGGCTTTTGTCTTTTTCTTTTTTGTATTGAGGGTTTCAAGTTAAGGAGTTATACAGGTTAATTTTTGTCAGATTTTTAAAAATTATAATAAAATATTATCTTTTGTTGTAGGGAAACTAACTTGAAAGCAAAAATATACTCTAAGTTAAAATGCATTATGGCAGGATGATATTTCAAATGAAGTCAGTGACTAATGTCCAAATCAATGATAAATTATTCAGTCTAAAGTCAATGTAGCCTGCTTAATTTTTCAATAAATGTCTAAATCTGGAAAGATAGTATCATATGTATTAGGACAAGTTGGACTTGATTACAAGGGAATTTCTAAAATAAGCCTCAGCTGTCTAACTTACATTAATAGCATTTGCTCAGTGCTTGCTTCTACATATCAAACAGTGCTCTAGGTGACAGGCTTAAAAAAAGAAAAACATTAGCACTAAGTCAATTCCAGCTCGTAGCAACCTCATGTGCTAAGTCCCCAAGATTGTGTTCACTGTACTCATTTGAATATCACAGCTTGTTAATGAACCTTCCTTCAATCCTGATGCCACATGGATATTGGATTATTTGTTCAGTATACAGAGTGAATGAATATGGTGAAAGGACACAACGCTCACACACAACGTCCCCGATTTTTAATTATCCATAGTTTAAACCAATTATTTTAAACCAATCATACATTTTAAATGCTGATTCTGTTTGGATGGCCGCCTCTGTGTTGGCGTATATGTTCCACATGAGTACAATTACAGGTCCTGGAATTGCTGTTCTTTTCAAACTTAGACACACTTAATTATAATCCACACATATTTTTTAAAGGTTTTATTGACACTTCACCCACATATCGTACAATTCTATAGTTCAATCATGTCAAGAAGAGTTGTACACTCATTTTCACAAACAATTTTTAAAATTTTTCTTCTTCCTTGTACTGATTGCTATTAGTGTAATTATTTTTTTAATTGTGGCTAAAGGGTACATACAAAAATTTATCAACTTCTGCATGTATAATTCAGTTCCAATATCCTCTTTATGTTGTGCAACCATTATTGATATCCTTTTCCAAACTATTCTACCACCATTTACATAAACTCAATGCCCTCTAAGAAAAAACCCCTCCTTCTGCACCCATGGTAACCATTAGCCAGTTTGGTTTCTTCCTTTTTTTCCCTAATAGTAGTTTTCTTGATATAATATTCACATATAATAGACTTCATCTTTAAATTAATTTTAAAAAGAGTTGTATATATATCATCACAGTTTTAGTGCTCCTCTCCCTCTCCCTTCCCTAATTCATTGTTCCCAAATTCATTGTCCCCAATTCCCTTCACACTCCCCATCCTCTGCCC
>NW_022111372.1:68737151-68738949 GCF_000313985.2 Echinops telfairi
TCGGCCAGGCTGGCACAATTAACTAACTCAGCATGTATCTTCACGTCCTCAGGTTGTGTTGGAATGCTCCAGAAAAATGGAAACTTTACTTTCTAACTACCTTGGCAGTGAACAGGTACAGCTGGAATTGATCCCACAGAAGAGAACTTAATGTTGAGACAAAAAGTTTTAAACCACATGAAGGTTCAACATTTTTCCAAATTTCTTTTATACCTTCACCAACACTAACAAATATAATGCCTTTATATTGATACATAGGATTCACTCATAGAAAGCACGGTCAATTCTATATTTTCCATTGCTCCAAAGTAACATCCCACACTCACTGCCACAGACTCGATTCTGTCTCACACTGACTCTATAGGACAGAATAGACCTACGCCTTTGTGTTTCCAAGGGTGTAAGTAATTATAGGCGCAGAAAGCCTCGCTTTTCTCCTGGGAAGAAAGACATAGAATAGATTCAGGAAAGGTCATTTGGGGGGAGTTAAAGAGATGGTTACTGGAAGAGCAGCGTTAAATAATTCACCACCCTTCACGTGCCAACGCTCGCTTGCAAACACCAGAAACCAGGAGAAAGAACCACTCAGGACACCTTTCCATTTGAGACTCTGCTTTAGAATTTTAGCCTCCAAAATTACAGGAATATACATTTCTGTTCTCTAAAGCCATCAGTTTGAGCTACTTTTTATAACAGCAGAACTTGCAAGCTAAGTCAAGCACTGTCGAGGAACCTCATTTCTTGGTCGATCCGGCCTGGATAGACCTTCCATTTGTTCTTTAACACCTTCTGACCCTGACACTTTAGGGATGATTCTCTCCTCCCACATCCCTTCCTAAAAAGGTAATGAAGATAAGCCTCATATAGTATTTCTTCTAATATATTTACCTTTTAATAGGAGGTCAAAAGATCGTTTGGAGGGAACACGCCTTGGTCACTAGGTAGCGAGTTGAGACTAAGTTTATAAAATGAGGGACATTTTCCAGCCCACTATGAGGTGGACTGACTTTCCTGTCTAGTATATGTTCTACTCTAAGGAGAATGTAGGTCCCTGGGTAAAAGAGAAACAAACTGCTGACCCAATCCTCTGCTCATTCTTATACTTTAAGTCATAGAAAAGAACATGAATAAGTATATTTGGACCCTTCCTATGATGGGGTATCATAAACACAGTTATCTGACAAAGGAATATGTCCAAGATGTAAGGACAAGTGAAGAAAGTACGGTACTATGTTATCGATCCTCATGAATAGGGTTATGGAGACAAAGAAACACATACATGGAAAAGTGAAAATATAGGGATATAGTGCTCAAGAAAATATATATACATAAAAGAAATATAAGACCAGTTGTCTAGAGATGGGCATTGGGTCTCCATCACGTGCCCCCTCATTGACGAGGATATGATCCGCCCCCACTGCCTTTGGTGTTTGAAGCCCTTTGGCCTTTCATGATCACACATGTTGGTGTGCTACTTCCATGTGGGCTTTGTTGCTTCTGGGATAGATGGCCGCTTGTTTGCTTTCAAGTCTTTAAGTCCCCAGACGCTATAGGTCTCGATAGCTGGGCACCATCAGCCTTCTTCACCACATTTACTTATGCACACATTTGTCTTCAGCGTTTATGTGGGGAAGGTGGTCACACAATGATGGTTTTTGTTCTTTGGTGTCTGCTGCCAGTTCCCTTCAACACCTCATGTTCGCACAGGTTCGTGTGCTTTTTCTCTGTGGACTTTGTTGTTTCCAAGCTAGATGGCTGCTTGTTTGCCTACAAGCCTTTAAGACCCCAGACGCTATAT
>NW_022111372.1:68741997-68753169 GCF_000313985.2 Echinops telfairi
TTAACAATGCTAACACAGCAAATGCATTAGACTCTAGAGTTTATCACACTTCTAATATTTTTTATTGATTCAAGTATAATTATACATTGTAAGAATCTGTTTCTACTTTATACCCAACTTATCTCTACCACTATATTTTATCTCAGGATTTTGTTTGGTTATTGAAACTTTTAAAATGAAGTGTTCTCATGCAATGATGTATTATTGGAGTTTTATGAGTCAATTCCAACTCGCAGTGATCCCATGTGAAAGAGCAAAACTACTCCATGGGGTTCCCACACACATATCATCTTCACTGAAGATTACCAGGTAATTTCTTTCACTGTCTTGCTGTGCAGATTTGAACGTCTGGCCTTTTGATGAACAGTTAAGTACTTAATCACTGTGTTACCAGGGCTCCTTGTTTTTGTGTAGCCAAAATACTTGAAAATTAAGTATAAAACTTAGACAGTTGATTTAAGTAGTTTTACTGTGATTAAGAGTATCAACCACATGGATAACAGAGTCCACATGAGAGATCTTGTAGGAGTAGTGATTTTTTTAACATGGCTTTTCTAGTCAAAGTCTTTAACTCCTACCTTTTCCACATGATTCTGGGTAAGGCAGTGGAGAAACACACTAATATGATTTACCTGTGAGTGGATAACAATAAACATTGTCATTGTAATCCTTTAGGGTATAAAATGAGCCCTCTGAAAAGCAGGAGGTAGGAATTTCACTACTAGCAAGAATGAGACACATCATCTGGACATTAGTTTCCCTGTATATTTAGCTTCCTCGATCCACGAGACAGCTGTGACATCAGAGAGGCAGCAGAGGCAGAACGAGGAGCCATAACTTGAGACAGTGATTGACTTCCCAGCTAAACAGATCAAGTAAATCTGAGTGTGTTGGGGCAGGACACTGCTTTGTGGAGTTGAGTGCCCCTGGACACTTAATTTGGGGAGTGCCTTAGCTGACCCTTGGAAGTGTAACTAACTGCCTTCAGGTTGAGGCTTACTGGAGTGAGGGGGCCTCTGGGCAGTTAATTCAAAGGTTCATTGACCACAGAACGTGAGCAGAATGCCTTCAGGCTGTGGCCCACATCAGAGTTGCATGCCCTGTCAGAATTTACCAGCAGCTCTCAAGGAATTTTGTAAGCTATCTTGACTGAATACCTGTATCATGAGCAATTCTCACTTCCAATGTAACCTAACAACTTGCTTCCTAAATCCTATAATTGTGATCATTGTCTGAGTTCTGTGTGACCATTTCAGTGAATTATAGAATCTAAGAGAAAAAGTAAAGAGTTATATTTGATACAGGAAATGTATAAAAGTAAAAATAACATCAAGTAAATAACATCAAGACTGACATATAAAACAATTAAGACATTTCTTTCAAATATTAATATAAACTTTAATTGTCATCTTCATCTCCTATTAATTTTAAAATCAGTATTGAAATGATGTGTATTCAATTATTTCAAAATGTCTTAAATATTCTTGGCTCCACATGAAAATGTAAACATTTTATAACAGAAACATATATATAATGGATAATTCTAATATATGCAGCTTATGCCTATTAGGTTATTGACTATTATTATTAATAAGTGATTGTCTTGAAGATGCTTGAAATACCACTGTCCCATTATATTTCAGTATTGATGCTCTCGCTGTTGAAAAACGAGGATCCTAGCTCAGTACTCACAAACATCCTTCCATATCGAAAAGTTCTTGCTTCGACTTTGATCTCATATAGTACACATCCCTCGCTTCATAACAAAGTTTTACCCATAAATCTTATTCTAAGTCTCAGTTTTGGATACCAGTCTTCTTACATGGGTTATTCATCTTTGGTGGAGTGGATACCCAGCCATTTCTTCAATGCAGTCAGAGATCTTTTGTCATGAATTCTGATTCTTGAACGACGTGACAGTGTGAGAGACATTGTCGGTACCAGATGTTGAACTTTCAAGGAAAGTTACTAGGGAAAGCCCAATGTTCAGAGACATGATGCCATAAAAGTTGCATTCACAGCAAGTGATTTTAAAAGGATGGACGGTCAAAATGATGGACCGGAAAGTTTCCCATCAGAAAGAAAAAGCCTGCCAATGAGCGAGTTGGTTAGCTTTGTCAAGTTGGCCCTGCCTCGTAATGACCCCCATGTGCAATGGAATAAAACATACCCCAATCCTGCATCATTCTCACAACTATTGATATAGTTGAGTATTATTGTAATCACTATGCCAATTCATCTTGTTGATGGTTTTCTTTTCCTTTGACCTGCTACTTTACTAAACAAGATATTCCTCTGTAGGGACTAGTACTTGTGACTAACATGTCTGAACTCACCATTCTCATTTCTAAGATTCTTTAGATTTGCTTCTTCCATATGACACATTTGTTCATTTCAGAAGCCCATAAACAATATTCTTTGTCAACATTATAATTATAATGTATAAATTACTTTTCATGTTTCCTTATTCTTTGCCCAGCTTTCACATATATGCCATGGTTTTAAAATACCATGGGTTGGTTCAGGCACAATTTAGAGCTGAAAATAAAAGCTTTGCTTTTTAACATTTGAACTGGTCCTTTGAAGAAGATTTATACAATGCAATATACCATTTGATTTCTAACTCTACTTCTGTAGGCATCAAATTCAGATCCAAGTAAGCAGCCCTTTAAAACTCTGTCAAACTCTTTTGTGCCATTTATTCCTCACTTAAACTAATTTGTTTCTTGTTCACTTAACCACTCAAAAACAAATTTTATAATCTCTTTTGTTGATGTAGTGGTTGAATGTTGGACTATGATCCTCAAGCTTGTCAATTTGAAACTGTTAGCAGCTCCATGAGAGAAAGACTGATCTTTCAACTCCCATAAATATTTACAGTCTCAGAAACCCACAGAGAGTGGGTTTGACTCAGCATTGACTCAATGACAGCAAATTGGCATCAATTTTGGTCATTCTCTTTCAGTCTTGTCTTTTTAATGACCTTTTATTGTTGTCATGAATGATGTCTATGATGTTACTCCAGAACTTCTTTGATCTTGGCCATGAGTATTCAATGACTTCAATGCAATTGCCTCTAAATTTATGTGCGATACCCTCAAGGTTGCATTTTGGTTCCGTGGACTTCCATAAATGTTTTTCAGCTTTAATTTGAAATTACATATGAAAATTGAAGATCTGTTTGAGAGTTAAACCCCAACTTGCTCATATTGATAAGATTGAACTTCTCTATCATCTATTTACATTCACGTAGTTGATTTGGTCCGGTAATGTCCAGGGGTCCAGTTGTTGTTTTCATTATTGGAAGAAGGAAATTATTATTCTGATACCCTTGTAGTAGTTTTGCAAAATTCTTTCCTTCAGTCTCCTGAGTTCTTTCATACCTCCTGACTTGGATTTCCTGTCACTGAGGCCTATTTTCTAACTACTGATCCTTCTTCACTGTGTCTAACTTCTGTATTTGAATACTCAGTAATTATTAATGTTTCTTGAGTGCATGATTGATCAATTTTGCATTGTAGAAGTTGGTAAAAGTCTTTAATTACATCTGTGTCATTAGTGTTTGCTGAATACATTGGAACAACAATGATATTAACTGCTCTCACAGCAACAGATAATGTTTTACTTCACAATAGATCTTTCAGCGCTTTATTCGATAATGAATGCAATGTCTTTCCTCTTAAATTTGTGGTTTCAGATATAGTAGACAATATGATTATCTGACTCAAAATCATCAATACCAGTCCATTTTACTTCACTTATGCCAAAGAGCTCAATCTTTAAGAATTCCATTTTAGCTTCACGGATTTTTATTCTTCTTGATTCATATTTCATGCATTCCACAGTACAACTAGTTATGGATGTTTCCTGATATTTCTTCTCATTTGGAGCTGTGCTATACCAGAAATTAAAACTCCCAGAGGCTTTAATGCATCCATGTCATTAAGGTGGACTCGACTTTAAGGAAGCAGTTCTTCTCCGGTCATATTTCTGAATACCTTGCAGCCTTGGGTCTCATCCTTCAGTACCATGTCAGATAACGTTCCACTGCTAGTGATGAAAATTTCAAAATAGTTTTATTGGCATATACTTCAGTTAAATAATGTTAATCACTCAATTATATTAAAAAAGAGTTATGCAGTTATCACCACAATCAATTTCAGAACATTTTTTCTCATACTCCTTGTCAGTTCCCCCTTTCCTCCAATCCTCCTTATAGGTAATTATTAATACTGTCTATGTAGATTTTCAAGTTTTATGTGAAGAAAATCAGACAAAATACAAACAGAGAGCAAACAAACAAAACCAAAACAGCAATTACTAGACAAATATAGAAAAACTTCAATCAAAGAGAGTAGAAAATAATAAAAATGAAACAATATTAAAATGGTGCAAAAGAGAGACCAAATGATAAAATATTACATATTTTAATGTAACAATATCTGCCATAATAGAATTTACAGTGCTCTCTGTCTGATAGCAAGGCTATTCACATCTCTGGATTATGCTCAATGGGAATTCACAGGAGGCTTAATTCAGGTAGTGACTCTGAGAATGGATTTTGGGCTTCCATTGTCATTCATAGCCTTCTGAAAATCAGGTGTCCACAGGTAAGCTCTGATACCATTCCCTCCTTCAGATTTGGATTTTATTATTTGCAAGCCTTGGATCACAAAGACTGGGATGTGCTTCTTTCATGTGGACTTAGTTGATGGCTCATTTAGATGGCAACTTGTTTGAAGATAAGTTTTTAAGACCCCAGACACTTCGTTCTGATAAGTAGGCACCATCTAGCTTCTTCAACACACTTTGATATAGTACCCATATCTTCAGTTATCTCTTCATGAGGGTGAATATGGAGTAGCATCATATCATAAAAACTAATTGTTCTTAGATTGAGGCTAGAATTAAGTGGGAGCCCAAAATCAATTCATATGTCTACAGTTTATATATGTCTCTGGTTCACTTTAGAGGCATCATTATCATTTTATGATACAGAATATTATAAATGATCCCTCTGGGCATAAGGTAATTCTGTCACTATATGGCATCAATTATATGCCATTTGTGACATATTACATGTCATTAATTTAGTCAATGGTATGGAATTTGAAACACTGTTGGGAAAAAGAAATCATACAAATATAGATCAGTTTCAGAAATTATTGGTTTGTACAGATTAAACTCTTAAGTGACTGGGAATTATTTATGCAAATGATTAGAGTTCGTGATACAGCAAAACTCTTAGTAACACTCATTCACAAAAGCAGAGCCATGCTTACCAACTTATCTATGTCATAATAAAGCAAGGATGACATTACAATATTATATGTATGGTAGTCCCATACCACTATTCATAGGGCACCTCCAAAAGCATTTTTACTGGCCATACACACACACACACACACACACACACACACAAAACACATTTTTTTTCTGCAGTAGATCATTATATCTTTTCTAGTCTGCTTCAATCTGACCTGCTGATATTTGAAATGTTGGTAGTATAACTTTTCAAACTAGAAAGATCCACAATCAATCCAATAAGACAAACTAAGAGCAAGTAATGAATATAGATATTAGGGCTTGTTTAGTTAATGTATCTAATTATAGAATTGTATGATAGATAAACTGGACCATATAAATATTTGATCATGTTTTAGTCATCATGAGTTTCAGGAATAATATCTGTAATTATTGATTTTATTTTTGGACATGTAATAAAAACTCTTATGAAAGTAACACTTTTCTATTTCACTTAATTGTTGCATATATTAACAATGATACTAACACTAGTAGAGCAGTAATATCCTCTGTAGGGATTTCTATATTGTGCATTTTAACTAAGTCTCTGGTTTTTCTCCTCTAAGTTGCTACCATGTCAGTGCTCACTCACGGCGATCCATGTGTGCTGAGCAGAACTTCCATAGGTCTCTCAAGACCATGACTTCTTAGAAGAGATCACCCAATCTCTCTTCCATGGTACCTCCAGCTGGGTTTTAACCACCACCTTTTCGCTAGTAGTTGGGCACAATTTTCACCATGCAGAGAATACACAAGTTGATATTTTATAAAATTTCAGAGGATATTTCACTTGAAATATTGCTGCTCTTAAGCACACTTTAATATATTATAGCATTTTTTTCTTACTCTCAACCAAACACCTAATGATAGATTTTCCTTTCTTCATTCATTCATTTGCTGCAAAAGGTGAAAATAGAGACGCAGATAGAGAAATTGCCTTGAGAGGAGTAAGAATGTGAACTGGGACAAGAACAGACAGGCCCTCATAGGTTACCTTAAAAATTTGGGCCATTGTTCTACTAAAAAGATATTAAATTATTTTAAGCGAAGAGAATGGCATAATTATCCCCTAGGGATTTTCACTATTTCACAGAAGAGTCCTTCTAGGAGAGCATCTCTTAGTGCGTTCCCATCTCCTCTAGATTCTTTTAATAGTATAGTTCAGTTTGAGCTTTAAAAGTAGAAAATTGAACTATATTTTGTATCAAGTTATTCTTACTTCAGATACATTAGGGTGATGATTCAGTACAGAGTCAGTGACTACCTCCTTTTCATAGACAGCAATTGACAGTCTGTTACCTTTTGGTTTCAAGTTCTCTGGCACAAGAATTTTTCCCTGTCCCTCACCATCTTCTCAATAAGCTGAAAAGAGAGCAATAGTGATGTGGTACATCTCTGCTAAGACCTTTTGCCTTTCCTAGGAAGGAGTAGAGATCCATAGGGAATGCCAGAAGCTTAGGAGGGGTATTCGTGAGAACTACCTTTCTAAGTAGAAAATTCAATGTAGAAACATTGCAATGCATGCTTCAGATGTTTGCCACAGAAATAAACACCACTACCCAATTGTTCTTAACTCAAGTACTGCATGAAGAATTGTGTGTTCCCCTAAAGGGTATCTAGCTCAACCCAAAGTGGCTACCTCTTACTGGTAACATCATCTCTCTTGCTGTTGCCATCACATTCCAGATGATGGTCAATTAAACAAACTGATACAAAGCACAGGGAAAGCATCTATCATATGTTCTAGTTGAGGATCTAGGAAGTTCTATCAGCTAGTATGAGAAGGTTTCAGAAAAATCCATTATCTTTTTAAAAATTTCACATTTCAGAAACATTGCAAAATCCCTCATATCTGCTGTGTAGAATGTGTTGTTTTTGTTAGTGAAATATCAGCTTCTATAACTGCTAGAAGGTTCCCTGGTGCCATAGGGAATTATGTATCAGGCTGCTAATTTTAAAGTCAACTTTGTGTACCACCAGCTTCATAGGTGAACAAAGAATCTTTCTATTCCCTTAAAAAGTTAGTCTCAAAAATCGATGAGGGTAATTTCACTCTTTCCTATAAATCTCGATGAGTCCAAATCCACTTAATAGCAGCAAGTGAAATAACTCCTAAAGCACCCAAATTCTCACTCCACATTAAATATATATTTGTTTTTAATCATTTTATTAGGGGCTCATACAACTCTTATCACAATCCATACATACATCAATTGTGTAAAGCACATTTGTACATTAATTGCCCTCATCATTCTCAAAACATTTGCTCTCCACTTAAGCCTCCAGCCTTAGGTCCTCATTTTTCCCCTCCCTCTCCGCTCTCCCCTTCCTCATGAGCCCTTGATACTTTATAAATTATTATTTTGTCACATCTTGCCCTGACCGACATCTCCCTTCACCCGCTTTTCTGTTGTCCATCCCCCAGGGAGGAGGTCACAAAAAATCCCTGTCATCGGTTCCCTCTTTCCAACCCACTCTCCCTCTACCCTCCCAGTATAGCCACTCACGCCACTAGTCCTGAAGGGATCATCCGCCCTGGATTCCCTGTGTTTCCAGTTCCTATCTGTACCAGTGTACATCCTCTGGTCTAGCCAGACCTGCAAGGTAGAATTCAGATCATGATAGTGGGGGCGAGGAGGAAGCATTTAGGAACTAGAGGAAAGTTGTATTTTTCATCATTGTTACATCGCACTCTGGCTTGTCTCCTTCCTGAGACCCTTCTGCAAAGGGATCTCCAGTGTCCTACAAATGGGCTTTGTATCTCCACTCCGCACTCCCCCCATCATTCTCTATGGTAAGATTTTTTGTTCTGATGATGCCTTATACCTGATCCCTTGTGATCGCATAGGCTAGTGTGCTTCTTCCATGTGGGCTTTGTTGCTTCTGAGCTAAATGCCAACTTGTCTACTTTCAAGTCTTTAAGACCCCAGACGCTATACCTTTTGATAGATGAGTACCATCAGCTTTCTTCTCCACATTTGCTTACATTTTAACTTTTTCTGTGTGGAAAGTAACCTTCCATGTGACTACTGAGGAAATCAGCATCCATTCATCTTATAGTTCTAATCTTTGTAGTCATCTATGCGCTAAGCTGCTAACCACAAGGTCAATGGATCAAGCCCACCAGTGGCTCCACAGAAAAAAGATGAAGTTGTCTACTGTGTAAAGATTTAAAATTTTGAAACCCCAAGGGGGAAGTCCAGCCCTGGCTGATGGGATTGCTATGATTCAGAATTGATTGCATCTCAGTGAGTTTATAGAGATGTCATTCAGCGCATTCAATCATATGACAAGGAGATAGTGTAATTATCAATATAGGGTAAAGAAACAGATTTGGCGAATAGATATCCAATCTATTCCATATATTATAGATTTATTTAATCAAAATGTGGGGTATAAGAACTTCTAGAGTAATCAAATTAGGATCCATAGAAATACATACAAAAATCCTTTGGGTGGTTGTACATTTTTATGTATAAAACAGCATTCAATAATTCTATATTCCTCATTTACTTTGCATAGCATGGTTTATAAATTCGGTCATTCATATTAAGGACCCCGAAGCTGATTATACAACTAATGGATGCTTCTGCTGCATATAATAAGTCTTTTTTAAAGGTATCTATTATAATATGTCATTTATAAGAAATATCTAGAGTAGGCAATTATGTGGAGACTAAAGTCATTATCTGTGGTAGGAGAGGGAAAATGGACAATCTTTTGGTGAAGGCCGTTTTACATACAGCATAGCTTTGAGAAAGTGCATGCTTACTTACTTGAAGCACGTACAAAGAACAAAACTACAGCCTTCAGTGTAATATATAAAGAAAACAAAAATTCTCAGGATTGAACCAATAAGCAACATAATAGAGAAAACATTCCAGTCATCAAAAATTTCATTTTACTTGGATCTACAATTCACACTGATGGAATTAGAAGTCACGAAATCAAATGATGTGTTGAATTGGGCTAATCTTCGGCAAAAGACCTCTTCAACATATTGCAGAGCAAATTGTCACTCTGAGATATAAGGTGCCATGATTAAAGTCATGAAATTTCCCATTGCTACATATACATTTTAAAGCTTGGAAATGAAAAATAATTGATGTCGTTGAATTATGGTGTTTTGTGCAGATTATTGAATGTATCATGGACTTCCAGAAAAACGAACAAGGCCATCCTGGTAGAAAATCTTCCAGAATGCTCCTTAGAGGAGAAAATAGAGATATTTCATGTTAAGTTATTTGGCCATCTTTTCAAGAAGGGCTGGTACCTAGAGACATTGAGTATTGCAACATAAAATGTCATTGAAAAGTCACGATTTCACCTCAGCAGGATGAATGACACAGAGGCTGCAACCTTGGGCTGAAACATAACAATGCCTTTTGGGATGGCATAAAACCAGGTGATTTTTCATTCTATTGCCTTCCATGACAGAGTACCAATTCCTTGATACTTGACAACAACAATAATGATAGAAAATGCAGGACACAAATAAAGGAAAGCAGAGTAAACAAATAAACAAAGTAAATAGCAGCAATATGAAAGTGCTTATGCTTGCCTCACCTCTACCTTCTTGAAAATATACTTCTCTTGCATATCAGTTATTAGTACCTAATTTGTACATCATATAATTTCATAGTTTGGTCATATGAAGCAATGATGTACAATATTTTTTCAGTAACAATTTCTCTTAAGGAAATCTGCTCTGTGTTTTTGGTAGCTAAATTTATTTTCCCATATATTACTAGCTCAGACAAAGGGCAGTATCTCTAGTCACTTGTATTAGTCTGGGTTCACTAGAGAAAAAAATCCAGAGAAACTTTATGTATGTACAAGAGATTTTTATATCCAAGAATAATAATATTTTAAGAAAGCATCCCAGCCCAGTCCAGATCAAGTCCATAAGTTCAATATTAGCCGATATGTCTGATACCAGTCTATAAGTTCTTCTACAGACTCGTGCAGCACTTGCAATGATGCTGAAAGCAGGAAGATCACAAACAAGGGGGTGAAAAATTTTGTAAAAGAATCTCCACATTGGTGTGTCTGTCTATCTGAGTCCTCCCATTCCAGGGCTCTGGTTTCCATCAGCATGGTTCCATGTGGCTCGTCATCGGGAATGTGAAGCAAAGAGAGTGTGCGTCCACCTCCTGGGAAGAAGACAGGAGTTCCCAGAATCTTCAGGAGAAGGTCATGCCCCCACAGAGACATCATTGGCTATGACCAGATTGACAAACTAGACACCATCCCTTCGCTCAAGTTGACAGGAGATTATGTAACTGCCACATTATTCAAATGACACAAGCGAGTCGTACTTGAATACTGTTATAATGCTTTATAGTTGTAATCCAACTAGCTGCTCTGCATCAGAAAGATCTAGTGATATGATTCAGTTATGATTAAACTCTATGAAGCAATTGATCCATGGTTATCCCATTTATTATAAAATAAAATTCTATAATAAATGGACTAACCATGGTTCAAAATCAACTCAGTGGCAATGGATGTTTTTCTTTTACATTACAAAAATAATCACACCAGTCTGGTACCTTCAAATTTGTCTACTGAAAAAATTTGGTTGTATCAAGCATGTATCAGAATCTTTGCTAGAAGATTCAATAACTGAAGAGTATAATGAATATAAATAAGATTTTTCCTTTTCTAGAATTTAAATCCCCTTGAGCCACACTACTTCTCCATTCTTCTCCATTCAGACTATTTTAAATTGAATATTATACATGTTATCTCTTTATTTTAGGCCATGACCATGACATTTGATATAAACACAATGCATAGATGGAATCTATTAAATATGTTGGATATAATGGATATAATAATTATGACTGTAAGTTGAATTAAGGGTTT
>NW_022111372.1:68753654-68756371 GCF_000313985.2 Echinops telfairi
CACGAGGAGAAACCCATGCTGGAGCTCTCCAAGCTGTTGGATGCCTCGAGCTCACATCTTGGGAAGTGGAGGTAGTGGGTAGCCATAATTTGGAGTAGTAGAAAAATCAGATTGTTACCTGAGGCAGATCACGGTGTGGGAGGGGAAATAGGAGGATAGTCGGAGTCCAGGGAGTGAATTTAGTTCAAATTGGCCAAGAAGGAAACAACCCCCAAATTGGCCAAGCTGGATCTCCCCCTCTGGGTTTCAGTGTGACAGCCCCAATTCAGAGCATATAGAAAGCATAATATCAAAAACAATGAAATATATATTATTGGTTAAAAATTCAAACCACAGTCTTGTTGCTCAGCTCCAATGAGCACATAGACAGGGTCCCTTAACATAAATCAGCATAAGAAGAATCCTTTGCTAAGGAATGCCAGAACTCAGCTACAGGGCCTGGCGGCTTTTTGCATAACAAAGACCCGCTGTGGCAAGTGTCAGCTTTTAGCAGAGCACAGAGCTACAACCCAGAGACTGAGGGAGACAATTAATTTGATTTTATTCTAGCTGGCCAGGGGGATAAAAAAAATATTTTAAAAAAATCCTCTGATCTAGTAGGGCACCAAGAGTCTAGATAGGACAATAAGCCCAGCTTCCCTCTCAGTGATTCTACACACAGCTTGGAGGTCCTGCCTGTCCTGGGGCCCTAGACACCCCGCCCCCCCACCCCTGCTGCAGTGCTACATACAGCACAAGGCAGGTATACCAGTGAACTCCACTGCTCAGTACTGAGGTGGGAACTGATGTCTGGCCACGGGTGCAATCTTGCCTTTGACAGTAATCCCACACTGCACCTGTGGAACCCTACATCAAATGGGTACACACACCCCTACCTTGAGGAAGAGTTGGAACTCCACCAGCTTCATAGGCAGGTGATCAAGTCTCAGTTATCTCCTTACTCGATTTCTTCTCTCTTTATTCACTCGCCCTTCTATCTTTCCCACTGCAGTCAGTCTCAAAAAGCTCAGGTTTGTGTTGGGTTTTCTTTTCTCTCTTTCTTCTTTTCCCTCTTTTTTTCCCTTTTTCCCTCTTTCTCCTCTTCTCTCCCACTCTTTCCTATCATACGCCTCTACTGGCTTCCAGGTCACTACCCTCCACTTAGGGCAAATCAACCCAAATAGCAGGCGGAACTCCAGCCTACCTTTCGTAGGAGTGCTGTACACCACACAAGGCAGCTGTGACAGCCATCTACACCGCGCTGCGATGCTGAAGAAACCTCCGTCAGACCTCTATGGTGATCTCGGCAACTAGGGCAATTCTACCCAGCACCACTGGGTACCAGCATTAAAAGGGCACATCAACCTGACATTGTGAGGCAGGGTCTAAACTCCTCTGGCCTCACATTCAAACAATCATGGATCAGCTATCTCTTTATTCTTTATTTCCTTCTTCTTGCTCGCTACCTTCTTTACCATCATAGCCAATCTTAGTGAACACAGTTGAGTTTTCCCCCCTTTAATCTCTTTCTTCTCTTTTCCTTTTTTCCCCTCTCTTTCTTTGTTCTCTTAGCTTCTTTCTCTGCTTGTATGATTCTCTTTTCTACCTCTCTTTCCTTTCACATGCCACTGTTGGTTCCCAGACCCCTACCCTCTGCCTAGGGCACCTCTGCCCACCCAGTGGGCAGTCTGCCCCCTAAGACAGTGCTGCACAAAGCATGAGTCAGTGCTACACACAGTACAGCATGGCGTCAGCTATCTCTTTATTTTTTTAATTCTCTCTCTTTGCTTTCTTTTTTCTTCGGTTTCTTTCTTTCTTTGTGTTTTTCTTTCACATTTCTTCTTTTCTCTGCTTCTCCTAGAGAGAGCCCAGGGCTCTTCGACTCAAGAATGTGGCTCCAGGCTCCTCTAAAACAACACATAAACAGCAACCAGTTCTAACAGCTTTGACTAAAAAGCAGGAGAAACAGAAGACAATGCCAGAAGAGGTCATGAACCTAACAATGGGCATAGAAGAAGCAGATATTGACCTGCAACAAAAACAAATTTTCAGAATGCTGATTGGAGTCATAAAGGATATGAGAGAATCAATGAAGAATAAAGATGAAATGATAGAGGATATAAAGGCAACGCACCAAAGGGAAATACAAGAGGTAAGGGATGAAATAACAAAATCCAGTGACAAATTGACAGACCTTGCCAAGACACTTGAGGAGGAAGATAATCGCACCAGTGACCTAGAGGATAACCAAGCAGATCTCAGCAAATGGAAAAGCAGTCAAATAAGGCAATCAAAGAATCTGAAGAAAATTTGAGAGCCATATCTGATGCTATGAAAAGAAACAATGTTAGAATAATTGGACTACCGGAACAAGATACAACAAATTCAACAGCGAAAATAGTGAGGGAATTCTTAGAGGAAAACTTCCCCAGCTTAATAAATGAAAATCAGGCAACCATTCAAGAAGAATTGGCTGAAAGAACACAAGCCAGACTGAATCCCAAGAAGAAGTCACCAAGACACATAATTGTCAAATTATCTAACTATGACGAAAAGGAAATCATAAAAGAAGCTAGGGAAAAGAAAAGAGTCACATATAAAGGTACCCCAATAACAGTATGTTCACACCTATCAGTGGAAACGATGAAGAGGAAGGAATGGAGTAACATATTCCAAAAAATTGAAGGAAAACAATGCAAACCCAAGAATATTTTACCCAGCCAAATTATCTATTAAGA
>NW_022111372.1:68760269-68761295 GCF_000313985.2 Echinops telfairi
ACAAAAGGACATGTATAACATGAGTCCGTTGAGGTAAGTTTATAATAAAAAAAAGAAAGAAAGAACAGTAAAGTAAACACAAAAGGGGCACAGGGAAAAAGCTACTGTATACAAACACTCCAGGGGTGGGGTCCAGGTAGTATGTCAAGGACTAGATCAAATCCAGGGGTACATATGGTAGACAACTAAAAAGGAGGGGGGGATAAGGGGAGAGAAAAAAAAAAGATGTGTGGTGGAGGAATAGTGCACTGACCCACCCAAGGGGAGTTTATTGTTTGTGTCTCCACAGGGAAAGAGAAACCAGACTAAAAGCTAGTGCCAGACGAATGCAGTTTTCCAGCAAGGAGTGGGGAGCCAGTGGAGGGGCCGAGGCTCAGCCCCCATAGCAGCTATGTGGACAACTGCCCCTCTCCCCAGAAGAATTTACTTTAGAAGGCGGCACTGCAGCTGCAGCTAGGGGAGAGGGGCATGTCTGATCAGAGCACTTGGGAGCAAATGAAGGGGGAGAAAGAGAGTGGAGCACATCCTGGCCCACCAGTCCTGGAGGACTATATCCCCACTCTGAATAGCCAATGCACAGAGTGGACCATATGGCTGATCCCAGTAGGAGACACGCCATCCCTTGCTGGCCCAGGGCCCTAAGGGGGACAAAACTGGAGACTCAGTCTCAGGACTGACCCGGACTGACCCCGCGACATTGAGGCAAACCACTTAAGTCATGCTGCAGAGCACATCTGGGAGCAGAGCAGGGAGCCCCTGAGGGAGTACAAAGGACAGACTCTGGGGCCAGAGCTTGGCATCCCATTGGACCCGACTGAAGGACATGCCTAGAGATTAAAAATCAGACCTTGATCTATTTACAGGTTTTTCTTTCCTTAAAATTTTTTTCCCCTTTAATTAACTTCTTCTTTTATGGGTCATTCATTTTCTTTTTTGTTCTCAGCACTGCATTCTCATTCGTTGCCTATCTTGCTATGGCTTGATTTTTGGTGCATATTATTATCTCTAAAAATCTATCTAGTTAAG
>NW_022111372.1:68762724-68764201 GCF_000313985.2 Echinops telfairi
GGTAGGGAGGGAGGGGGAAAATGAGGAGCTGATATTAAGGGCTCAAGTAAAAGGCAAATGTTTTGAGAATGATGATGGTAATAAATGTACATATGTTCTTGACACAATGGATGGATGGATGAATTGTGATAAGAATTGTATAAGTCCCAAATAAAATGATTTAAAAACAAGCAAGCAAACATTGTTTCTAGGTTCTCTCCTTCTGTAAGTATTCTCTCTTGTCATAATTAGCTATCAACTTCTTCCTTTATCTTTAACCTCTCCATCCTAAAGGGCATACTTAATCTATAACCTCAGTTTACTAAGCAATGCCCCATAGATACCTACCTCATTATCAAAATTTCAGACATTTATCTGTATTTCTGTTGTTGAATTCTCAGCTATAATATTCTAGTTTGACTATTGCCATCTAATATATAACTCCACAAAGTCATTGTATCCGGCTTTGTTCAATAGTGATCTCCAATTTCAAAATCCTTGGGGTAATTTTTGACAACTGCTCTATACAACTGTTGTAGCTTGCATACTGCTGTGGTACAGGAAGTTGTGTCCCAGGATTTCAAATACTAGTGCATTAAACATGATAGAGAGTTTTAAGTAGACCTTGTGCATTAAAAAGTGCCAGGCATAGACTGGCAATTTACTCCTCAAAAAAATAGCTAGTGAAATCTTATGAATAGCAATGAAGCATTGTCTACTTTATCTGATATATTGCCAAGTTATAGTGCCTTAAGTTGAAAATACAGAATATAATGGGGGAAGAGAAGCTTCCTCAAAGTGGAGTCAATCATAGGAACATAGCTAGAGTAAAGCATTTTCAGGGCTATCATTTACTGATGTGATATTACTCAATATAAGCAGAACAGTTGCAAATATTCATGAATAATCAGAAAACATAAAAATCAATATCTTAGGCATTAGTGAGTTGAAGGGCAATACGAGCTGCCATTTTGAATATGAAAATCACATGGATAAGGTGCTGGGAATGATAAACTGAAGAAGAAAGACACATTCACCATCAAAGGAGCATCTCAGGATACAGTGCACTACAACACTGTCCACACGATAGGATAATACCTACACGCTTAGAAGGAAGTCACGTGAGTACAACTATTATTAAAATTTAAGCATCAATGACTAATTCCAAAGAGGAAGAAACTTATGATTTTTACTAATTTGTTCAGTATAAAATTTATCAAATTTGCAATCAACTGGCATAGATAATTGCTCACTAAATATTCAAATGTTAACACAAAGAATAAGGGCCCATAGCTAGAAAATGTATCATTGGTGAAAGAAATGACCCCAGAAATCACAGGATAAGAGCTTACAATACCACTGATTTATTTATTGCAAATACCTTTTTCCAACAACATGAATGATTACTATCCACATGGACTACATCAGATGGAACAAACAGAAATAGCCTTGAGTGCAGCATAAAGGGTCATCTATTATGTCACCAGTGTTCCTAGAT
>NW_022111372.1:68771693-68773048 GCF_000313985.2 Echinops telfairi
TTTGGTTGTATTATTTATCTCATATGTGGATATAGTAGGTCAATCCCATGATTAAATTTATGTCTTCATTTACCAAAATAAGTGGCGATAGATGAACAAGCCCTTAATATTGGGTAATAAGTGTTTGATGTCAGGATGCCTCATCAACACTTGAGGAACACTGAAGTCCTTTCAGGTAGGGGTAGTAAGCAGTGCATTCACTGAAACTCAGAGGAGGAAGTTTCAATATTTTTAGTGAAGGATCATTGCCCAATAAACAGAGTAAGCCTGTGTGTAAGCATGAATTGGTGTCCAATGGGTGTTGGGGTTTGAAGGGGATTCAGAATGAGCACATTCAACCAACAAAAATTATTTGGGTGTGCAATGTGTGGCTTTACAAGTGGGTGGATATTGGGTGAGACCACTATAATATCCTACTCATTGTTTGCCAGCGGTGTAGATGGTGCATACAACAATACCACTAGTGTTGCTCATTAAGCATTCTTTCCAGTCTCTGGATTGAGCACTAAGTGTCACATTTCTGGTGCATAAGTCTCTGGTCATCAGGCAGGTGGCATAAAAGCTCGCATCCCTGGCTGTTAGTTGGGTAGAGTAGCAGTGGTAGTAAAGGGAATAACAAGTTTCTGGCTACAGGTCTGAAGGAGGGAGCTCATGCACAGACAACCAGGCATGCAGTGTGATGCCGTTTTAAGCAGGAAATAGATACGTGAGCCTCAAGTAACAATTTTGGAAGTACAAAAGGTCACACTGCAGACTGTTGAGCAAAAGTGTGAAGGACAAAGCAGATTCTAATGAGGATGGTGGGGGATTCTCCAGAGTGAACTGGCAACCAGGACCTGGCCCCGACCAAATAAATTGAAGGCGTGTCTGTAGAGAGTCCTTAGGATGAGGGATCTCTAGCCAATATTCCAAGTGTCTTCTACTTTCTAAACACCCACCATCCAAGTGACCATAGACTGTTGCTGGTGGGCAGTCCTTTCCTTATTTTGTGGCTCCCTGGTCCAAGGTTACTGAATCCTTAGGGCTCTCATCCACCATCTCTTGCTTTCTCCCTTTAGATCCAGTTTCTAGTTGTTCTTACTTTGTCCTGCTCCAAGTTTGTATATGCAACTCTCCTCCTGGGGAGTCTGTGAAGTTGCTTTTCTAAGCTTCTCCCTCAGGAACACTGCTCATTTTGGCTCCAGGTGGTCATACTATATCAGGCCAGCTGGCATACAGGGAGCCTACTGTCTGGACGTCTCCTTGACACACACACTTTTATTCAATTTCTTCCTGCCTTCAGAGTGCAGTCAAATTCTTCATCCTCCATCTGCTGTAATGGATTCTCAGCTTGTCATCTATATGTGTTTGATTTG
>NW_022111372.1:68774967-68777927 GCF_000313985.2 Echinops telfairi
ATATTGCTTTTGACACCAAAGTCTGAATGACTATGACTTCAAATAACTAATGACTCCTTTATGTATATGAAATGCTAACATTTTTTCAATTATTTTGTTTTTATTTACTACAAAATTGGTGTTTAGCATACATTTTCTTCCATTGCAAGTTTCCCATTGATACACAGTTTATTGTACACTGGATTGCATGGAACACTCTACCTAATATTTCTTAGATATTTTCCCAGCAAACTCATGCTATAGGGACTGTCACTATACTTACTCTGAGATACAGAAGTCTAGCCTCAGCCACCTCAGTAACTTGCCTAAGTTATGCAACAAGGGATGGAGAGAGGATTTGAACTTTATTCACTTCACATAAGCTTCCACATTCATACTGTCCCTTCTACCTTCCCCGTTCTCTTCCTAGCCTCCTCTCCCACTGTCATCCGACAGATGGACCCAGATCTTGAGAGCTGGAAACCAAACCAAAGACGTGCCAGTGGTTAGACCATGGAGTCCTCAATAGGATTAAAAATCAATTGTTTTAGAATTAGTCTCTTTTTATATAGATATGCAGTGAAAAAGTAACTGTTTCTAGCTGCCCGAAGCCTAACAAATTGAAGGACACTTTGAGAAAGTTTCCCTCCTTAGTCAAACATTTATAATACAAAGGAAGGAACACTCTTTGAAGATTTGCGATTAAATCCTCCGGGTTTCTGTTTGTGTCACTTCATGTCTCACTAATGGGCTCCAGTTTAATTCTGTTTTTATTTATCCTTTGTTTGTTTATTACAGTTAAAGGATGCCATTTATAAACTCAAAGATTCCATTCCTTTATATTTGTGTTCCGTGGGAGCTTTTTTTTTTATAGGCTGCACAAAGCAAGGTGTAATGACAAATCAGCTGCAATTCAAAAAACGAATGAATAAAATAAATAGGAGGGGAGCTCACTGAAAAAAGGAAACATAAACAAATGTATACTAAATGAAATGGACTCCTAGATACATTTGAATATACAGATAATCCTTAGCTTCCAAATTAGAATTTTCCTAATATGTCTCTAAGTTGAATGTGTTGAATGTATAGGTAAATCAAAACACGTGCTTATAGTTCTTAGACTTAGTTAAATGCAAGGAAAGGGCTCAACGCATTTTCAGTGATTTAGAATCTGTATGTGCAACAAGTGAAGATGACCGTGATGAAGAATTTGTTGTGGGTATGAGTTGTTTCAATTAGCTCAAAGGCAGGGAAAATGGTATAATATTAAAGGGAAGGCACGAGTCATCCAAAGCTTACATGGTCATAACCTAGTACTTAGTATATTAAATTAATAACCAAAGGAAGGCAGATAGTGTAAAATGTATTATATTTTTTCCAACATGGACTGATGCTTTTGTTGATGCTTTGTATTTCTCTTCGTATTTTTTTCCTAGACAAGAGAATATTTTCATTTCTTTTGTAATATGTGTCCATCAACACCAGTCAAACTAGGAAATAAACTATACAGGAGCTAAATTCTGCCGAGTTATTGAATCATAGCCCAAACCTCACAGTTGTTGAGTCTACTCGGTCTCAGTGACTCCACTGGACAGAGCAGATTGTCCCATAGGGTTTTCAAGGCCGTAATCTTTACCAAGTAAGACTGTCTCATCTTTCTCCTTAGAGTTGCAAGTGTGCTTGAAATGCCAACTTCAATGAGTAGCCTGGTGCTTAACCATTACACTACCAGCACTACATATATTTAAATATAGGCCATTTTTAATAGAATAAATGCTACATTTGCTAAAATTAAATACATACAAATATATTCAACAGTCTAAAAAATGACCAACCTGTAAGTTGTAAAGATCAAAAACTGGCTCTAATCTTTCTTTTATCATTTCATAGCTCAGGTGGTCTTGGGCCTTCTGTGGTTCTAACTTGTTTTAATTGCACTGAGTCACATAATGCAATAATATTAAAGACTGGAAAGAATCAGGGTATAAATTTATTTGTATAAATTTGCATCAAATGCACATATATCAAAATTTCAGTCCCCAGACAAATTTGGTTTAACAGTTGAGAATACAAATTTTGTATTTTCACCCAGTTTCCAATTCCCCCCTGCAACTTGAATCATCTACTGTTGTAAGTATATTTACTTCTTCCAAAACACATTGCCATTTAATGCACCTATTTGAAAAAGTATTTATTTAATGGGGAAGGGGTAATTAAGTCACTCAGCTGTCGACTATATGTTTGGAGATCATAGCTCATAGAAGAAAGTCCCTCTGATCTATTTCTAATCAATCAACCACTGAAACCCTACAGAGCACAGTTCTACTCTGATGCACATGGGGGCACCATGAGTCAAAATCAAGTCTAAGGCAAAATATTTTTTGCTTAATGCTCATTTTTCTGTAATAATTGAAGAATGTCCACCAAAATAAAAGCATTGCTCAGTTTTCCTTGTATTTTCCAGTGCTGCCTTATGCATTGAGCTACTAACCTCCAAGGTCAGAGGTTTGAATCTACCAGCTGCTCCACAGAAGAATGATGAGGGCCGTCTACTTCTGTAAAGCTTTAAAGTCTTGGAAACCCAAACAGGCTGTCTAGTCTGTCCAATAAGGTCATTACAAGTTGGTAATCACCTTGATGATAGTGGGTTTTTGTTGTTGTTGTTTTGTTTTTTTTCAATGCTAAGCATATGTAACTGCTTAAAGAGTATTGCTTGCCTGAATGAATGAATAAATAATGCTCTCATCATGCTTCTCAGGAGAAAAAAAAAGGCATACCAAATAAAGGGTCAAATTTAAGTACTTTTTCCCCCATGCAATGTTGGGTCATTGATGCGTCTAGCTCATACTGCACACAGAAAACATGATTCAGAATTATCTGAATTAAGGAAATTTGAGATTCTTACTCACTTGCACAGTATGCCATTTTGATTAAGAATAGATCTTAACCACACTTGCCTATTCACCCGCTTTGTCTTCAGC
>NW_022111372.1:68779145-68796564 GCF_000313985.2 Echinops telfairi
CCTAATAAAATGATTAATTAAAGAATAGATTTTAAAAAGATAATGCTTAGATTTATCAAGTTAATAATATATAACCATTTTATCTTGGTCCTCCTAAATATAGTCTAACACTTGCATGTCACTGCGTTGTACTGTGGTGACTTGTGTGTC
The DNA here is from genome assembly GCF_000313985.2 of Echinops telfairi. Taxonomy (NCBI): domain Eukaryota; kingdom Metazoa; phylum Chordata; class Mammalia; order Afrosoricida; family Tenrecidae; genus Echinops; species Echinops telfairi. Next base: position 68,779,296 of record NW_022111372.1, read on the forward strand.
ATTGCAATACTAGAAGCTATGTCACTGGTATTTCAAATACTGGCAGGGTCACCCAAGGGGAACATATTTCAGCAGAACTTCCAGAAAAGTAATAGACGATGAAGAAGGAATACGCTTTCTACTTTTGAAGAATTAGCCACTAAAGGCCTTATGAATACAGAAGTGATGTCTGATTTAGTAACAGAAGATGAGCCCAACTGATTGGAGGGAACTCAAAATGAGACTGAGAAAGAGCTGCCTCCTCAAAGGAGAGTCTGTCAGAAGATGGAACAAAACCGTTGGGATACTCATAAACTGATAGGGAAAAACTCAAAACAAAAAGAAGCAACCATAAAAGAGATTAATAATTAGAACTTTGAATGTACAAAGTATGAATGTAGGAAAATCGCAAATCATCAAAAATGAAGTGGAACTCATAAAGATATATATACTACACTTAATAAATTAAATTGGATTGATGTATGCCACATTGAATCAGACAATTATATATTTTGTTATGATGATAATGAAAAATTCAAAAGGAATAATGTCATATTTAGGGTATAAAAGGATATTTCAAGATTGATCATGAATAAAATGTTGTATGTGATTGGATAATATCGATATGTCTACAAGGAAATTCATTTAATTCACCTATAAATCAAATTTACACAGCAACTTCTAAACCTAGTTATGAAGAAATTGAAGAATTCTAACACTCCTTCAATCTGCAATTAATCAAATACACAATCTAGATCAATTATTACTTATCAGTGATTGGAATGATATTTTTGAAACAAAGAAGAAGGAATAGTAGTTGGAAAATATGGTCTGGGTGATATAAACGAGGCTAAAGAAAATATAGATTTTGTAAGACCAATGGCTTATTCATTGCAAATACCTTCTTCAACAACATAAGCATGTAGACTTAGTCATATTAAATACAGAAATCAAATTGACAACATCGGTGGAAAGAGACAATGAAGTAGCTCAATATGAGCAGTCAATACAATACCTGAGGCTGAAGTTGAAGAAAATTAAAACAAGTGCAAGACAGCCAAAATATGAACTTGAGTATATCCCACTGAGTTTTGAAAACACCTGAAGAATAGATTTGACATAATTAAGACTGATAACAGAAGACTTGGCAATCTGTGGGATGACATTAAGAACATCATACAAATGATGAATAAACCAAAATGTCATATAAATACAGAAAAGAAAGAAAATATCAAAGTTGATGTCAGAAGATACTTGGAAAATGACTCTAGATCCTAGAGTAGCCAATACAAATGCAGAAATGCTAATTTTAACAGAGCTGATAACAAATTTCAACAAGGCTGATCAAGAAGACCAAATAAAGTATTACAATGAAATGTGCAAATTCCTGGAGTTAAGAATTAAGGAAGGAAGAACATACTCTGCATATGTTAAGATGAAAGAACTGATGAGAAAATTCAAACTTTAAGTTTCAATATTGAAAGATTCTATGGGCAAAATATTCAACAATGAAGGAAACATCAAAATAAGATGGAAGGAATATAAAATCACTACCAAAAATAATGAGTCAACAGTCAAACATTTCAAAAGGTATTATGTGATAAAGGACTGAAGGAAGAAACCCAAGGTACACCAAAGGCATTAGTCAAAAATAAAGATCCAGGAATTGATGAATACAAATTAAAATGTTTCAAGAACCGGATGTAGCACTGGCAGCATTCACTCACCTAAGAAAAAAAGGTTAGAAGACAGCTACCTTCCCAACCACTGGAAGAGATTCCTATCTACACCCACCAGCAGAATGCATACACTACTGAACAAGATAATTAACATCACATCAAAGTAAAATTTTGCTGAAAATAATGCAAGAGCAGTTGAATAAGTAAATCTACAGGCATCCAGAAACTCTACATTGATTCCAAAGAGAACTCGAAAGAGGGGTTATCATTGCTAAGATCAGCTAGATATTAGTTAAAAGACAAGAATACGAGAAAAAATGTTTATTTGTATTTTATTGACTATACAATGGCATTTGATTGTGTTGATCAGAAAGAATGATGGGAAATCTTGAGAAGAATGGGAATTCCAGAACACTACATTGTGCTCATGCAGAACCTGTACATTGACAAAAATGGAAGCTTTGGAATAGAATAAAGGAATATTGTCTGGCTGAAAATTCGGAATTGTATGCAAGGGTTGTATCCTTTCACTGTGCTTCTTCAATTGTTATGCTGAGCAAATAATCCAAGAAGCGGGACTATATGAGCTAGAACTTGGCATTAGGACTAGAAGAAGACTTATTAACAACCTTAAATATGCAGATGACACAATCTTGCTTGGTGAAAGTGAGAAGGGTTTGAAGTACTTGCTAATGAAGATCAAGGATTGCCACCTTTAGGATGGATTATAACTAACTACATCCTCCAACTGGACTAATCGGTAACATCATAATAACCCAATAGAACATTGGCACAGTCAAAGATTTAATCTTGCTTGTATCCACAATCAATGTTCATGGAAGTGGCCATCAAGAGCTCAAATGTCACATTGCTTTGGGTAATTTTGCTACGGAAAATCTCTTTAAAGTGTGGAAGTGTGTGGATATCACCTTGAGGAGTAAGGCATGTCTGACCCAACCCATAGTTTTTTCAATGACCGCATATGCATGTGAATACTAGACATTGAATGACAAAGACAGTATTAAGTTGAATATTGAATAAGGAAATCTGAACTATGGTATTTGAATTATGGTGTTGGCAAGGAATAATGAAAGTCCCGTGAACTACAATACAACATATGAATCTGTCATGGTAGAAGCACAGCCAGAATTCTCCTAGGAAACCAGAAAGGCAAGACTTGGTATCATGTGCTTTGAGCATGTTATCAGGAGAGACAAGTCCCTGGAAAGGATAGCATGCTTTGTAAAAGTAGAAGGGCAGGGAAAAGGAGGAAAACTTTCCAGGAGGTTAATTGACACAGTAGTTGCAACAATGGACTCAAACGTAGCAACAACTATGAGAATAACTGACTACTGGGCAGTGTTTTGTTCTGTTCTCCATGGGGTCACTATAAATCAGAATAGACTTGCGGTTACCTAATAATAACAACAATCAGTGCTCATGGAAACAGCTGATGAAAACCAAGGGTTGTAGTCTACAGGATGGATTACAACTTTATGTAAAGATGATAAAAGTTCTCACAATTGGACCAGTAAGTAACATCAAGATAAAGAGAGAAAAGGTTGAAGTTGACAGGGATTTGGTCTTTTTTGGATCCACAATCAATGCTTAAGGAAGCATCATTCAAGAAATCAAAGGATGCATGTGAAAGCTGGCCATTGAATAAGGAAGACTGTAAAAGAACTGATGCATTTGAATTGTTGCTAGTGATGAATAATGAAGAGTACCAGGGACTGCTAAAAGGACAAACCAATTTGTATTGGTAGAAGTAAGGCCAGAGTCCTCCTTTCATGGAAAAAGAAGACACTGAACCAGATTAATTGACACAGTGGTTGCATCAATGGGCTCAGGCATAGAAACCATTGTCAGTGTGCAGCACTGTGCAGTGTTTCACTCTTCTGCATAGGGTTGTGATGGGTAGAAGCTGGCTTTATGGTACCTAACCACAACACCTTCAGCATGGTTATAAGAGTCAGTGTATATAAACATATATACTGCCAGAGCTGAGATGCTTACACACTCATTGATTTGGCATTCCTCCTTAATTTTGGTGTCATTGCATGTGTTTTCTGAGTTTGAGGAGAACTGTGTAGATCGGTGTTGGACTTATGGGCTAATGTCAGACTTATGGGCTTGAACTGGACTAGGTTGGGATGCTTAATTTACAATTACCCTTTATATAAAACTCAGTCTTATAAAATATGAGTGTTTATGACTTTTGTTTCTCTAATCTACCCAAACTAACTCATTTCATTAATTACTCCTGAAATTCCCTTCCCTTCCCTGTCATCAACACTCCACCTCTGTATTCCCTATATTCTCTTGTATCAGTTATAATTGTTATACATCTACTTCTCCTGTGCTTCACAGTTGGGGGACCCAAAAGAGGAAAGTTTGCACGTGATCTGTTTCTGATTTCTTTTGGGCATATGACCAGTAATGGCATTGCTGGATCATATGGTTATTCAGTTTTGATTTGTTTTAGGTATTGCCATATTGCCTTTCATAGTGGCTGTATTTATTACAAGTCCATCAGCAGTGCATATGAGTTCCTACATCACCACAACCTCTCCAACATTCATTGTTCTCATATTTTTGTTTTGTTTTAAACTGGGCTAAAGTAATGGGTGTTAGGTGGTATCTTATTATTGTTTTGATTTGCATTTTCCAGATGGCTAATAACCTGGAGCATTTTCTCATGTGTTTATTAGCCATTTAAATGTCATTCTTTTGTCCACCTTTTGTGAATCATCTGTTCAAGCATTCTCATAGGGTTATTAGTCTTTTCTTGTAAGTTTGTAAAATTCTGTAGATCTTAGTAATTAGTCCTTTGTCTGTTATGTCATTACTAAATATCTTTTCCCAATCAGCGGGCTCTCTTTTCACTCTTTAATAAAATCTTTCAATGTACACAACTCTTCTATTGTTAATAGGTCCCATTCATCTATTTTATCTTCTGTGGAGTGTACTTCATCTGTTAATTCTGCTAGCCCATGTATTCCCTGCATTTGAGAAGTACATATTTGCCTTAAAGTGTAACAAGGAATAACAATGTGTATCTACTTCCAGAAATAAGTAATTTTTCAAATTAATTAAGTATTAAGATAACAGATGGACATTGGGCCTTGACTCAAATATTCCCTCAATGCAAGAATACTTTGTTCTAATAATCTGGTATGCTGTGATGCTCATCTTCCCATCACGCTTGCTGAAGACAAAATGGGTACATAAACAAATGTGGTAAAGAAAGCTGATGATATCCAGCTATCAAAATATAGAGAGTATGGGGTCTTAAATGTGTGAAGATAAAGCAGCCATCTAGCTGAGAAGCAACAAAGCCTACATGGAAGAAGCACACCAGCCTGTGTGATCATGAAGTCCCAATGGGATCAGGTATCAGGCATCAAAGATCCAGAACAAAAATCATACCAATGTGAATGATGGGGAGGGGCATGGAGTGGAGACCCAAAGCCCATCTGTAGAAAATTAGACATTCCTTTATACAAGGGTCACAAGAAAGAGACTAGCCATTCAGGGCACAGTATAGCACCGATGAAACATACAAATTTCCTCTACTTCTTTAATGCTTCCTCCCCCACCACCTACTATCATGACCCCAATTCTACCATACAAATCTGACTAAACCAGAACATGTACACTGCTACAGATGTGTGCCTACAGGGAATCCAGGACAGATAAATCCCTCTAGACCAATAATGAGAATAGAGATACCAGGAGGGGAAGGGGAAGGTGGGGGGAGAGAGGGCAAATTGATGACAAGGATTGATATATAAACCCTTCCCAGGGGAATGAATAACACAAAAGTGGGTGAAGGGAGACAACAGACTATGTAAGTTATGAAAATAATAATTTATAATTTATGAAGTGTTCATGATGGAAGGAGGGAGGGAGGGAGGGAAAAATGAGGAGCTGATATCCAGGGCTCAAGTAGAAAGAGAATGTTTTGAAAACAATGATGACAACATATATACAAATGTGCTTGACACAGTGGATGTATGTTCGGATTGTGATAAGAGTTGTAAGAACCCCCAATAAAAGCATTTAATAAAAATAAATAAATAAGTGAAAATAAAGAAATATGAAACCCCTCTGCCCCAAATCTTGGAAGTCAGATTGATAGCATTCAACTGTACAGTTTATTTCTCTTTATATTCTTTTGTTAGCTAAATTAATTCCTAGATTATAGAATCAGAGAAACATCTCTGTATGAATTGTCAATGTCTTAGAATAATTATTAAGTTAAATAATTCACTTAGACTAATTATTTAGCCAAACCATAGAATTGCCTCATCAGTTAATCTCCATTCTCTATTCCAAAATTCCAAGGAGCCTTGGTGTCACAATGATTAAATTCTGTTTTGCAATAAGAGCCCACATGGCTACATGGCTCTACAGAAACACCTGGGGTCTGCTCTTGTGAAGATTATAACCCCAAAAGCATGTCACTCACTCACTCACTGCCATCAAGTTAGTACTACCATTTTGGGCTTTTGATAATATAAATCTTTATAAGAACAGAAAGCTTCATCATTTTGTATGGGAGGAGGTGGTAGATTCAAACTGATGACCTTGCAGTTAGTAGCCCAACACATAAACCAATAAACCAAAGGACTCCTGTTAGAGAACTATTAAGAAAACCAGATGGACCAGTTGTGCTCTGTTACATGGGTCTTGTGAGTTCAATTGACTGATGACACCCCAGTTCAGCAGCACTCAATTTTTCAGTCCCCATCAAAATAGGGTGTTTTTAGTTCTTAAACCTCAGATTATAAATAGATGTTTTCTATGTGTTATTTTAATTCCCAGGGAGAATTATAAAAATATGTCTGCTTACCGTTATATCAATTATATTTTAGAATAGTAGCTGCTAAAAAAAGATTACCAGATTTCCCCCCAAAATATAGACATTTCTAATGTCACATATGTGACTGAAATATTCCTAGCTCTGAGTGAACTTGTGTGTGTACTCACTTTGGTATTAAATCTTTGTACTTCTGATATTTTAATAATTGCCTTTTTCCTATAACGATTATGTTAAAGTAATATGCGTCTTACTAGAAATTGGACTTCCATTTTTTTTTACCCAATATAAATAAATTGTCATTCTTTCCACAGAATTTCTCAGATTTGGGACTTAATTATGAGATTTCATTTTGTATTTAAGAATCATATCCTTTATATATATATAATTTCTAGGATCTATCTTGAAGTTCATTACTTTCTGTGATAGCAAAATATCTATGTATCTACAAGAAAGACTATTTAATACAACTATTATTCAGATCTATGTCCCCAAAATTAAAGTCACTAGTGAATAAATTATTCTACCAACATCTTAAGATTGAAGTTGATCAAAATTTCAATAACGAATTATTCATAATTACTGGTGATTGGGATGAAAAATTTAAAATGAAGATGAAATATCATTAACTGAAAAATATGTTCTTGGTGATAGAAATGAAGTTGGAGATTGCATGGTAGAATTGTTCAAGATCAGTGATTTGTACATTGCAAATACTACTTTTCAGCAACACAGACAGTAACTGTGTATGTGGATTTCACCTGATGAAATTCAAAGGAATAAATCAATTACATTTGTGTAAAGAAAAAAAGAAGTCCTACAACAACTGCTAAAATCTGGACAGCATCCTATTGTGAAACAGACAATAAATTATTCATATAAATTGTTAATTTGAAGGTAATGAAATTGAAGTGACTACAAGTCCCAAAATACAATCTTGAGTATTTTGCCCAATCTGAATTTAAAGACCATTTTAAGAACAGATTTGCTGCATCAAAATCCAGATGAGTTGCTGGAAGACATCAAGAACATGATGCATGAAGCAAGGAAAACATCAGAAAGAAAGAAATGACAAAAGCAGATGTCAGAGGGACTCTGAGATTTACTTTTGAGTGTGGAGTACTTACAGCAATGGAAGAAATTATGAAGGAAAAATGCAGAGCAGGAAATTTCTAAATGTTATCTCAAAAAGATAGAGTATTGTAATGAAATGTGCAAAGTCCTGGAACTAGAAAGTCAAAAAGGAAAAATACTTCCGCATTTCTCAAGCTGAAGGAACTGAAGAAAGCAATGCAAGCCTCTGGTTGCAATATTGACAAATTTTATGAGCAAACTATTGAATGATGCAGGGCCTAGTCACTATTCAAGAGGAATTGGTTGACGTTCAACCATTCCAAAAAGTAGCATATGTTAAATCAATGATATTCAGTGAAGAACTCCAAGCTGCACTGAAGGTATTGGTGAAAAACTAGACTTCCGGGATTGAGGGAATATCAATTGAAATATTCTAGTATATTTTCATTGGAAGCATTCATTTGTCTATGCCAAGAAATCTGTCAGACAGCTACCTGGACAACTGACTGAACAGTTTGACATTTTGGCTCCTTCTCAAATAAATGACCCAACAGAGTATGGAAATTATTCAATGATAACACTAGTATCACAGATAACAAACGTTTTAAGACAATTTAAAATGGTTGCAGCAGTACGTTGACATGGGGCTGCCATAATTTCAAGCAGCAGGAGAAGACGACATGAGGAACACAGTTGAAGATCAAAATGATGTGTCCTTGTCATTTATTGACCATGCAAAGACATTTGACTGTGTGGATTTTAAAGAGAGCTATAAACCACATTGCAAAGACTAGGAATTCCAGAAAATTTAATTATCCTCAGGTAGAAATTATACAGAAATCAAGAAGACAGTCATTCACCCAGAACATGAGGATATGGAATGGTTGAGAATTACGAAAAGTGTGTGTCAGCATTGTGTCATTTTACAATACTTGTTCAATATGTGCTCAGAACAAATCATTGGAGAAGTTGGACTATATGAGGAAGAACATGCCGTCAAGTTTGGAGGGAAGCTCGTTAACAACCCGAGATATACAGATTACTCAGGCTTGCTTGCTGAAAGCAAGGAGGACTTGTAACACTTGATGCAGATAAAATATTAGTCTTCAGTATGGATTTCAACTTAATATGAAGAAAATAAAAATCCTCATAACCGGATGAATAGACAACATGATGACAATAGGAGCAAACACAGAAGTTGTCAAGGGCTTCTTTTAACTGGAATCTATATTCATAGAAGCCGCTGTCAAAGAACCAAACAACATCTTTTGGGAGATTCTAGTGCAAAAGACTTCTTTTGTGCAGGGGCGATGCTAATTTTTCTGTATCGTTCCAATTTTAGTACATGTGCTCATGGCGGCATATGTGCAAATGTGCTTGACACACTGGAGGTATGTATGGATTGGGATAAGAGATGTAAGAGCCCGCAATAAAAGTGTTTTTTTAAAGACTTCTTTATAGTGGTGAAGAACAATGATGTCACTTTAAGGACTGACCCAAGCCATGCTATTTTCAATTACCTCATATGCATGTGAAAACTGCACAATGAATTAGGGAGATTGAAGAATAGATACACTTAGTTTAAGGTATAGGAAAAGGAAACTGAGTATACTGTTGACACCCAGAACAATGAAGACTTCTCTCTTGGAAGAAGTATGTCCGAATGTACCTTAGACTAACTGGTGGGGATACTTTGTCTCATGTACTTTGGATATGTTATCAGGAGCAACTGGTCCGTGGCAAAGGACGCATGCTCAGTAAAGCAGAGGGTTGGAGTCAAAGAGGAAAACCCTCAATGAGAAGGGTTTTCAACGTGATGACTGCAGCACTGGGTTCAAATGGAGCATTGTGAGGATGTTGGGGAACCTGGTGGTGTTATGTGCTGTTGTACTTAGCGTCTCTGAGTCAGAATCAACTCAGCGACACCTAATCACAACAACTTCTTGAACTATAAATAATTTGGGGATATAGTCTATTTTAACACATCTTTATATTAGTATTTTATATGCAAAAGGACAATAAAATTGATCTTAATCAATGCAATTATACGATGTTTCATTTTATTGTGAAGTTAGTTTTCTTTTTGCATGGAAGGGTTTGCTCAGTTAGGGTTTCCTTGAGGCTGACACAATATATCACTGTGGTTGACTGTTGTTTTGTTTTATTTTTACTGCCTCAGTTTTAGTTTGTGTTCACTGAATATAGATTTGCTAAATTTTGTTCCCTTTTCTTATCATGAAAATTGCTTTGACATTGATGTAATAAATTCACAGCTTTAGATATCCCATTAGGTTAGGTATTATGATTTTTAGTTAGCTCTTTAGTGATTTCCTCTTTTTTCTTTTTATCTTTGGATCCTATAATATCCTCTTTTGCTAACTTCACCCTCTCAATCATGTCTTCATATTTTATGTTGAATCATTTTTTTCTTCTAGTTATAGTTCATATTTCCCTAACTCTTCACATGTCTAATAATATTTAAAGTATCCTGTACATTTTAAAATTACATTGTTGAAAGTTTGTTGTCTTCTTTAGCAATTTATGTACTTTATCTTAACTGGCAGTTAATTTATTTACAGAACATTTTGATATTTAGAAGTTTGGTTTTATGGAATATTGTATCAGATATATTAAAATATTTTCTCTGGACTTAGGTTAGCCCAACCACAAAAGCATAAATGACCTCTCTCTAATGCCAATGCTATGGGAGAATGTTAAAGATTTACTCTCTAGCTCTTCGGAACTTAAAATATTCCATCCAGAACTGAACTATAAAATTTTTCATTAGTTTACTGCTTCTCAGTCCTTCTTGGCCTACCTTATGCATGCTCACTCTAAGTATTCACTCTTCAGTATTCTTCAATAGATTCAAAGGGATCTCCAAGTATATTTATGAGGCTTTTACTCTTATACAACTCCCTCATCTCTGTCACTCTAGTCACAAATAGCTGTATCTACAGGCTGTTTAATAGCTTTCTACTTAGCTTGGTAATTTTCAATATTTCCTTCATTTAGTTCTCCTTATACCACTGTCCATAAAGTGTCCCCTTCCCCCTAAAGCCAGCAACGAAACAGAAGAGGCATCATTGCTTTACTTTTGTTCACACATTTCAAAGTACTCTCCAGGGTGTTGAACAATGTCTGTAAGCAGTTGGTTCATGTTGTTATTTATTTTTACATTTTATTTTACTCTGGGATGGAAAGATTTCCAGTTAACTTATAATGGCTGAAAATGTCACATCTAACTTTAAATGTCACTACTGCTCCATTGTCATGCTGTGGTGGTTTGCATGTTGCTCTAATACTGGAAGCTATGCCATTGGCATTTCCATCCATCAAGGTCACCCAATGTTAAAAGATTTCAATGGGATTTCCAGAAAGATGGTGCTGAGATGAGTCCCCTGCCTAGCACTCCCCTTGCATGGCACAGACATTGCCAGTTCCCGGGATTTAGATGCAGGACCTAGACTCTCAGCACTCTAGGATTATTTTAGACCTCCCTCTCTAATTTTCACCCACAAAGAACACAACAGAGTTCACTGCAGTCTCCCTTCTCCCCTAAGTTAGGAGGGGCGCTGGGGTGGTAAATTCCAGTCTCCTCCATTCTTCCCTAGTTCTGTGGCTCACCAGCCCAGGGCTTATGCCAACCCAAACCATCTCCCAAGTGGAGCCCACAGCCCTGTGCCCTCACGGACTACTGGGATCCTGAGATACTGGAGCTCACCTCGACCCATCAAACAGAGCCTTCATAGTTATAGCCCCTTCTGGGTCTTTAATGGATATCAGATAAAAATTCCCAGCTAATTCAAAAGGGATCCATTCCAGTAAAATAGGAACACAAGTTTAACCCTAGGAGTTTAAAAAAAATTTTAGATTTCCTTTCTTTCTTTCTATTTTTTTGTGAGAAATATAAATACAAAATTCCTTTTCCGACCAAAGGAACTAGAACCCAGAATTCCAGTGTTTCTTGGAGCACCCCCTCCCTTCTCTAGGTGTCTGGCTGACACCAGGACTGAGCAGGAATGCTTCCTGATTGGAAGTCCCCTGGCTCACTCCCACCTTGGGCTCCCACTTTAATAGCCTATTTCTACCCTAGGACAACATACAAAGAGTGGATAGGACTGAATTGTGTAGAAACCCACAACTATTGGGTCTTCTGTTATAAACACAATAACAGAATAGATTCACTCTCTCTTTTTAACATACAGGGCTGATGAGTGACTGGTCAATTTCTTAGTATACCCCTCACCAATCCCAACCACTATTACCTCAAGACACCGCTTCCTCCACCTCAGTAACATGCACTCTCTTATAATGTACCAAGTAAGAACACATCTCTTATAACCTCTTCTCCAACTCCTCAAAAATTATTATACTTAACAGGAAGTCTTCTTATGATTAATACCACCACTTAAAGTCTACTCCCAAGCACTTATATCCTATTCCTCCTACTCACCCATCAGCTACAACCCAAGAATCTTTTATCCATCAGACCTTTCCAAAAAATATGAAGGAGAAATAAAAGTTTTCTGAAACAAGGAAATATTTGTAAAATTTGTAAAACAAAACAAAACAAAAAACCACCCAGCATTATGAAAAACGGTATCCAGTTCTTATGGGCAGAAAACCAGCAACACTCAAACATAAGACCACCATGGGGTGTGCCAGCACCCAGACCAACAAACTGAAAACAGAACCCAATATTAAATCTATTGGAGAAAAGACTACACAAATAAATTGCTCAACATGGTTGTGCTACATCAATGCCCTATGCTGTACTAAGATTGCTGAAGACAAAATGGGTGCATAAACAAATGTGATGAGGAGAACGGATGGTGAAAAGATATTGACTATGCAAAGGTATAGCATTTGGGGTCTTAAAGGCTTGGAGTTATAAGAGCTGTAAGAGTCCCCAGTAAAATATTTCTGTTTTTTTAAAAGATATGTATTATTCTGTTAAACCCGTGACTGACATTCTCAATGATTATTATTGTAAATTTACTTGGCAAATAATCCCCAATGTTTGTGTAGATAGCGTCCTACCATGAAAGGATTAATTCTGTACAAGTGAATATTTCCGATACCGTGATATGGTCTTAGCCTACATTGGCCCAATAACTCTCTGTCAACAGGGCTTTAAAAAATTAGAACCAGGGGCTAATCAAAGAAAATATAAATGGAAGATCTTTATGTCCCAGAGGGATGATTGATGAGACTCTTTACCATAAATTAACAAGGATTTTTTTAAAGGGAGCCAAAGGCAGATAAAACAAACAAACAAAATTCCATAGATCCAGGAATGCACTAAACCCTAGCCCCAATTTAAGAACAATTGTATCTTAAATCATGGCCCTGGTGGATACTCACCTTCATGAAATGATCATGGAAGATAAGGACACTACAGCAAAGTGTGGTTAAGAAAGCAGATAGTGCCCAGCTATCAATCAAAATAGAATCTGGGGCCTTAAAGCCTTGTCTCTAGACAAGCAGCCATCTAAGTGAGATGTCAACTAAATCCACATGGAAGAAGCTCACCATTACCAGCCACTGAAAAACTGTAAATCTTGCCATTTGAAGTTGAAGAAGGGATTAATAACAGCTTAAATTGTGAAAATCTGGTTTGCAGAAGGCTATGGATGACGATGGGAGCCCAGGGTACATTTTGGGGAAGTTCATAGGAATAAACCTCGGGTGATTTCCTTCTATCCAAAATAGAGGAATGGGAATAAAGTGGTAGCTAAACAGAGTGCATCGGAGAGGTGAGCACAGAAGACCAACGGGGTAAACCTGACGTGAACAGATAAAACTCTGGGCTTTGATTTCCACCACCACCACCCCCCCACCCTCTGATGCATGCTGGGCCTGATCTGTTTTTCAACATTATCTGTACTTTAGTTTCTTCATTTTAGAGCTATCTCAGTGGTGTCATGTCATTGGAGGTTACCCACTTGAAGCTGTGTTTATGTTTTTCCTGTTTTTTTGGTATATGAAGCCCAGGATAGATGAACCTATAAGGATAGTGTGCTGGTCCCGGTAGACTAGAGAAGCAAATCCATAGAAAATCAATGAGGATAAGGGAGAGTTTTATATAAAGGGTAATTGTACATTAACAAAACATCTCAACCCAGTTCAGTCCAAGCCCATAAGTCTGATATTAGCCCATATGTCCGTTACCAATCTGTAAAGTCCTCTTCAGACTCACAAAATACATGCAATGACGCCAAATGCAGGATGCTCACAAGCCAGTGGGTAGAAAATCTTTGGATCCAATGGAATTGTAAGCATCTCAGTGCTGGCAAGGGTCTCCAAATGACTTCAGCTTCAAGGCTACATCAGGTTAGGTCCCCGTGGCTTCTCCTAATGGATGTTGCACAGGGAGTCAGCAGAGAGAAAGAAGTGTCGCCCATTTCCTAGGAGGAAAATACAGCAGTTTCCTGAATTCTTAGGAGAAGGCCATGCCCACACAGAGGTCTCATTAGCTATCTTCGGATTGACAGGCAAGATTCCACCCCTACACTCTTTATCCTCAAATTGACACCAGATTATGTAACTACCACAGATAGCAAGTAGAATTAGGTTTTAAGAGGGTGGGGATTGGGGTGGTGGGATAAAATGGAGATGTGAAGGGGTCCAGGAAGGAAAATAATGTTTCAAAACTGATTTGGATAGCAATTGAACACACTGCTTAACATGATTGAAGTATGGAATTATATGATTTGTGTATTAACTCCCAATTAATAGTACCTTTTTAAAAACAGAGAAAAAAATATTTTAATACACTTTCCAGAGCAATACAAGTTAGGAATAATCACCAGGAAATATATTTCTGAAAACAAATTAGCCAGAGAGGGTGTTACACTTAGCAGTGGGACATTATCTGATATAATACTGGAAGTTGGCAAAGTACTAAGCAACATAGAGCTTTATTGCATAGAGATTCAGTTCTACCCTGTTCTATAGGGTCCCAAGAAGTTCATACAGGGACAATTCTACCCTGTTCTATAGCGTCCCAAGAAGTCGGAATCAACTCAATAACCATCAGAAGCAGAAAATCCATTTCACAAGTGGAAAGAATTGAAGAAAATAATTCAAACCTCAAGTTGAAACATTGAAGGATTCTATGAGAAAAATATTGAATGATGTAGGAAACATGGAAGATGGAAGGAATAATAGTCACTGTTCCAAAAGTAACTGGTAGATATTTAACCGTTTCAAGAGGAAGCATACGATCATGAACTGACGGAAGAGTCAACGCTGACCCTAATGCACTGGTGAAAAACAAGGCTTTACAAAATGATATAATACCAATTGAGATAGTTCAGTCAAGGATTGCAAGGCTGACAGCACTTACTCATCTGTGCCAAAGAATTTGGAAGATAGTTACCTGACCAGCAAACTAGAAGGAATCTATTATTTGTGGCCATTATCAAGGAAGTAGCATTAATATCTCACGAAAGCAAAAGTTTACTGAAGTAAATTAAACCGTAGTTTTAGCAGTACATTGACAAGAGATTTCCAGAAATCCAACATGAATTCAGGAGATGGAATGAAGGATGCCTGTCATTGCTGATGTCAGATGAATCTTGGCTGAAAGCAATGATATTTACCTGTGTTTTCCTGATTATGCAAAAATGTTTTACTGTATTGGTTATAACAAATGATGGATAAGATTGTGAAGAGTAGGCTTCTAGAACATTTCATTTTTATCTTGCAGAATGTATACATAAACCAAGAGGTAGTCCTCCTAACAGAAGAAGGTATGTGGTTTAAAATCAGGAAAGGTACGTGTCAGCCTTATAACCACCCACAATAGTTATGTGTTCTGTATGCTGAACAAATAATCGACGATGATAGACTATATGAAGTAAAATGAAGCATCAAAACTGGAAGACAAATAGCAATCTGTGAGATTCAGATAACATAACCTTACCTGAGCAAAGTGAAGAGAGCTAGAAACCCTTACTGATCATCAATGACGACAGGCGCATGGATTATGCTTCAACGGAAGGTAATCAAAAATCTTCACAATAGGACAGATAAGCAGCATTATGCTAAAAAGAGAAAAGTTTGAAGTTGTCAAGGATTTCTGCTGACTTGAACTCATAATTAATGCCAAGGGTAGCTGTGGTAACGAAATCAAATGACATATTGCAGTTGACAGATCTGCTGTAAATTCTCTCTTTAAACTATTAAAAAACAAATATCTCATCTCGATGACTAAGATACCCCTGACTCAAGCACTTGACTCATATGCATATGAAAGCTGAATAGTGGAAGCATCTGAGAAAAACTGATGCCTCTGAACGATGGTACTAGTGGAGAGACCGGACGATACCAAGGGTTTCCAGGAGAAATATTTCTGGACAAAGCGTCTCCAGTATACTCCTTAGAAGGTAAGAGAGTGCCTTTGTCTTCCAGAATTTGGATGCGATTCCAGGAGTGAACCATCTATGGAGGAAAGCATAGTGCTTGGTCAAGTAGGGAGCCAAGAAAAAGAGAGAAGTCTCAACGAGATGGATTAGCACCGTGGCTTTAACAATGGATTAAAATATAGCAACAATTATGAAGGTGGTATGGAGTTGGTCCTTGCTTGTTCTGTTGCACATAAGGTTGCCAGGAGTCAGAACTAACTCAAAAGAACCTAACAACAAGAACAACCTGTAAGGCATAATGTTTATTCCAATACAATGAAATGCATTTTAAATCCATGACCAAATAGTTTACCAAGTGCCTCTACTGCTATCTATTATTTTTGTTATTCTCTTTAATTTTACTATATGCCTTGATATTTATAGTAAAATAAGGGTGAATGTCATAAACAAATAATGGCAGACTAGAATTTTATACAGTAAATACAAGATGCAATCAATTAGATGTAACTTTTAAGATTATGTATTATTTTATGATCATTTTATATTGCACTGTAGTGAGACATAGATAGGTTCTTCAAAACCACCACTTTCTTTGCTGTGTCTAAACAAAGATGTATTCTTCTATCAGAGTCTAGGACCCGGGAGCCCTCTCAGAATTAATATTCTTCACTTAGTATGGCTAGGAGAGTAATCTAGAAATGAAATTTGGGCATCTCATGCTGATGTAGGAAGTAATGAAAGTAACTGAATCACTCTGATGGTCTATGAGCAGAGAGAAATAATTATTTCTTCTTATAACTTGTCACTTGAATCTCCATGTAAGCCCTGCACTTGGATGATGAAGCAACCACAAGAGTTAGTAATGATCTGAAGTTGCTTTTAATAACCATTGTGTAAAAGTCAAATCAGAGTGAGGTGGGTGTTTATGAAGGTGGCAGTTTCTGTAACCTGAACATTAAACAGGTTGCAAATCATGGAGTGCTAGGCCAGGTGCAGGGTGCCACTGCACACATTGGTCGTTTTCCAAGTGCAGTCTGATTCAGAACAGTTCCCATGGCAAGTGAACATCTTGCACATGCTGTAAAAGCCCAGTTGACAAAATCACCTGCTGTTTGTAATACGGTAAAAGTCATATATTTAACAATCAAATTATCAAGTAATTAGTTATTGCTGAGTTTTTAAATCTTGGAACTTCACTTTTTAGTTGTTTCACATATTTAATTTGAGCAAAAGAATATAAAACAAACAAACAACAACAAAAACCCAGAGAATAATTTGTTCATTTTAACCAGCTTGAGTATCAAATTTATTCTCATGGCTTAACAAAAAGGAACTATAGAATA
>NW_022111372.1:68797293-68799282 GCF_000313985.2 Echinops telfairi
CATTTGACCAGAAATGATCCATTCCTGGGAAAGGAGATTCTGCTAGAAGAGCAGCCAACAAGGGAAATCCCTTGAGAGGCTGGATGGGCACGGTGGCTGCAAAAAGGGGTTCAAAGACAGGACCCCTGTGAGGAGGGTGCCATCTGAGGAGTGTCTTGTTCTGTTGTACATAGAGATACCAGGAGGAACCAACGTCATGGCAATTAACAGTAAGGTGACCTAAGAGATCCATCTTTTTGCATTACATTTTATTTTGGATGACTTCCAATTTTTCTAGACAAATGGTAAACCTTCTTTGGCACACTCCACATTCTGATGATTAATCCATGATTACAGCTGTGTCTTCTCATTTTGAGCTATGCCCTTTCAGGAAATGAAGGTTCCAAAGCTTTACTCCAGTCTCATGATTTAGGTTGACTTTATTTTGAAGAGGCAGCTCTTCCTCAGGCCTATTTTAAGGGCCATCTAACCTGAGGGACTTATGCCAGCACTTAATAAAACAATGTTCTGGTGCTATTCATAAGGATTTCAGTGTCTAATCCGTCAGATGTGAACAACCTATTCCTTATTTTATCTTTAGTCTGGAAGCTCTACTGAAATCTAGTCACATTGATGACCACACTTGGATGCGAAATACTGGTATGGCTTCTAACATGAGAGAAATACCCAAGCCATAACAGAGCGTCAAACTGACAGACAAGTAGAAAACTTACCCAGTGGAAAAGTAATCTGAAATCCCACTAAGTCTCTGTCATATATATATATGTGTGTGTGTATATATGTATATCTATGTATGTATAGGTATGTATATATGTATATACACACACATACATATATATGCACATAAATATATTTACTGATATGTAATGTATATATTTACACACACACACACACACACACACACATATATATATACACCTCAAAACCTGAACAATCATTGGCCTAATAGATTGAAAGAAGTTGTTTTGGTATCAAGCTATTAAATGTTTGTCTCTTCACCGTGGAATTATACCTCTAGTCTCTGAAATATAAGGATATTACAATTTGGTTCCAATTCATGAAAGATGTAGCAGCTTTCTTTCTTAGAGCAAACCCTCTTCTGGGTACAGAGAAGACAATTATAACAAGGGAAAAAGGAATAGATATAATCCTCTTTCTTATGAAATGTAGAAAAATGGGAGGCATAAAATAATTGAATTAAATCAAATACTAATTAAAACACAAATGCAAACTTATTTCTAAAAATTGCATTAAGATACTTGGCAATGTTGGATGTAGTAGGGGCAAATTTGACTCAAGAAAGTCCTGACATGCAGGGTACACTTTGCTGAGTACTGAATAATTAGTTTGAAATTCACATAAAGGAAAAAATGTAATGAGACAAAGAGAAGGAAAAGTTTTCCATGTAAAGGGAGTCTACATGTCCAGTTTATTTTATGGCTTTGGAGATGTATTTCCTTCACATGGCATGAAAACAAAGAGCAACATTCCTATTACTCTCTTTTTTATAAGGTCTTGGTAAATCTACATAAGAAAAACAAAATGAAAGCTAAGCAATATTATTCAAAAGTTGTATTTGTTTAGTATATTAAAACAATTTGGGGGGTTAATGCTTTCAATATGTCTTTGTTTGTTTGTTTTAACATATGGTTGATTTCAATTTCTCCTGTTGATGACAACAAAGATCAAAACCATAGTTTACAAAAGTAGTTTTTTTAAAAGGCAATGTTTACATTGTACGGTATTGCTCTTGCATCAATTCTCATCAGAATTCTACAGACTCACTGAAGAATTTCACATGAAGCATTCCCTTTAAAAGATGATTTTTAGCAAGTTTCTGAACAGCAATTAAATGACAAAGAGTAAAGAAC
This sequence comes from Echinops telfairi, assembly GCF_000313985.2. Classification (NCBI taxonomy): domain Eukaryota; kingdom Metazoa; phylum Chordata; class Mammalia; order Afrosoricida; family Tenrecidae; genus Echinops; species Echinops telfairi. Next base: position 68,799,165 of record NW_022111372.1, read on the forward strand.
CCCAAATCCACATTTAGCTTTAAAATTATTTTAAAAAGAGTTTCTCGGTTCTTCTGCATGCCAATTTTATTTTTACTTGCAGAGTAGTCTACAGGATTTACCATATAGAAAATTTTTT
>NW_022111372.1:68800112-68802551 GCF_000313985.2 Echinops telfairi
CCAGATTAACACAAGCATTATTGGCAAAATTTTCGTTGGTGACTTTTTCATTAGTGGATATGACTTATTTGAGGATTGCTGGCAGAAAGGTCATAGCAGTTGATAGCAGGGATAACAGTAACAGGACAGTTACTTGTCCAGTGGTTGGCCCATACTTCTCATAGCAAAAACTGTGGTAGAGAAACTTTTCAACAATATAGAGATCTATTGAAATTTTAAAAGAGTTCACAGAAGTAGGGATTGTTTTTGATGTTGTAACGGGAATATAATAAAAGTAACAAAAGCTGGTTACACTGAAATCTTAGTATTTTCTTTGTGAAATGAAAAATTGTTCCATTCCACTTTCACCATGTTCTGCATCAAGGTCTTCAAGAAAGTGATAGCAGCGATGGAAAGGATGTCATTATAAAAGGGAGGTGTTGCTTCCATTTTCTGTCTGTCTTCTGAGCCACAAACGAGATTAAGTTGTACACCTGAGGCTATCAAAGTTTCATCTGTCAAAGTTCCCACCTTGACAAGGAAAACATGCAGTGCCATTAAATTAAAGTCAGTTTTTCTGTTAGGGCAAATTCAGGTTTTAGTAAGTTTTTAGTCATTGTAGATTGAGATTTTATGTCTCCAAAAATGATCCACTACTATTTAATATATTTCTCAGGACACGCAAAGGCAAAGAGCTCCTTCAGCTTTACTGTCTCCAATGTATGGAGCCGTATTGTCTGAGATTAAAGTCCTTATCTTCCATGCCCCTTTACAGTCACTAAGTAACGTAAAACTGAAATGCATGCCATTTATCCTATTTTATTTTCTGTCAATTTATGCCTCAAGCAAGACCCAAAACAAACAAAATCATATATAATAATGATAAAATATATTTTCTTTAGTCTCTATCAATGTGAATTTCCTTGGTGGCTCATTGTGTGCAGATAATGGCAATTGAACATTTTGTGAGTAATGTGTTTTGCCCAGTATGTGTTGGGAAAAATCCTAAGATGTAAGTTCACATAATTATTGTTTTCTCATTAAGACATTTTTCAAAATAATTGAAAGGAAGGAAAATAGTGTGAAAGGTTTGTTCCCGCTTTAGACTTCATAGATTCCTTTCATGCTAACATAGTCAAGAGATGCTAAGATCGAACCCACATCACGGGATCTAGTAGATGTTTTCTTTTGTAGAGAAGCATATATCATTGATTTAGATTAAATCCAGGCCCGGCAAAATAAATTAATGAAATAAATGGAATTTCTGCCGTGGAAGAACAGCCTCCCAATGGTATTTGTAATTGTGATTCCTGTAGACACTCAGTTAACATATGTAGTTTTAATTGCTTAAATATGTTTGCAAAGTTCCCTATTATCAAATTCATTATTTGCTGCCAACAATAAACCAAGCATTGGACTCACTGCTACATTAATCTATATATATTTCTATTTCATGTATACATATCTCTTCACCTAGAGAGGTACACACAGATTGAGCCAGAAAGACAGAGAAAGAGAAAGATAATCTGAGAGGTAGATGAAGCAAACATTGTCATCTTCATTTAGCATTAAGGAAATGAGTACATCGATAAGATTTTCACAAAACATATGACCTCTTAAGTTGTAATTGCTTTCTGAAAAAAGAAGTGTAGGTTATTATTTACTTTTTTATCATATCATTGGTATAATTTCAGAAGTTACACATCTTTATTTTAAAATATTCTTTCATTTCTTACAACAGCTAGGGTTTCAGATTCAATATCCTTTGCATCCTTAGAAAATTTCATATAAATTAATAAATGATTTACAATTGAATTAGAAAAATCTTTATCCTAGGAAACCAGAAAATTTTATTTTCCAGAAAGTAAACACATTAAAAAAAATCCATTACTTAAGGCAAATGCTATTTACCAGAACAGAAACACAACTTTAATTTTTAAAATTCCAGTTAACCTAAGTATATGATCTATTAGTAAATTTAATTTTCTCATCATGTTAATAAAAGCAATGCCTAGAAAACTTTATGGGGTAGATTTATATGTCAGAATTAATAACTAGACACATAATTACAACAATTATCTTTAGATATTTACATGCTCTAATCACTGTTAATGACTAACACATTTTAGTAAATATGCATATGTAAATAGACATTATATATGAGTCAATTTTCAGTACACTCAGTACTACCATAGAAGTCAGAGGAAATGATCCTTTATTGAGAAGATAACTGAAGAAATCTGAGTTCTTTAAGGAGTCTTCAAAAATTCATGACAAAATACCATTACCTTTCAATTCCATTTTACCACAAAATTTTGAAGCCCCTCATACATAATATACTTAATTAAATATGTAATTAAAATTTATTCATTTTACCCTATATAAACAACTAGCAAATGAGCCTCTCTTAAAATTAATCTGGGTCACAAATATTTAATTTCATAGCCCATTAATAACAAA
>NW_022111372.1:68803261-68810853 GCF_000313985.2 Echinops telfairi
CACAATAGACTTCTTTGTAGATAGAGATTTTTCTTTTCCTTTAATAATTATTTCTTTAAAAAAATAATTTTATTGGGGGCTCATACAACTCTTATCACAGTCCATACATCCATCTACCAATTGTGTCAAGCACATGTGTACATTTGTTGCCATCATCATTTTCAAAATGTGTTCTTACTACTTGAGCCCTTGGTATCAGCTCCTCTTTTTTCGCCCTCTCTCTCTCATGAACCCTTAATAATGTATAAATTATAATTATTTGTCCATGTCTTATACTGTCCTGTGTCTTCCTTTACCCCCTTATCTGTTGTCCTACCCTCTGGAAGGGGGTTATTGTGATCGTCATTCCCCCTTAATTTCTAAAAGATTAATGCACCAAGAACTTTGATCTTCTTAGAACATATATTGATTCCACTGTTTTTTATTGTTGTTGTTTATATGTTTTGGAATGCCTTAATCTGACCATACTGAAATTGTCACTCTCCATTTAAGCATGATCCCAAATATTCTACATCCTCAAGAACCCAGTAGTCATTTCTCAATCATAGTAAACAACTAAACCTATTATTTGGTAAACTATTCCTCTCAGAAAACTGTGTCCTAAATTTGTTTCTAATTGCATTCCACCTCACTGAAAGTAAAATTTCTTGTTCTTCTTTTTATGACATTTAAAAAAATACAAAACAACTCACCATCTGGTGCGCATCTATTCACCATGCATTTGTCTCTTCCTTCTTGCAGCATCATTCCTTAATTCCCTTCACCCCTCGAGTGAAATCACCTAACAGCGTCTTCTTCTGTCTCTCTTACAAGAAAGCCTCTTCTTCTCGACCTGCTTGGTTCTCTTGCACACGTTCCTTTTCTCTTTCTCTCTGAAACCTACTAGACTTCACTTTGTAATAGAAATTGAAAATTCACTATTTGCTTGATTATGCACAGTAATGTATAATCTAAATAGAGACAGGAATACAGAACAAATTAGTTAAAACTGATTCCAGAAGGTCTAGAATAATGGCCACAGAAGTAAATGTGAAGATTCACAAAAGCATTTTTTAATGACTAGATGAATGAATAGCTAAATATTTAGACTGCCCTGTAGCAGAATCCTTATGGTAAGATTTTTAGACAGTTGTTTTAAGCTGCTTTAATTCCACTTCTGCTTTAAAAACACTCAATTTATTTTTCTTATTAGTAATACAATGTCTAAATACTGTTTCAGAGACTGATGCTCCTCCTATTGGATAGCCTAGTACATCCCCTGGCTTTTGTGTTCATAATAAAGTTTCATAAACTCCACACAGAAGTCACAAATACAACACAGCGGGAGGACCTTAAAAGTACAGTTTTAACAAGAAGATTCTTCTATAGCGAGCGAGAACACTGAAAAAGCAATGGTCCTCCTCGATGCCGACCTAGAGTAATGGATGACACACATATCTGAAAGTGTCTGTTTTGTTGCTGTCTCTATTTTTGTCTTATTGTTGTTTTCAAAACATTAGGTTAATACCCATCCATGGCCAGTGTGGCAACTTACTAGATCCTAAGCAAGTTTTACGTGAATAGAAATGAAAACCGACATCCAAATTTCGCAAACATCTTGTGTATTAGGTGCTATGGAGTCAGATTCGACCCACAGAGACTCTGCACAGCATAATGAACCACTGCCCTGTCCTGTGCCATCCTCACAAGTGTTCCTGTGCTTGAGTTCATTGCCAAAGCCTCTGTATCAATCCATCTCCTTGAGGGTCTTCCTCTCTTTGACTACTCCTCTACTTACCAAGTTTGATGCCCTTATCCAGGGACTGGTCTATCCTGACAACATGTCCAAAGTATTTTAGACAAAATCTCAACATCCTCGCCTCTGAGAAGTGTTCTGGCCATACTTTAACCGAGACAAATTTGTTTGTACCTTTGGCAGTACATGGTACTTTCAGGGTTCTCCAGCACCACAATTCAAAGGCATCAGTTCTTCTATGGACTGCCTTATTCAAAGCCCAGCTGTCACATACATATGAAGTCATTGGAAATGCCATGGCTCGGGTCAGGCACGTTTTCTCCAAAGTAACACCCTTGCTCTTCAATACTTTAAAGAAGCCTTGTGCAACAGCTTTATCTAATACAAGATGTCCTTTGATCGCTTGACTGCTGCTTCCACAAGCATTCATTGCAGATCCAAGCATGACAGATTCCTCGACAATTTCAACCTTTTCTCCATTTATCATGATGTTACCCATTGGGCCAGTTGTGAGGATTTTGGTCTTCCTTACAGTTAACTGTTATCCATATTGAAGGCTAAAATTCTTGATATTCATCAGCTAGTTTTTCAAATCCTCCTCACTTTCAGCAAGAAAGTTGTGTCATCTGCATATCACACAACTGCATATCACACAACTGCATGTCACACAAATAATAAGCCTTCCTCCCATCCTGAAGCCACATTCTTCTTCATATAATCTAGATTCTCTAATTATTTTCCCAGACTATAGATTGATTGAATAAGGATGGTGAGAGGATATAACCCTGATGCACACCTTTCCTGATTCTAAACTATGTAGTATTCCCTTGTTCTGTTTGTACAACTGCCCCTTGATCCACATACAAGTTCCTCCTGAGAACAATGAAGCATTCTGAATTCTCATATTTCTCAAGGTGACCCATAGTTTGCTATGATCCATACAGTTGACTGCTTTTCATAAGCTATAAAACACAGTGAAACATCTTTCTGGCATTCTCTGCTTTCAGCCAATATCTTTATGACATCTGCTATGATATTCCTTTATCAAGTCCTTTTCTGAATCTAGCCTAAAGTCCTTTAAAATGGGCACAAATACTGATCTCTTCCAGTCAGTTGGCCAAGTAATTATTTTCCAAATTTCCTTGCATAGACAAGCAAGTGTTCCCAGTGCTTCATCAGACAGCTAAAACTGCAAATATAAAAATAGGATATATACATATATATGTGAATATATATAACGTATATACACTAGAATATTATATAAAATGCATAGATTTTAGCAGTGGTTTTCAACCTTCCTAATTCCATGACCCTTTAATATAGTTCTTCATGCTGTGGTGAACTCCCTAACCATAAAATTATTTTTGTTGCTACTTCATAACTATAATTTTGCTACAATGAATTGGGCAACCTCTGTGAAAGGGTCATTCGACTCCCAAAGGGGTCGCATTCCACAGGTTGAGAACTGCTGTTTTATAGTGTCACTAGGAAGTGTTGAAAGTCACTGGATTAACTAATTACTGCAGTACATCCCTAATAAAATTAAACTTTCTGCTCTCAAGTTGATTTTTAAATTCAGAGGCCCTATAAAATGGAGTAGAACAATTCTGTAGAGTTCCCCAAACTGTAATATTTGGAAATCAGGCTGTCCCATCTTTCATTTTCTCCCAGGCACACTGAGGTCGGTTTGAACCATTGACTTTTCAGTTTGCAGCCAAGCTCTGCACCACCTTATTCTTGCTTGTAATTTTAAAACTATTTATGATAGGGACTCGTTGTCCATCTCTTAGGTTGTTTGATATCTAAAGGGTATCATTTGATATCTTAAAAAGTGGTATTATAAGGTTAATATTATAAGCAAATAGCTAAAGATAGAATGTTTTAATTATCCTTACATATATGTAACTCAGGTATATATGTTGTTTGTTTGGTGGATTAGGTACCATCGAGGAGCTTCTGATGCACAGTGATTTTGCATCACAGGACAAACACTGCCTTGCCCCGAGCTATCCTCACTCGTGTTATTATGTTTGACCCCATTGATACAGCCACTGTGTTAACCCATCTCCTTGATGAATAAGTTATATATATATTCCTCCCTTGATAGTGAAGTATAGTGAATTACTTATTATAGTCCTTCTAATTACAGTCTTTTTAGTTCATCAAATGACTTGGTGTTGTTAGATGCTTTGAACCATATGAATAACAGAAGGAAACATTGTCCGGTCCTGTACCACCCTCACACCAGTTTAGTTCCTATGCGTGAGCCCATTGTTGCACACACTGTGTTATTCTATCTTATTGAATGGCTTCCTATGTTTTACTGCCCTTCTACTTTGCCAAGCACGATGTCCTTCTCCAGGAACTAGTGTCTCCTCACAACATGTCCAAAGTATATGAAGCAAAGTCTCACCATCCTCGTCTCTAATGAGCATTCTGGTTGTACTTCTTTCAAGACGTGCTTGTTGACTCTTAGGATCATGCAGATGTGAGAAGCTTGTGGCCCACCAATGGAATTGGATTGCTTTCTAGCAATGTAAAGAAGGGGCATGGCACCCCTGTGGGAATGGGACAATACAAAGGCACTATATGGAACCCTAACATAGGGATGGGTCATTTTTTGCATCCCACTGGGCTTAAAATGAACCATCCCAGAGGATGAAAGAACACCATTATTACCATTGAGAAAGAAGAGCCATGAGTGAGGTGTATCCTTAAACTCACGTTCCCTATGTTGACATTTCTCAGTCCAGGTGACAGAAAAGTGTGGTCTCAGAGACAGTGATTAACAGTGACAGAGACACTGAGGCAACAGAGACAAGGGAAACAAAAACTGGCACAAGACAGCAGTGAGCATCTTGGCTCAAGAGTGAGAAAGCTAAGTACCTTAGAGCAAGAAGTTTGCTGACAAAATGGAGTGTTTTGGGGAATTTAATCTGCAGAGTTCAAAAAAGCTTTATAACACTTGCCTGAGCATGATAGAACTCAGGCTGACAACATGAAGGACAGAGCAATATATGTCTATGGGCATGCACGAGAAGAGAGTTTTCTGATCTAAGAGTTGTATCTTGAGCATTCCTGAGTCTGAATTGTAAACTATTAATTCCTTAACAAACCCAATAATTGTGAGTATTCTCTGTGCATTCCGTGTGGCCATTGCACTGAATTAAGTAACTCAGCAGAGAAGTAGAGCACAGAGTTGGGAAAAGGTTTGGAATCAGAAACATTTGAAAACATTTGGAGAGTGGAAGCATGTCTGAGTTCCACCTCCTGGGAATCAGCTTTGAACACTGATGGTGATGACCTTGATTCTCCTATCTGCCCCTCGTGAAGTTAGAGAAGATAAGATGCAACCCCCACACCATTTTTACAGGCAGCTTTTGATGATGTTTATAAGCGTGGTTCCAAATGTACTTGTATCTGAAAAGCTTAAGATTTGATATTACTCACTTATAAATGTAACTGACTTTATGAGATTTATTTATTCAAGTTCCCATATATATTTTCCTTGGTTTCTAATAACTCACCCAGGGGTTTGCTAGAGAGGAAGACTGTAAGGAGAGTTCTATGAACACAATAGTTTCTCATTTAATGGAAGTGGGTTTGTTACTTTCATTTGGAAGTAAATACACCTGTCTATATCCATAGATCATTCTTCTACACTTCTGATTCGCACTTGCATTGGCTATTATCTGTAATTTGTATTTGAATTTATCATAAAGTTATTTTTAAATGCAATGACATAAGAAAATGCCATCTGTCACACCAAGTTACAAGAGTCTTGCTCGACTCCTAATTTTCTGACCAAAGGAACTCATGCACCATACTTCAGAACTTAACAGATTAATTTTTCACCTTGTACTGTAATGGAGGTTCTTTTGAAGCCAGTCGGTAAAGGATGCAGGGTAAAAGCACTCATGTTAAAAGTCTAACAGTAGGTATTCACATTAAAATAAATAGCAGTTCTGGTCCATTCATGTTTTAAAAAATACAAGTTCACTGACATAGAATCAATTCCAATTCAAAGAAGCCCTTATATAATTAATTTGTTGCAATTATTTAGAATAAACTGACCCATGTCTCCAGCATTCTTGGTGTTTATTACCCATTCCCTATGCAAGTTTTCATGTCCTGGAGAGACACAATCCATTTAGAAGTTTGGATTCAGCATTAAAAACTCTGCTTTTCAGAATGTCACATATCTTATTTTTAGTAGGCGAGTCTAATCTATGTGATTATCTCCTCCTTCTCTCCCTCCCTTCTCCCCATTCCCAACTTTGGAATCTCTCTCTTCTGCCACTTATCAGTGTGTTAAGATGCCTCTCACACTTGGAGAGCTGTTAGGAACCGCAGAGGGAAGTAGCAGGTGTAGACTGGGTGGGTGCAGGGAGAAGAGTCTGTGAAGAAAATGGTGCTTACAGGAAACTCAGAAACGAGGAGGCTGGTAAACAGCAGCCCAACCTGCCTTCCTCCAGACAAAAATACATCAGTATTGGGAAAAGTTCAGTAGAGAAAAACTTTCCTGAGACCTCGTAACTTAATACTTAAAATTAATCTCCCCTTAGCTATCTTCTTGGAGCCCAGGTGGCACAGTAGTTAAACAACAGACTGCTATCTGGAAGATCAACAGTTCAAAACTACCAGCTGCTGCAAGTGAGAAAGATGGGACTTTCTCCTCCTGTGAAGAGTTATAGTCTTGGAAATTCTCAGGGGCAGTTCTACACTGTCCTATGCAATGTCATGAGAGGTCCGCATGGACTTGATGACAGAGAGTTATGTGATTCCTATTTCTGAGTGACCTTGGGCTGCTATGCACGCGTCACATGAAGAGGGCATTCACTCTGATCTCCTGGCTCCTACCTTCATGGCGCTGTTGGCAACTTCTTTCAAGCGCCTTTTGAAGTGTGTACTTGAAGGATTTATTTATTTTCCATTTCCCCTTACATGAGTTAAGTGGAAGCCCGCTCCATTTTCTGTGTTTCTATCTAAGCTTAGGTGAATCCTATACAGCGTTGAAGAGGCTCTTCTTTGTCATAAGAATTTACTAAACAGTTCAAATTATGTAAAGGGATTAATATAGATAGGGTGATACATGCTTCACTGCTCCACTCCCTAACTTCCCACCCCTCCCCCAGCCCCCGCAAAAAACTTTGTTAGAGCTGCTTCTCTGTGTTGTTCTGGGCTGTCTCACTGCCCAAACCCCTCGCAAGGAAATGTCGTTTCATCCTCAGAAGCCACTGACCTCTTCGAGCAGAGGAAACTTTCTCTCGTTACAATCCGAGGTTTGCCTCTGAGTTTTCTTCTTTTTTGAGTTTCACAGACTTTTCAAGGTATTTGAAAATGGAAGTTTCTAATCTTTATAGGCCACAATCAATCCTATTAATATTCATGCAGAAGTTATCTGAAATCATTATTTCTACAGGAATTCTCATCTCATCAGGTTTTCAAATAAAAGTACCCATCATATTTAAAGTGTACAGTAGATATGCTAAATAAGCTAATACGAATTCCTTTCCAATATAATTTCTACAGGGTGTAAATTTTCAGAGGACCTAGGAACCAAGCTATTTTTATTCTAACCACTAAATCAAGCCCAACTATCGATGATCCCGTGTGTTACAGAGTAGAACAGCTCCATAGGGTTTCTCGGTTGTTATCAGTCTTCATAGAAGCAGTTTACCAGCTATTGCTTCATGGAGCCAGTCAGCAGGATTGAAGACCAACCTGTGGTTTAGCAACCAATCGCAATATTCCACTGAGATTGGCTTTTTGGGCTTTGTAGAGTAGCTAGTTGATACTCCTTCATACAAGGAGAGGGTTTGTACAATGTGTTGAAGGGGAAATATTTTCTTAGTCC
>NW_022111372.1:68812119-68813921 GCF_000313985.2 Echinops telfairi
AAGGACCTTGCCACCGAAGATCCTATGAAAGTGTACCCCCAGAATTGAGCAAGGTGGAACTGAGCTTTTGTGCATTTTTTCTGCTAGTGAGCATCAAGCAAGTCATTCAGAGTTAGTACATCCAGTGGCGTCACCTGGAAAGGTGCTCTCTGGTCACAGTAAATTTTTTCTTAAAACCAATTTTATTCAAACCTCATTTTTTGGGTTAGCCTTATGAGAACAATAAAGAATTACTTTGCAAGACATAGAATTGCCTTGCAGGACATGCAACTGCCTTGCAAGACGACGAATGATGAACATAAACAACTCCATCTTGAAAGAAAAGGAAAGTCCTACAAGGCCCTGCAGAAATGCTGAATCCCAGTAAAGAAGTAAACAAGTGGACTAAGAGCCCCCAGAAAGTTTGGGGGACCCTGATAAGACCCAGAATGAAGTTAAACGGCCAGGTGAACTGCCTATACAAACCCGGGTAGAGAGACTGAGAATTCAGAGAGTTAGGAATCAAGGAGACATCAACTCCTGCTCTCTCCAACCCTACCTGGGGTGAGTACACCGATGAAGGCAATGCTTAACAGGACTATGATGCTGCATTAATTGTCTGTTACCCTCGTAGTAATAATTTAACTTAGTTTAAGATTGTTAAATTTCTTGTGTGGTTGCAGTGAATGAGCCAAGCATTCAAAAATGTCAGAGTGTTAAGTAATTATTGATCACACCGCTCATGACAGACCAATTTAACAGAACAGTGTATGACTGTGTAATTTTGTTTCCTGCTCGGGAAAAATGCCACAGAACTGTTGTGATGTTGAACACAGCTTACAAGGACAGCGTTATGAGAAAAACTCAAGTGTATGACTGGTTTTTTGTCTCAAAAGGTGAAATGTCAACTGATGGCAAAACTCATTCTGAACATCTGTCCACTTCTCCAAAGGATGAAAATGTTGACTTTTAGTGCATTTGGAGTTCATTCCATCAGATCATACTGTTAATCAAACTTTCTGTTTAGAGGTTCTGAGAAAATTGCGAACAGTATGCAACAAAAATGGAATGATTTGTGGCAGATGGGGGACTGATTTTGCCACCAGATAATATACCTGCTGATGTAGCCATCTCAGTGGGCCAGCTTGGGGCAAAAAATATCATATCTTACTCACCTGACCTCACTCCATGTGACTTCTTTTTGTTTCTGTGAATGTAGAGGAACAGTAATTTGATGACATAGAACAGGTGAAGAAAAAAACGAGGGAGGTGCTGGCAGCCATCCACACAAATGAGTTTGAAAAAAGAATTGCAGATTTGACAAATGTATCAAGTGCAATGGAAAGTACTTTGAAGGTGATAAGGTTGTTTTTTAAAAAGTACATATCTTTGAAAAAATCCATTTTTTGTGGGGTACCCTCTCATATAATATATACATAATTGGATAAATAGATAAATATCAGTGAGGATATAAATTTTATTCAAAATCAACTTCATTTTATGTTGAGAATATATTATAGCAAAAAGGCCAACATAATGGCAGTCAATTCCAAAATAAAACTAATATTAAAATAAAAGTCCTACAGAAACTCTAAATAGAAGCCAGAGTAGCTAAAGCCAATGTTCAAAGAGCTAATGACTTACAAGTTTCCAGAATTATAAAAAAGAGACATATCAGGCTCAAGAATTACATGTCTACAAGGAGTTGGAAACAACCCAAATTTCCATCAACAGAAGAATGGATTTAAAAACTGTGCTATTCATCATTCTATTAAATTGGCTTCCATGTTTGTAGAGTAGCTAGTTGATACTCCTTCATACAA
>NW_022111372.1:68815307-68816384 GCF_000313985.2 Echinops telfairi
TGCAGGATCCAGACCAAATTCAGGGGTACACATGGCAGCCAACTAAAAAGGAGGGATGAAAAAAGATAGAAATTTGTAGCAGGGGAACAGGGCACTAACCCACTGAGGTGAGGGTATTGTTTATATCTCCATGGGGAAAGAGGGACCAGACTTAAACCGAGTGTTCCAGGACATGAATGCAGCGTGCCGGCATGGAGCAGGGAGCCAGTGCAGAGGCCTGAGGGCCTGGCCCCAATCCCAATTACTTAGACAACTGCTCCTCCCCCAAGAAGAACTTACTTTAGAGGACAGCACTGAAGCTGCAACTCGGGGAAAGGGGCATGTGTGATCAGAGCACACGGGAGCAAATGAAGGGGGAGGAAGAGAGGATGATATCACTGCTCAGAATAGCCAATGCCCAGAGTGGACCATATGGCAGGTCCCACTATGAAACACGACATCCCTAGCTGACACATGGCCCTACAGGGGACAACACTGGAGACTCAGTGTTGGGATTTGTCCGGTCTGACCCCACCACAATGAGGCAAAACACTAAAGGCATGCAGCAGAGCAGCGGGGGGAGCAGAGCAGGGAGGTCCCAAGGCAGTGCAAAGCACAGACTTTGGGGCCAGGGCATGGCACCACATCGGACTCAACTGGAGGACACTCCTCGATGTCAACAAACAGACCTTAAACAATTTACAGGTTTTTATTTATTTTAGTTTTGTTTATTTTGGTCATGGGTTTTTTGTTCGTCGTTGTGCTTTCTTTTGTCACTTTGTGTTGCCATGTCTTGTTTTTTGTGTGCATATTATTATCTCTGCAGGTCTATCTAGATAAGATAGTCTGGATGAACAGTCTGGATGAGAAAACAATGGGATTGATGGTTCCGGAGAGACATGGGAGAAGGGGAGGTGGGAGAAAGGCGGTGGCGTTGACCAATCCAGGAACAAGGGAACAAGTGATCCAAAATTAGTGGCAAAGAGGGTGTAGAAGGCCTAGTAAGAATCCATCAAGGGCTTAGGTGTGGAGTAGGGAACCAGTGGAGAGGTCTGTGGGGCTGGCCCCAGTACCAAATACTAATTGGATGCCTACCCC
>NW_022111372.1:68817121-68845554 GCF_000313985.2 Echinops telfairi
CTGGTAGGGCATGATCAAGGGGAATGTAACAAAGGAATTTCTGAAACTCTGGTGGGGACTGAGCATGATAGTGGGACAGGAGGAAAGTCGAGGGAAATGGAGAAAAGAGCTGGGAGGTAAAGGGCATTTATAGAGGTCTAGATAAAGTCATGTACATATGCAAATAAATTTCTATATGTGGATGTGAAATAGATCTATGTGCCCATGTTATAGGTTTAGTATTAAGGTAGCAGAAGGACATTTGGCTTCCACTCAAGTACTATCTCAATGCAAGAATACTTTCTTTTATTAAATTGGCATTCTATAATGCTCACCTTCCCAAAACAACCACTGAAGACAAAGCAGGGCAATAAGCAAATGTGGTGAAGAAAGCTGATGGTGGCCGGCTATCAAAAGATATAGCATCTGGGGTCTTAAAAGCTTGAAGGTAAACAAGAAGCCATCTAGCTCAGAAGCAGCAAAACCCACATGGAAGAATACATCAGGCTGTGTGATCATGAGGTGCCAAATGGATCAGTTATCAGGCATCAAATATCCAGAACAAAAAAACATACCAATGTGAATGGGGGAGAGGGTCATGGAGTGGAGACCCAAAGCCCATCTGTAGAAAATTGGACATCCCCTTACAGAAGGGTTATGGGGAGGATACGAGCCAGTTGCAGTGTAGCAGCGATGAAACATACAATTTTTCTTCTAATTCTTGGACACTTCCTCTCCCCCACTGTCTACATTCTACCTTACAATTCTACCTTACAAATCTTGCTAGACCCAAGGATGTACACTGGTACAGATAGGAACCGGAAACACAGGGAATCTAGGACAGATGATCCCTTCAGGACCAGTGGTATGAGAGGCAATACTGGAGGGTAGATGGAAGGTGAGGTAGAAAGGGGGAATGATTATAAGGATCTACATATAACCTCCTCCCTGGGGATGGACAACAGAAAAGTGGGTGAAGGGAGGATGATGTCGGACAGGGTAAGACATGACAAAATATTAATAATTTATGAAGGATCATGGGTTCATGAGGGAGGGAGAGTGGGGAGGGAGGGGAAAAGTGAGGAGTTGATACCAGGGGCTTAAGTAGAAAGCAAATATTTTGAGAATGATGAGGGTTACAAATGTACAAATGTGTCTGACATAAAATGGATAGATGTATGGATTGTGATAAAAGTTTTATGAGCCCCCAATAAAATGATTTAAAAAAAGAATTGCATATTTAAATGAAGTAAATTCACACATAATATAATGGAATGAAACATTAGAAGACCATATACAAATGATAAAATTTTATAGAAATAAAAGTGAAGGAAAAATGTGGTTTACAGCAGCATTTATGGTTTAAAATATTTGGAAAGGAAAAGCATATGTACAAATATGCTTATTTATGTACAAATATGCAATTATGTATATTTAGTGCTTATTTTATACACCAAGACATTAAAATTATAAAATACTGTATAACAAAAGAAGAAAATGAAAATCTGAATAAATATATAATCATTAGTAGATGGATTCCCACCAATAATTTGTCATTTTGTCATACTGTGGTGGCTTTCTTCTTGCATAATGCTAGAAACTGTATCACTGTTTTTTCAAATGCCATCAGGGTCATTCAAAGTGTATAGATTTCAACTGAGCTTCTAGACTAAGAACAAACTACAAAGAAGTAATAGGCTGTCCAATTCTCAGGAATTAGTCATAAAATCTTATGAAAGGCAGCAGAAAATTCTCAGATACTGAAAATCTCTTGAATGTCAGCAGAGTATTATCAGAGATGGTGCCAGAAGATTAGCCCCTCGGGTTGAAAGACACTCAAAATATGAGTGCGGAAAAACTGCTTTCTCAACCATAATGGCATGGATGGGGTAGACAGGGCATGACTCAAAATTAGGAGAAACATATGTATAGATTAATTCATATTTGGAACTTGGAATATAAGATATATAAATCTAAGAAAATTGGTAGTCAAAAATTGGAATGAAATATATAAAGATTTATAGTTCAGGAATCAATTAGCTAAATCAGATTGATATTGGCCATTTTGAATCAGACAACTAAATGGTTTATTAGACTGGGAATGCAAAATTTAAGAGGAAAAGAATCACACCCATCATCAAATAGAACATTATAAGATCAATCTTGTAGTACAATTCTGTCTCTGATAGGATAATATCTATTTATATAAGAGGAAATCTAGTAATTATGACTATTATTCAAAATCATGCACCAATAATTAACTAGTGATGAATAGACTGAATAATTTTACAAACATATCCAGTTTGAAATTGATCAAACATGCAATGAAGATATATATGCATTGATAATTATGGGCAATTGCAATACAAAAGTTGAAAACAAATAGGAAGGAACATTAGTTGGAAAATATGACCTTGGTGATGGAAATGAAGTGGATATCTCATGATAGAATTTTGTAAGACCAATGGATTCTTCATCTTTAGTACATCTTTTTCAACAACAAAAAAGCAGTTATATACTTTGATTTCCCCAGATTGAATACACAAAAATCAAATTGATTACTTCTGTGGGAAGAGACAATAGAAAAGTTCAATGTCAGTAGCTAAAGTAAGGCCAATATGGAATATCAATGTTGAAGCTGAAGAAAATTAAAACAGATTAAAAAGAGCCCAAATATGACCTTGAATATATACTCTCTTGAATTTTGAGAACATCCCAAGAAGAGATTAAAGGCATTGATCACTAATGACAGAAGAGATGAGCTGTAGGATGATATCAAGAACATCATACATGATGAAACAAAAAAGTCTTAAAAATGGATGAAAAAAGAAAAAGTCAAAGCAGATGTCAGAAGGGACTCTGATATTCCCTCTTAATCACAGAGTAGATAAACCAAATGGAAGAAATGAAGAAGTCTAAACGCTGAGCAAAACATTTCAAAAGGCAGCTCAATGTGCTCATGAGGAATCTGTACATAGACCCAGAGTCTGTTGTGTGAACATAACAAGGGAATTCTTGTTCTGCATGGCTTAAAAACAGGAATGATGCATGCCTGGGCCGTATTCTTTCACCATACTAATACAATATGTATGCCGAGCAAATACTATGAGAATATCATATAAAGAAGAATGCAGCATCAGGATTCGAGGAAGGGTTCTATAGGGTTGCTGTAAGTTGTAACTGATTCTAGTCTACTTGTCAACAGCAGTAAGTTGTGAATCAATGTTTAACATTCTATCCACATTATTAAGAGTAGCCTAACTAGATTTACCAAAATTTCTACCAAATATCTAATGAAAAGGTCATCTGTATATGAAACAATATATTGTTATGAGTAGAAAAATGGGAAATACTTCTAAATCATTTCATGAGGAAAGTAAGATATTGATGACCACACCAGACTAGAATAGAAAGAAGAATAAATAACAAGCTATTCATAATAATGAACATTCAAGGTTTTGGTTCAAGATAACTGACTTATCATATGGACAATGAACTCCTCTCCAAGAACCAGATGGAAGACATCAAGAAAGAAAACACGGTGCAATCAATTGCAGAGACTACTCAAAAGATAAGGTAACCTGAGCCTCACAAGGTCCAGAGATAGTGGGAAGCATACGAGGTTATGAGAAAGGGGAGACATCTAACCCTTCTCCCACTGGACATAGCCATCACTCTCACTGCAGACTTGAGAGGCCTCTTAATTTCCATACACCTGGTGTGCCCTCCATATACCTGGCCTCCAGTCTTCTCATCCCTAAGCTTGGGAACCACCCTCAGCTAACAAGTTCCCCTCAGTTAGCCCAGGAAGCAAAAGCCCTGGGCTCTGATGGCTCTTGTAATGGCCTCTAATTCGGGAAGAAGTGCTGAATGGTCTGAGCACCCAGGCAGCTCACACACCCACCCCAATCAGCTACCTAAGTAAACCACCCCATGCCATCCAGAACAACAGCCTGCTCTCTGTGAAGGCTCCCACTCCCACTCCCCACTGGGCCATCCAAAGAAACATTTCCCAGAGGAAGGTGCCTGGCACAACTTCCTACCTTCCCAATCCCTTCGCCAAGATTGCCATCACCTGTAGGTATGAGCCCCACCCCTCTGATCTTCGTAACTTGAACTCCTGTTATTTCAAATTAGCCTACTACACTTAGCTCTACCTCACCTCTCAACCTAAAAGCAGTTTGTCTCTCAGCTTACACAGCCCAACTGGACCACCTTGCCTTTATTTCCGACTCTAGATAAAACTAGCCTACCCAATCCAAACACCCAAGTAAACAGAGCCACTCAGTTGTAGGGATTGCTTCCAATTCAAATGTTCTCTGTGCTGCACATTCTTGACCTCTCCCAGGACAAAGTTGAAACCCAGCTCCTTACTTTTTTTTCTTCTTTCCTCCCCTTCTTTAGAACAAAAGCTTGTAGTAAGTACTTTTATAATTTCCTTATAATCAATATTATCTTTCCTTTCAGACCTTTTAATGAACAATTTTTTTCTACTGTTTCTGCAACCCTTAAGTCAGCATTACCCTCCTTTCCTAGCCAACATTTCATTCAGACTACCTGAGGACATTCAGAGAAGATCCTGCCACCTGAGTCCCAACAGCCCTCTCTGCCTGGCCCTGAACCATCCCAATAGATGGTTCCAGTCCTGCTATCTCTTTTACCCTGCTATCTCAGGGACCCTCCTGCTTCTTGAAAGGTGTGAACACTATCCCTGCACATCCACTCAGTCCTAGACAACCTTGAGAAACTTCTCTATGTCTGTCATTCCACTAGGCACCCTGGCCTCCAAGCCATGGTAGAGCTTAAATATATTCCCAATACCCAAAGCACCCAAGCATGCGGAGTCCCTCACCCACATACACTGACTGTATTTGCTCAACTATTCCTCACCCTTTGTGCTTCCAATCCAGGTCCTAAACCGACCTAGGCCTCCTACTCTTCTCCTATCAGCTCATCTTTCTCTTGCCCAAACCAGATACAACACTCCTGGACAGAGCTTAGACAACAGACAAACACCTAAACGCTTTTCCTATCCCTGCATAGTCCTTCTCGTCCTTTCTCTTTTTCTTCAAATCAGAAGCATGTACTACTCATAGTTCTTTTTTTCACTTAGTATTACACTTTCTTTTACTTTTTAAAAATAGAATGTTTTTCTTTCTTTCTTTTTTTACAATTCTCAAATTAGCACTACCTTGATCTTTGTTTTTTCTCTTTCAAGTATGTACTACTTTCTCTTCCATCTTTGTTATCTTTCTCATCTCTCCTACACTACTACACTTCCTCTGCTTCCTGTTCTGAAGGGACAGGTATTCCTCTACTACACCATTAAACAGGATTAACTATTTAACAGCAGTTAACTGTTGTTAACTATTTAACAACAGCCTGAGTGAAAAGAAATGGCTAAAAATGAACAGGCTTTGGGATTCCCAGAGAAAATAATTCAGAAGAATGATGATTATTCATATACAATAGATGAAGAAAGATCCTGAAAAAGTATAGAAAAGCTATAAATCTTGCTACAAACCTTACAAGAAAAAGTCCAAACAGAAACACTACAATAACAGAAAGACACATCTTTTGACTCCAATGTAAGACAAGAACAAGCTAAAAAAAAATAAAAAGGAGACCAAAGAAGGCCTAAGAACAATGGATTCACATCAAGAGGAACAATCAATAACTTACAGATATTCCAGAAGAAGAACCAAAAATCCACAGAGAGAATTGTCCAAAAATTTCTGGAAGAAAATTTTCTAACTTCATAAAGATGAAAAGAAAAACTATTGGGAAGCTGAGAGAAATCCAACCAGGAAGAATCTCAAAAGAAAAACAACAGAGCTGATTGTAGTCAAACTTTACAGCAAGACAAAAAAAAAAAAAAGCCAAGGAAAGACTTCTGAGTGCGGCCGGAGAAAAAAGCATAGTCACATACAAAGGGGGCAGCAATTAGAATAAGTTTGGAATTTTCAGCTCAAACAATGTAAGCAGGACGACAATGAAGTGGCATACATAGGGTCTTGAAGAAAAAAAGAAACCAAGAAACTTGTATTTAGCCAAATAATTATTCAAATATGTGGAAGAAATATATGTATCCCCAGACAGAGAGAAATTAAAGGAATTTGCAAGAACAAGACAAATCCTACCAAAAATATTAAATGGAATATTATGGACAAAAATCACAACCAGACAAACTTGAGACCAGCATACAAGATAATCCCTCACAAAAATTAACACACTCAAAACACTATCTGAAACGGAACATAAATATGGGAACAAAAAAAGCCCAGGGGATCACACATACACACAAGCACAATTCAAAATGACAGCAACAAACACATATCGATAATCTGAGAGTGCAATGGATTAAATGCACTAGCAAAGAGACAGAGAGAGAACGTGGATAAGAAAAGAAGAGCCATCAGTATGATGCTTAAAAGAAACACAACTCAGATACAAGGACAAAAAGAGACTAAACATCAAAGACTGGACAGAAGTATATTAAAGGAATATTAACACAAAAAGGAGGAGTGGTAATATTAATCTCTAAAAATACGGACTTCAAGGGGAATAACACAAGTAGAAAAATAGTCACTACATAATTATCATAGTACAATAGATCAATAAGTCAAAATGATAGTAACAATATATGCCCCAAATCAAATAACAGATCGTTAATTGCTCATATTGAAGTTCAGGATAAAGATAAAGAAAACTAAAACAAATCCCTGAGTCAAAATACGACCTTGAGGTTACCCCCACTGAAATTTGAGAACATCTCAAGAACAGATTTGATGTACTGAACAATAATGACCAAAGACTTGATGAGCTGTGAGAGGATATCAAGAACGTCATTCTTTTATCCTTTTAATAATTTTATTGGGAGCTCTTACAGATATTATAACAATCCATAATTCAACTGGATCAAACATAATTGTACAATTACTACCACCATTATTTTCATAACATTTTTTCTTCTTGAACTCTTTGATATCAGCTCCCCTCTATCCCCAGCCTCCCCTACCTCACCCCTCAGAACCCTTTTTTAATATTATAATAGTTATTATGATTATTATTATTGCCATATATTACACCTTACACTGTATCCGTTCCCCTACAATTCTGTCCTTTGTTCCCCTCGCGTGGGATTATACAGTCATCTATGGTATCATCTGCCTCCTCCCCTTACCAAACCCCCCCCTACTTCCAATACTCCCAGGGAATCATTGTTCCTAATACTATTTTTGATGGGTTCATCTATCTTGGAATTCATGCATCGAATGACCTTCATTATTCAAATAAATATTTGTAGGTTTAACAGGCTTAATGAGGTAAAACAGAGACCATAATAGTAAGGAGAAGAAATGTTAAAGAAATAGAGGAAAATTATATGAAGAACATCATTCTTGAAAAAAATTTTTAAAAGTCATTTAAAGACAGGAAAGAAAGAAATTATCAACATGGATGTCAGAAGAAATTCTGAAATTTGCACTTAAGCATAGATTAGTTAAACAAAATGGAAGTGATGATGAAGTCAAACAGCTGAAAACTTCAAATATCAGCTAAAGAAGACAAAGGTAAATAATATAAAAGAAGACAACGGTAAATAATATAATGAAAAGTGCAAACATAGAATTAGAAAAACAAAAGGGAAGAGCAAACTTTTCACATCTAAAGAAAAATTCAAGCCTCGAGTCACAACATTCAGTGTACTGAAAAAGAAAACCAAAAAAACGAGTCAACAATTCTAGTCCACAACCCACCATTTCAAGAGGTAATAAATGAGCCAAAACCATTGTTGTTGATAGAAGTTTAAGCTGCACTGAAGGCATTAGCCAAAAACAAGTCTCCAATAATGAAATTCCAATGGGAAGTTTTCAACAAGGGAAAGAAGCACTAGAAGCACATACTCATCTACACCAGGAAATTTGGAAGCCAGCTACATTGCAACCTGACTGGAAGAGATCCATATTTGTACCCAGTCCAATGAAAGGTGACCCAACAGAGTGCTCAAACTATAGAGCAATAGCATTGATATCACATCGAGTAAAATTTTGCTGAAGATCCCTCAACAACATTTGCAGCATTACATTGACAGGAGAGTTGCCAGAGATTCAGGCCAGATTCAGAAGGTGTGGAAGAAGGGATATCATTGCAGATGTCAGCTGGATCTTGTCTGAAAGCAGAAAACACAGGAACGGTATTTACTTGTGTGTTTTTTTTTTTTACTATGCCACAGCATTCGACTGTATAGATCATAACAAACTATGCATAACCTTGCGAAGAATGGGAATTCTAGAACACTTCATTATTCTCCTGTGGAACTTGTACATAGATTAAGAGGCAATTGTGTGAACAGAACAAGAGACTACTGCTTGGTTGAAAATCAGGAAACGTACGTGGCAGGGTTGTATCCTTCATAAAATTTCCAATCACCTCATATTCATGTAAA
Source organism: Echinops telfairi (assembly GCF_000313985.2). Lineage (NCBI taxonomy): Eukaryota > Metazoa > Chordata > Mammalia > Afrosoricida > Tenrecidae > Echinops > Echinops telfairi. The sequence goes on from NW_022111372.1 coordinate 68,825,547, forward strand.
ACTTGTACACTGAATAAAGAAGACCATTTGAATTGTGGTGCAGGAGACGATTGTTGAAAGCTCGGTGGATTTTATCTGTCTCAGAAGTATAGTCACGGTGTTCCTTGGAGTCAAGGATCACAAGAATTTGTCTTATATACTTTGGAAATGTTTTCAAGGGTGACTAGTCCCTGGAAAAAGACATTTTGTTTGGTAAAGTAGAGGTGCAGTGAAAAAGAGGAAGACGCTTAAGGAGATGGATGGACACTGTGGCTATTACTCAAAAACAAGGCTCCAGGAATTGATGAAACAGCATTTCTTTAAATAATGACTTTGGATTTTAGAAGACAGCAACTTGGCCAACTGACTAGAAGAAATCCGTATTTGTGCCCATTCCAAAGAAAGATGACCCAACAGGATGCTTAAACTATAGAACAATATCATTGATATCACATCCAGGAAGATTTTTCTGAAGATCAATCAACCACAGACACAGCTGTACATTGACAGGGAGTTTCCAGAATTCAAGTCAGATACAGAAGGGGACTTGAAACAAGGGATAACATTAATGATATCGATGGATCTTGGCTGAAAGCAGAGAATATGAGAAAGATGTTTACTTGTGTTTTATTGACTGTTTTAAGGCATCTGACTGTGTAGATCATAACAAAGACTGGATTACTCTAAGAAGAATGAGACTTCCAGAACACTACATGTTCTATGTGCAACTCCTACATGGATGAAAAGACAGTTGTGGGAATAGAAAAATGGCATACTTCATCGTTAAAAATTGGAAAAAGTGTGGCAGGGTTGTGTCCCTTCACCATATTTATTCAATCTCTAGGCTGAATAGATAATGAGAGATGCTGGCTTATATTAAGAAGAATGTGGCGCCAAGATTGGTGCAAGGCAATATGTAATATGCAAGTGACACCACCTTGCTTGCTGGAAATGAGGAGAACTTGAAGCACCTGCTGATGAAGATCAAGGATTGCAGCCTTCAGAATGTATTACAGCTCAATACATAGAAAACCAAAATATTCACAACTAGACCAATAATAAGCATCATAATAAAGGAGGATATTTGAAATAATCAAGGGTTTCATCTCGCTTGGGTTAACGATCAATGCTTATAGAAGCAGCAGTAATGAGACAAAAGACACGTTGCATTCGGTCAATCTGCTTCACAAGACATCTTTAAAGAGCTGAAAAGCAAGGGTGTTACTTTGGGGACTAACGGGCTCCTGACCCAAGCTATGGTATCTTCAATTGACTCATATGCATGTGAAAGTTGGACATTGAATGAGGAAGATCAAAGAAGAATTGATCAGTTTGGATTGTGGTGCTAGTGAAGAACATTGAAATGACCAGGGACTGCCAAAAGAACAACCAAGTCTGTATTGAAATGTATTGTAACAATTTCCTCCGAAGTGAATCTAATAAAAATATCAGACACAAAAGATTAAAACACTGTTGTTGTTTTTTTAACTGTGTAGAGGGGGTGGGGCCTTTATGTTAAGTCTGGTTCTCTAGGTAAGCAAAAACAGTGATGATTATTTATTTACATAAAGAGAGAAGTTTCTATCAAGGAAAAAGAGTACACAATTATAGTAGTGGTTAAATGTGGGGTTTTTTTTCTTTCCTGTCATATTTTTACTCAAGGATTTTCCTGACTTGCATGACCTCAAGGGGCTAGAGTGCCAGAAAGCTGGGCAGCAATGACATGAGAAGATCAGAGGACAGAGGAGTCAGAGAGAGATCAGCAGATCAGATGTTATCATAGATCATGGTTGACTTCTTGGAATGAGAGGAAATATGAAAGATCTCCGGCATAGATACCAGATAGATGCAGGATCCAGGCCAGCAGGAAGGAGAGAGAAGAAAGAGGAAGGGAGGAAGGGAGAGAGGTAGAGAATTCTACAGTCTATTTATGTATCTGAAATAATCAGAATGTGACCTGCACCTTATGGGGGAAGCTTTACTACCACACTACTGAGTCCTGAACACAAAACCTGACTATCACAGGACAGTCCTCACAGATACGGTGATTATTTTACTCATTCAAGAAAAAAATTGTCATGCATTTGCTTTTAAGAATAATTTGCATACTATATTAAAGTGTAGATTGTTAAGTTACTAGAGCAGATCATAGGGCAATAAATAAGATAAAAGTAATAAAAAGTTTAACCCCTTAGCAATTAAGCATATCATCTTTAAAACCTTTGATTATAAGAAAAATATTAAACTATGTAAATTTAATGAAAATAAACACTTTATACCAAGCCTTAGGAGACACATTAAGGCAGTATCTGAAAAAAAAAAGCCAGCCATAAATCTAATTTTTAAAATGATTAAGCTTAAAGTAAAAAACCATATATAGTGATACTTTTAAATGATGAAGCTGATTGGAAATATTATTTTATAAATTAAAAAATTTTTATTTCTACTATTATTTCCTTGTTCAAAGATGTAAGATGCTTCTTTTTCTCTTGTTCAAAGATGTAAGAAATTTTCATTAGTAAACCAAATATTATTTCCTTCACATATTTGATTTAAAAAGTATTAAGAAGAAAAATATCATTCAATATAGCATTAATAGAGATAAAATAGAGTGAATTTGGTAATGTAAAGGAAAACAAAAATATTTGAAAGGATTAATAAAATAAAATCTCTACAACCCTGATCAAATCATAAGGAAATAAAAATTGTCAAAAATTAAAAATAAAATAATAGAAACTAAGGTTTAGAAATAAATATATTGCAATATCTGCCAGCAAATGTGAGGTCTTTGGAGATATAGAAAATGTCAACTAGTAATATGACTGAAACTGTAACTGCAGTTCAAATGTCTAAAAGGAGATATTGATAAAGAATTTCAAAGCTATTTAAAATATTCCAAACAATTAACAGGAAATAAAAGAACAATCCATAAACAGCTACACTAAGTAATTCTTAGAGAACTTCCGATAGATGTAACATTCCAAGTTGGCAGCAATGGTTTTCTTTTTCACTAATATAGTTTAAAAATGTATCAAGTATTACTACATAGACTATCATAACGTGTCAATAAGTAATGTGTTATGATATCCTAGAATTCATTGCAGTAAAGAAATTAATAGCAGGACAACAGTCATCACTATCCACTATATGAATAAATTAGTGCTATGGGAAAAATCAGTAAATTCATAGTAGACTTTTGGGGGAAAAAATGACACATTTTCTTAATTTAACAAAAAAATACATTCAATAACTATTGTCTGAAAATTGCCTATCATTAGTTGTTCAGAAGCAAAAAAGACTTTTATGTTGTTCTTGCCCCTCCTTCCAGCCTCCAGCATCATTCTTTAGTCACCAATAGTCAACTTGTATTGAACTGAGATTCCTGTAGAACAAAGGTGTTGTCTTTCACCAATCTCTAATCAGTTTTCAGCCTTAGGCCTGGGGTTTTGTTGAATCTCAACTGCAATTTTTATATACATGGGGAAAAAAACAAACCCAACAAATCTGACCAGCACCAGAGAGAGAGAGCCCAAATTGCGTATGTGGTCGGAAGAGAGGTATCCAGGTCTTGTGGGAAAACAAACAAATCAACAGGGTTTTGGATTAGGTTGAGTAAGTATTCTCAGAGCAAACAGAGAATGCTCAGACTATTAAAGAACATCCTAATTTGAAATCCTCTAAAAATCAGAAAATGTTTTTTTATAAACATAACTCTTGTAACCTCAGTGACCATCCCATCTGTTAAGGATTTTAGTAACATTACTTTAGAGTGAATTGCATATTCTAACTTTGGTCCATAGCTCATCTGTTCCATGTGGCAAATGGCATGGAATTTTTAGCATGTTCAAATTGCAAGCAATTTAGAATTTATAAAATGTCCTTGGTGATTTCAATGATATTCAAGCAGTAATTATGATTTGTTTGAAAATAGCCCATAATGCATGATTATTACATCACATACATTGAGATGCATTTGTTGACTTTCTAAGTTTTGAGTACAGTAATTTCTCTAAAATGAAGTAAGCCAAATTTACTTTTTCGGATAACTGCAAAGTGGGCAAGCTAATGGGATTTGAAAACCAACAATTTTTTCTTGCTTTACTGCATTTAACTCTGTTGTGAGTTGTTAGCATCCACATAGTATAAACCCACTTTGGCCTAGTGACCATCAGAAAAATTGACAGGAGTCGACTGCCCTAATTTTCCACAGCGGTGGCATGTTTTATGTTGAAGATGAATAATGATGAAAGACTGTCAATCCCCTTGGAAAGTTTATAATAATTGCTTAGAAATAGCACACATCTAAGCCAGTCGTTTCCATGTCAACCACCATGTGAACTGCATATTAGACAAAGATTCAATGGTAAAATGAGTTCAAATCACTTCCATTGCTAGTAACTTTCTAAAAAATATTCTTTCATTCATTTATATATTTAGCAGTCACATATTATAGAGCAGGGGTTACTCTAGCCACTGAAGAATTCACAATGGAGATAAAAGAAAGGTGTGCACTGTATCTTCACAGTCCTTCTAATGTGGTGAAGTGGAAATGCTCGAAAATAGATGTGATTCTGCACCGATATGACCTGTCATACAGGAAATAAAGAGCATTGAATTGAATGGGAATACCCCAGCCCCAATTTGAATAACAGTAAAAGCTTCCTAGCCAAATTGACAACTCAGCTTAGAAATAAAGGCCAAAGAGGTATGCATGTAGTGATTGGTATTTAGAGTCTCAAGTATAAGGTTGGAATTTCTGTGTGGTATAAAATAGGTAAGCACTCTGTTGCCATTCCAAAGGTTGGCAGTTTGACTAAATCAGAGGTGTCACTGGGGGTGGAGGCAGAAGGAGGGGACCTTGAAAATTTTCTCTATAGAACATAAATTTACTCCGGTGTACATGGGGTCACCCTAAGCAGTATGGAGCCAGTGACAACTAGTTCTGATTGTTTATTAGTTTGTTTTTGCATGTTTATATCTCAGTCTTGAAATTAAAATAAATAAATAACGCCTAAATCACATGGTCCACCAAATAGCAATAGTCACAATTGTTCCTAAATAACGCCACTTTCTGCCTTCATTGAAATGTGCTGTATTCATTGTTAAACGAGTCAGTAGCAGGTCTCCTTTTAAAAGGGATAACCTTGTTGTACCTTGATTCTCCTTTGAGAATATCACAGAGTTCTGCCAGTTTTAAAAATGTGTTGAATCTCAAGAGCTCCTTTCAGGACACTGTTGTCTTTAAATGAGTCCCTTAGCAAGGGTAGATGTGAAAGTCACACTACCTCACCTGAATGGGCTTCAGAAGGCTGGGTGTTATGCACGAGTCCTCATTAGGAAGGTGACAGAGTCTTGGTTCTTCTTCAATTTAGAGGAAATGATACCTTGTGTTTGAGACATGCTAGTTTATGATTTTAAAAATAAATGTGAGATTCCAGAGTCATGTGGCCTTAGCTAGCACAGGCTGCGGAATTCTGAATAGGGATAATGATTCAGTGCAATTTATAGAAGATATTTTTATTCATTCTTTAATTTTGTGTTTTCAAAAGATCCTTGTGTTATTTTCAAATTGACCACGAGGAGCTTTTTAGTGTATGAGTAAGACTTTTATTGGCACACATTTTTTTCTATACTGGATTAGAAGGTTTTATATATATATACATATATATATATATGCTTTAAAACACTTGCAATGTGCTTTCAAATCTATAAAATGTGTTTCACCAACTATAAAAGGAGGAAGTTAATCTAGATAACAAGGAGCAAACACCTAAAACCACATCTAAGGCCATTTTATGGATTCAAACTCAAAAAGTGGTATCCTACTTTACCAGATTTGATACCCATAGCAGATACCACTAATCAATTACAGAAAATTCAATGTTGAAGAATTCTATGGGCAAAGTATTAAATGGTACAGGAAGCATCAAGACGATGGAAGAAATATACAGAGTCTTTGTACCAAAAAGAAATGTTCGAGAGGTAGCAGGTGATCAAGAAATGATGCTGCTGAAGAAATTCAAGCCGTACTTGTCATTCACAAAAAAAAAAGTTCCAGGAATTGCTGAAACATTACTGAAATATTTTAAAAAAACAAATGTGCCACTGGGAATATTCATCTATGTCAAGAAATTTGGAAGACAGCTTATTGGTCAACTAACTGGAGGAGACCCATATTTTGTCTGTTTAAAAGAAAGGTGAGATGTACTCAATTAATACGGCCTTTCTAACCATAATTCCTTATGTGATAGTTTAGGAATCTATGTTTATAACTATGATACCATTTTGTTTAAATACTTTTATTGGGGGTTCTTACATCTCTTACCATAACCCATACATTCGTTCAGTGTGTCAAGCACATTTGCACATATGCAATGTGCAAATTTTCAAAGCATTTTCAAAGCATTCTCATCCCATTTGAGCCCATAATATCAGCTCCCCATTTTCCCCCTCCCTCCCCCACCCACCCTCCCTCATGAATCCTTGGTAAGTTATAGATTACTATATCCATATCTTACATTATCCTCCATCTCCTCTCACCACTTTTCCATTATTCATCCCTCTGGGAGGGGGTTATACAATTTTCCTTGTAATCATTCCCCATTTTCCCTCCACCTTCTCCTCCTCCTCCTGGTATCTCTCCTCTCATTGTTAGCCCTGAGGGGCTTATCTATCCTGGATTCCCTGTGTTGCAGGCTCTTACCTATAGCAGTGTGCAGCCTCTTGTCTAACCTGATGTGTGAGGTAGAATTGAGGCCATGATAGTGGGGTGAAGGAAGCACCAAAGAACTAGAGGAAAGTGGTGAGTTTCATTGGTGCTATACTGCACCCTGACTGGCTCATCTCTTCCCTGTGACCCCTCTGAGAGGGGATGTTCAATTGTCTACAGATGGGTATTGGGTCTCCACTCCATGCCCCCCCCCCCCCAATTCACATTGGGTATGATTTTGTTCTGGATCTTAGATGCCTGATACCTGATCCCATTGACACCTCATGATCACACAGGCTGGTGTGCTTCTTCCATGTGGACTTTGTTGCTTCTGAGCTAAAGGGAGTTCTTAGCTATACTATTGGACAGGAATAAGATGCATTAAGTCTTTACCTTATAAAAGAGTGTGATCTAAGTCATATCCTTTGTTTCCTTGGGTAAGGTAACCGCTTTTGGCGGGACAGTCCCGAGAGATTTTTGGCATTTTTTAAAAGTCCCAATTTTTGGAAAGAATGCATGACAATCTAGGAAATGGTCTATTTTGTCCATATAGACCAAATTTTTAATCAAGAACCCCACCCCCTGCTTCCGGTCAATGATGTCCCACTTTAAATCTGGTCACCTTAGCATATGGTCTACTAAAAGACAAAAACTACACCTTCATTGAAGCCATTTCTCCGTTATAAAATCCATCTTGAACACAGAGAGAACTCCCAGGCTCACTGGAAGAAGAGCACATTCAAGACCCCTCTCTGGCGTGGTGGACTCTGAGGTCAGAGGCTCCAGAAACTACGGCAAGGAGACTGGGAGAACGCAAAAGAACCAGCCCGAGAACAAAGGCAAGCAAAGCAACCATGGAACAGAACAGAGGAGCAACACTCCTCTGTTATGAGACTGTGAAGCAGAGAAATAGATGGCCTTCTTGATTCACAGAGGCAGAGACAAACACACAAACAAAACCATATGACTGACAAGTTGAGAAGGAGAGAAATTTGGCGGCTGACTGAGGAAAGGTTACTATGGACCCCTGGGTGTATCTTTAATGTTTTCTGATCTTGGCATGTAGTAGACCATTGTTATAGTTGTATGGTGCCATTCAGCCTGTACTGACCCATTGAAGCCTTATGCACAACAGAAGGAAACACTGCCTGATTCTGCTTCATCAATAGAATTGTTCCTAATCTGTTAAATTTCCTTGTAGCACTACCCCTTGTCCTCACTTTAATCATAAGTATTATCTCTGCGTTATATGTGACCATTGCAATGAAGTGTCAAACAAGAGCAGAGGTGGAGTGTCTTGGGAAGAAATGTTAGGATCAGAAGAGGTAAAGAATGATGCACAGTGTTGGCATTTCTGACCTCTGTTTCATGGGAAAAGGGAAGCGAGAGGAGGTCCGATATGGCCTCGGATTCATTTTAAGCAGAAAGTGACTCAACAAAATCTGGAACTTATACAACAATATCATTTGATATTGCACATTCAGGTAAAATGTTGTGAGGCTGAATTCAAAATGATTGAATAGCTCATTACAAATGAACTGTAAGAAATTAATGTCAAGACAGAAGATGCTGTGGAATATCATTGCTGATTTCAGATGGCTCTTGTATGAAAGCAAAGAATACCAGTAGAATATTTACTTATGTTTTATTGCCAGTGCCAAGGCATTTGACTGTATGGGTCATAATCTTGTAAAGAATGGACATTGCAGGCCACTTAATTGTACTCCTGTGGAGTTTTTACACAAATCAAATGGTAATCATTCAAGCAAAACAAAGGGAAACAACATAGTTTAAAACCAGAAAAGGTAACGGGCAGGGTTGCATATTTTTATTACACTTATTTGATATGTATGTTGAGAAAATAATATGGAAAAAATGGACAATATGGAGAAGACTGAAGTTTGAGGTTTCAAGGGAGACTCTTTAAGAACTCATAGGATATAAATGACAAAATTATTCCTGCTAAACATGGAGATAACTAGAAGTACTTATGGATGAAGATCACAGATTATGGCTTTTAATATGGGTTATGATTCAATGTCAAGTAAACAGATCCTCACCACTGGACTAATAAATAGCATTGCTATAAATAGGGTAAACATTAAAGTTGTCCAAGATTTTATGGTATTTGATGCACAATCAATGTAGCAGTTGAGAAATTAAACGGCATATTGCATTGGACTAATTCTCTTTAAAGTGTCAAAAAACAGATGGAATTTTGAAGACTAAGATGCATCTGTTCTAAGCCATGATATTTTCAATTGTCTCAATGCATGTGAAAACTAGACAATGAATAAAGAATGCTGGAGAAGAACTGGAATTATGGTGTTGCTAGGATTATTGAAATTTCCATGCATAGAAGAATGATCAAACCTGACTTAGAAGAAGTATAATAAAGAGTGCTAATAGAAGGGCCACAATGCTTGGTAACAAAGAGGGTCAGCTGAGAAGAGGAAGACCTTCCAAGATGCACTGACTCAGTGACTGCAATAATGGGATCAAATATATGAATAATTGTGAGGCAGTGTTTTCATCTGTTTTTCAGAGCGTTGCTATGTATTGGAATAAACTCTTGGGCACCTAACAAGAATAGTAACAACGTACATAATTATTACTCACCCTTTAATGGTTTTCTAAAAACTTGTTTGTCACTAAAGTCTCCAAGTCCATTTACATTTTTCTTTGATTATTTTCTATTGGATTGCTTTTATCAGCAAATAAAAATTCTACTATCATCTTTGTTAAGTATATTCAAACAAAAACCAAACCAAACTCAGGCTCATTGCCATGAAGTCGATTCTGACTCACCATGGCCCTATGGGACATGGCAGAACTGCATCTGTGGGTTCGCTAGTTGCACCGGGGGCATTACCTAAACACAAAGCTCCAGGGATTAATAAAATACCACTTCGAATGTTTTAACAAGCTGATGAAACACTGGAAGCACTTATCCACCTATGCCATTAAGAAACATCATAATAAACAGAGAAAAGACTGAGGTTGTCAATGATTTTGTCTTAATTGGATCCACAGTCCATCCTCATGGAAGCAGCATTCAGGAGAAGGCAGCATTGCATTAAGTACATTCGTTTCGCAAGACCTCTGTAAATGGCTGAAAAGTCAGAATGCTCTATTGAGAACTAAGATTCTCCCGATGCAAGCCATGATGTTTTCAGTAGGCTCATATTATGTGCAAGTTGAACATTGAATAAGGAGAACTGAAGAACAAATAATGGATTTGAATTATGGTGTTGGCAAAAAAAATATTTAAAGGACCACAGACTACCAAAACAACAAGACACATTTATCTTGAAAGAGGTGCAACCACGATGTTCCTTAGAAGGCCGGATGGAAAGACTTCTCATCAAGTTCCGGTACTTTGAGCATGTTGTCAGAAGAGACCAGTCTGGGCACTGTGACAAGAAGAGACCCTTGACAAGATGGACTGACACCATGGGGCGCCAGCATAACAAACAATCATGACGATGGAGCAGCACCGGGCAGTGTTTCATTTTGTTGTACACGAGTTACAACAGTAAACATTTACAGAGTTGAAAGCCTCATCTTTGTCCTTGTGGTTAGCAGAATACGTGTAGCCCTTAGCCATTACTGCTCCTTTATATACCTTCTTTTGATTCCATTTTGTAAAAGTCATGATCTGTTCTATTTTTTAATTAATATATGTATGTATATGTCATAGAATTTCACAGTTCAATCATGTTAAGCAGAATTGTACAATTGCTACCACAATTTGTTTCCAAGCATTCTTTTTCTACATGGACTCCTTGACATCACCTCCCCTGTGGGCCCCTTCCAGCACCATCTCTCCTTTCCCTAACACGCTCATTCCACTTGTTGTCTCTACAGGTTCATCGAGCCAGGGTTTTGTATATCGAAAAACAACATATAACACAACTTCAAAAGGGTGACATCCAAATGACATGGCACCTCTGAGAGACATCCTAATATGTACAAGCAAACACTGTTGTATTTTTTGTTCTCCTAAACAATGCCAATATCTAAGCAGAAGATATTAAGCATGACAAAGAAGTGGAAGAATGAAGATCTTTATGTCATGAATATTTGTGAAACAAAAAGATAGGAAACAGCTGCAATTTGCTGCCATCTAATTGAACTTGGATGTGTGCCTTAGTCCAGCTGGCTATTCCCTTCAGTCTGGTGTTCCCAGAGAAATCTGAGCACAATGAGAAATCCTGGGTTTGGAGATCCCTCCCTGGATCTTTTGATCTACATATTTTTTATAGACTCCACTGGGGTCCCTAGGAGAGCTCTAAGAAATTTAAAGTCAGGAATCAGATAGCTGCAGGTTTGAAATTACATCTACTATAACCAACAGAGGCTCATAAACTATACCAAGACCGCCTGCGAGGGGGAGTCAGCCAACCGGATGCCACTAGTAGAATGGAGTGGTGTGGAAAATGACACTGGACATGGTCTAGGCTATGTGTAATGTTGGAGGACAAGTGCTGTACCTTTATTCCCAACAGCACTGTTCAAGGTGGAACCACCACAAAGGCTCTACAAGGATTTAACACCCTGGCTAATGAATTGGCTGAAAATACTAGGATTAGTGACCTTTCACTGGTTGTTTAGAGAGGTGGGTTAGAAGGTGGCCCCAATCCTTACCTCTCTCATAATAGTGGCTTGGATATTAACAAATTTTGGATGTTGTATCATAACCTGTGTCTTAGGAATATCCAGCAAGGATACGTTTTATGAGAGGGGAAGATACTAGTTGTGTGTGATAGGAGTTAATGAAGATGAAACCAACCAGTACAAATAGAACACAGGGATTTTTGTGTAATCAATCCCAAACTGGCCCATCTTCAGCAATTAAAGAAACACAAAATCAAGACGTTACAAAGCAGCCAGAGCACACATTGATAGGTGATCACACAGAAGTCATGGTGAAAGAATTTGAAATGGGTTATTAGGGTGAAAATCAATTCTAATGGCTTTGAGGAAGATGGCAAGTGAGACTCTTGAGACAATGGTCTAGTGAGCACATTTATGGAATTTTGCTTAGGAGAAAAAATAGAATGGAGAATGGTTTTAAAATGCAATTAAGAGAAGGTACATAAAGGAGCAGCGGTGGCCAGGGGCCACACATTGGCTGCACACTGCAAGGACAAAGATGAGGCTTTCTACTCTGTAAAGATTTGTTGTTGTTAGGTGCAGTAGTCAGTCCTGAGTTGTAACAAACCTGTGTACAACAAAGTGAAACACTGCCCGGTGCTGCTCCATCGGCACAATTGTTTGTTATGCTGAGCCCCTCCCTGCAGCCCCTGTGTCGGTCCATCTTGTCAAGGGTCTCTTCGTTTAATAATGCCTCTCAAATTTTCCAAGCATTATTCTTTTTTCCAGGGATTGGTCTCTCCTGACAACACGTTCAAAGTACTGAGAAGTCTTGCCATCCGGGCTTCTAAGGAGCATTTTGGTTGCACCTCTTCCAAGATAGGTTTGTTTGTTTTTTGGTAGCCCGTGGCCTTTCAATATTCTTCGCCAACACCAAGATTCACATGCACTGTTTCTTCTTCAGGTTTCCTTATTCAATATCCAACTTCCAATATTCTGTTCTAACGTTTTCCCACCAGTTTTATAAAACCAAGGTTTTTGTACAAGAACTACAGGGAGGGGTCCACTTAATACTCCGTGGGAAAATATTCTCATTAGAATATGAAAGACCTTCTCTTATTTAACCAAACCAAGTCATAATAACAAAACATAAAGCAAAAAAAAAAAAAAAACACCCCAAAATCTTTTGTCCTTTGTGCCTTGTTTTGAGAAACTTTAACATTCTATCCTCTTGAAACTCTGTATTTGAATTGAGCTGTGATTCATAAATTTAGGGGTTTGAAACCACCAGCCACTTCCTGGGAGAAACATGGGGTTTTCTACCCTATAAAGAGTTGATGTCTCACAAATCCACAGGGACAGTATTACTGTGGCCAAAACATTTGCTATGAGTCAGCATTCACTTGATGGAATTGAGTGTGGACCTGTATTGATAATGTGCTAATCATCATCCATTGGCTCAAGTTATATATTAGTGTTATTAGAAATCTGACTCTCCTTTTCAAGTTCATTCTTATTACTATTTGATTCTTTTCTCTGTTCTTGTGAGACTTGAATCATTCTTCCTCAATATAATTAACTCATGACAATGTTTTTGTACCTTGTTAAAATTTCTGACCAAAGATTTATGTGTTCTGTTCTTGACCGTATGTATACAGCAGTCTAATAGACATCTATATCTGAATAGTCTTCAAGTATCTCATGCTTACCAGAGCCAAAAAGAACACTGAGTTTTCCACTCTAAACCTTCTGCTATCCTTACTTTTCCTACTATCCTTACTTTTCCTGTCTTGCTGAAAAGAAGCACAATTTAAACAACTCATTTGTAGAACTGGGACAATTTTGCATCATCCTAAACTCTTCTCTTTACCTTGATATTCACTCACACTAAGTATGTTTTAATGTCACATCAATAAAATCTTTAGATTCTGTACAGATGATTAGAAGGTTGTCTTCTCTCTTGCGTCACAGTTATTTGGCAATTTTTCTACTTCCATTTTGTTGTTTTTTAAATTAGATCTCAATAGACTTAGTAACTCAATTGTGAAGTGCTTGGTTAGGTACTGAAAAGTTAATGATTTAAATCCACACAGCAGCTCCACAGGTAAAGAATATAGGCTAGAAACTCTAAGGGTGATAAATTGATTCATTTACACTACAAAACAAATAATATAATCTCCATAGTTTAATGACTTTATGTTTCTTTAATGTGGATGCTATCATGTGAGATCACTGCTGAAAATCCTTCAATAACTTCGCAATATCTTTAGGAGTGGGCCCAACAACCAAGAATGGAAATCAATCCCATATAATTAAGTAATGCAGCCCACACATTTTAAAATGGAATATATTACTGTATCCTCTTTTCTCTCACTATTACTAGCAAATAACTTCACCATTCCTCATGGAGCAGCTGGTGTATTTGAGCCACCGACTTTGTGGCTAGTAGACCAAAGTTGAACCCACTCTACAACCAGAGTTATTCACCTTTTCTCCAGAATCCATTAATTTCTACAATGAAGCCTTTATTTATTTTTTTGGATATGTGTAATTTTTATATAGGATCTGTGGATTAATGATATACTGTATTGTCAATTAACATGGTTCTTCTAGTCATAATTCCATATATGAAGTATTGTAATTCCAGACTTTATTCCTGTGACTATGATCTCAATTTGGGGGGATTTCTCTGTTACAGAATTAAGGTGGGGTGAAATTGAACCTTAGAAGAGGATGTGAACCAAGCCATGACCCTTATTTCCTTGGGGGTGTCTTTAAGACTACATTATTAGAGGCTGTGACTTAAGACGCCACCCTTCCTTTTTCTTGCAGTAGGGCCGCTAAAAGACACATCATGCCTCCATCAAATCCCATCCTCAGTATATAAGAGCCATTTGGGACACAGAAAAAATGCTGAGGACCATTTGGAAGAACATGCCCAAGATGTAAGAGTGAAGTGATGGAAGTCACTGAGCGCAGAGGCACTGGAGACTGCGGCGTGGAGACTCAGAGGAACAGTGTGGCCATGATGAGTACCTTCTCTGTATCTGGCCCAAGACTATACCCTGGGAGGTAGAACAACATGTGGGCTGACTTTCAGATGCATGGAGGCAAAGACTAAGGGACAATGTGGCTGAGAGGTTGAGAACCAGAGGAAGACTTAGCTGCTGTCTGAGGACAGCTGTTTCTGTGGGCCAAATGACTGTATCCTTGCTGTTCATTAATTCTGACTTGAAATAACCTATTGACTTCCACAGCAAACCTCCATAGTGGTGAGTCTTATCTGTGAGTTCTTTGTGGCCATTGCAACGAATGATCAAACTTAGACTAGAGTGCAGTTGGAGGAATGGCTGGTATCAGAATAGGAAAAGGCTGAAGCATGGCATCATGTCTCACCCCTGATTCATGACAATTGGAAGCCAGAGGAGGTCAGAGGGCCTTTATGCCATTCACAGCAGCTGCAAAAAGAGACTCTTGAAACTGCACTAGTTATCTTGTTTCACTGAAAGAAGTCTATAAAAAACCTAGTATGCCAATTTCACTATATTGGTTTATATAGGTATTTATGTATATCTCTCATTACTATATTTTTCAGAGAAAAAAAATCTGTTATCACATATATGACAATGCATTTTGAAGAATGCAGAAGAAACTACCATTGTTTGTATTTTACACATTGACATTTTTCCTGAAAATATATTATTTGTACAAAAATTATTCATAATCATATTTTTCAGAGTATGACTTGTCATTGATCTACTTTTTATAGTAGTATGAATAGTTTTACTTTGAGACAACATTTATTTTAACTAGGCCTCCCCTAATGAACATGAACCAAATAAGATATTTAACCAGTACTCCATAGGATAGGATGAATCCCCTCCTTTAATGAATTTAATCCTTAGCCCTTAATAGCTCATATGCACGTAAAAGTTGGACATTGAATAAGGGAGACCAAGAATTTTAAAATTTAAATTGTGATGCTGGTAATGCAGTTTGAAGGACATGGATGGTTAAAAGGACAAATGAATCTGTCTTGGGAGAAGTATGGGGAGGTGTCAACCAAGTCTGAGTGGAGGAAGCGCACCAGCCTGTGGGATCCAATGATGACAATAACAATATTCAATCAGGATTGAGAGAAAAGTATCAGGATTAAATGATCAACCCCCAACGGGTAGAAGGCTATGGAGGACAGTGGACGCCCCAAACCCAGCTGCACAGTAACTAGTCAGATTAAGCCACTAGCTGAGGCCCACAGGCCACAGGCAAGGGTCTTGAGCAGCCTTACTATTGGACAGAGATCATTGTAATCTTGATTATGTTGAATTGAACTTGATACTTTGTCAATTGACCTTTCTATTGATCCAACCTGAATTTGTTCTAGGTGCAAGCATCTCTTGCATGTTACATGATAAACATTTCTTCCCTGGCTTTTTAAATATTTAGGGGGGGAGTCTTTTCTTTCTTACTCATTATTTGTATTTTTCTCTTGATACTATTATTATTTTATCCTTACCACTATATTTTGATTTTTTGTTTATTGTTTCTATTGGCTTTCCCAATTTGTGAAGCACAGAACAAGTGGATGCATAGAGATAATAACTGATGCAAAGTTTTATCGGGGATGTGGGTGGTGGGAGGGAATTGGAGAGGGTGAGGGATTTCAGGAGTACACAATGAAGACATGATGGCGGGAGGGAGCACTAGAACTGCTTTTCATTACACAACTCATTTTAAAGATGATTCAACCATGGGGGTACATGGCTCTAAAATTGATTATGGTAATGATTGTACAATTCTTCTTGACATGATTGAACAATTGGACTAATGAATTGTATGATATGTGGATTGGTTCCAATTAAAATATAAAAAAATTAATACTCAAAAATAGAAGAAGTATGGCAAGAGTGTTCCTCAGAGGCAAGGATGGCTGCTCTTGCTGTAACCTGCTTAAAGACAGGCTGTCAAGAGAGATGGCTCCCTGGAGAAGGATCTCACACTTCGTACCGTGAAAGGTGGCAAAAGAGAGGAAGGCCCTCAAGGAGATGGACGGACGCCATGGCTGCAGCGATGGGCTCAGGCACAGGACCACTTACGAGGATGACTTGGGAGTAGGCAAACAAGATGCACCCAAAGTTTCGTTCTGTTGTGCATGAGGCTGCTATCAGTTGGAAGCAACTCAATGGCACCTAACAATCACAACTATATTATGTGAAGCTGGATTGTCTCAAGAAACAAACCAATGACGGTCATTTATATACAAGGGAGAGCTATATATCAGGAAACATCTTTAGATCAAGAAAGTGCCTCAGCGCAGCCCAATTCAAATCCATAGGTCCAATGATAGATGCGGCAACTTCAGATTCATGTCCCTGAAGGTCAATGATTCAGAAAGGTGAAGTAAGAAACAGGGAGATCACAGACCAGTGAGTGCAGTCATGTGGATCAAGGTCAGTGGAAATATGGCAGGACTCTGACAGCTCTCAGGCTCAGGTGGCCAACAAGAGGCTACCACTGGAGGCAGGTATGGAGTCCCAATTCACAGGAAGGCAAAGGAATAAAAGAAAAGGGGAAGTGTTTCTACTCTCTCTGAAATTTATACAAAAGCCCACACCCCCAAGGAGGTGTCATCAGGCTACCACTTGATTGTCAGCTGGGCTCCACCCCTGCACAGTCGCATAAATTGTAGTTGACATAAAAATCTAACTGCCACACTTATCTATCTCTTTTTGTGCTTCTTCTTGATAAATACACTATTAAATAATTTAAAGAGAAACAAGTTGTGACATGATAAGCACTTAATACCCCTTGGCACTACATAATAAATTTCTTATGATGCGCTACAAAGTTTCATTTTCTATTCTGTGCAGAAAATACTACAATGAGAATCAAAGTGTGGACCTACTAATCCCATGGAGATTACCAAATAAGTGTCATTACCCTTTTATTACCAGAGAAAAAGTTGATAACTTTAACTGCAATAAAATTTGACTTCCTTACAAACTAACATTATTAAATTTATATAAGTTGCATCTTACTGCACACTATTTTCTATGCTAAATACTCCACAGATAAATACATGAGGTAGTTCATTTGTTGTATCAACCTGGACAATAAACACATGTGGGGTTAATTGAAGGGTGGAGGGATAAATGACTCGGTGAGCCTTGCCTTTCTAGTTCTAGGGTCTCTTGCTTTGTGATGGTTGGACCAGGGTGCAGCTGCCTTAGCCAGTTCCCTGCTTCAGCTGGCAAGGTTCACTTCCTGCAAGACATCCTCAAGGAGAAGCCACATGGACCTCCCCCGATGCAGCTATGGGTGTTGGAGCAGCCGTGTGGAGACCCCAACAGTGCTGAGATGTTTACACACTCACTGATTTGGCTTTCCTCCTGTGGTTAGCATCATTGCATGTATTTTGTGAGATGGAGGAGGACTTTGTGGATTGGTGTCAGACATATGGGTTAATGCTGGACTTGTGGGCTTGGGCAGCACTGGGTTGGGATGTTTCCTTGATGTGCACTTACCCTTTATATAAAACTCTCTCTTATACATGAGTTTCTGGGTATTTGTTTCTCTAAAGTACCCAGACTAATACAATACATAATCCATAATGGAGTGATATCATGTATCTTAGATTCAAGGACTGAACTGTTACTCCCTGTTATGACCGAAAGACACATCTGCATTGCTAGATCATGTTTTCAGTCCAGGACTAGCCAAAAACATCATTCACAAATAATTATACCTAGGCAGACTCATTATACTAGTGAATATAATCAGCAAAAGATATTTTATTATGCATCTAATGATGATGGTCATAGCACTAATATTCTAGTGTTGATAAATTTGCACAAGGAAACATGGCTAAAAGTAAAAATAATTTTTAAAAAATTGTAAGGCCTTTACAGAATAGAAATTATACTTTATATTTAAGAGCAGTGACAAATATTCTTTATCAATGTATACATCCTTATACCTGACATATAATGGATATTCCTTGCATACTTCTGGATTAATGGTTGTACCTATCTGCTATTAGCCAAGCTATTAAAAAGATTTTTCTGCTTTATGAATTATCTACTGGCTACCACATTAATGTCACTTTTAAGACTAAGATTCACCTGATCCATGGTGTTTTCATGTGAAAGTTGTGTATTGAATAAGGAAAACGGAATGAAAACCCATGCATTTAAATTATGGTGTTGGTGAAGAATACTGAAAGTACCATGAACTTCCAAAGAACAAACAAATCTGTCTTGGAAGAAGTACAGTCAGAAGCAAGGATGACAAGACTCTTTCTCATGTTCTTTGGGAATGTTGTCAGAAGAGACCAGTCCTTGAGAAGAACATTGTGCCTGGGAAAAGTAAAAGGACAGTCAAAAACAGAAAGACCCTTGAAAAGATGGATTCACACTGTGGCTGCCACAAAGGGCTCAAACAAAACAATTGTGAGGATGGCCCAGGATCTAGCAGTGTTTTTTTTTTTCCTATTGTCCATAGGACTGATATGAGTTGAAACATCGATGGCACCTAACAACAGCAACAATTTTAATTTTATGTGGAGCAAATGCTGAACTTCCTTAGCCAATAAGTGACAGACTGGAGGTTCAAGTCCACAAGAGGCACCTAGGAAGAAAAATTTAGCAATCAGCTGAAAATCAGAAAAATCAGGCGCTGGAAACCCTATGGAGCGCAGTCTGGCTCACACACCTGGGGGGGCCGAGACTCAGAACTGACTCCATGGCAACCAATTGGTTGATTCTGTTAATCTCCTGAGTAAAAATATGTCATTTAAAAGTACGGCAACCATAAGAACCGCACTTTAGAACTGGGTGTCCAGGATCTCAGAATTCTCAGTATATTTATATCCACATTATATTTTCACCTTCTTCAACTAATTTTATTACAAGTATAATCTTAAAACTCTACTTACACAAATTTTGTAATTTCTTCATCTCTTATAATAAGTAAGTGGCTAAAGTTGAGGAATTCGTATAACTATGTGATGTTAATTTTGATTCCTCTTGGATCACCCTCTTTAAGTCAAGTTTATGAAGGTTGCTATGTACTTGATATAAATGTAGTGAATCTAAATGTTGTATGTCTATTGTATGTGTATCCATACATCTATTGTATGTCTCTTGATGATTCTAATTCTGGAGAGTCCAGGAAGGATGTTTGAACAAAAACTATTTTACTATTGTTACTCTTTATAACTATAACATTATGCTTTGCCAGTGATCATATATATTTACATGGATCCAATTGTATATATACATTTTTACAGTTGGGTAAAAAGAGAAGGAGAAATAGAGAGAGGGAAGAAGGAAATGGAGCATGGAAAAATTAAAATACGATAGTTAATTCCAGTGACTATTCTCTAAGATGGCTATATGATATATGTACTGGAGTGGATTTCCTGTTTGCTCATTCAATCTTGTGTAATCAGTGAGCATTTGCAACTTGAGGTTCTATCTTTACAAATGTATTATTTTTAGGGCATAGCCAAAGTAGTAGATCTCTGACACTTAGTCCTGCCTACAGGGAATGCTTCAAATAATCCTTTTTAAATACACTTGGCCCATATCCATTAAAAAAAGACTACCGGAAAGAAGTGTGATGTCTCAATATACCAAAGCCAAACCCAAACCAACTCATGTCTATCAAGTCAGTTCTGACTCATGCGACCCTGTAAGACAAGGTCTATCCTAGACTATCCTTGTG
>NW_022111372.1:68846686-68848255 GCF_000313985.2 Echinops telfairi
GAGGCGGGACACACACTCCCTGTGAGACATTCCTGCTGACAAGACACATGGAGCTACTGCTAGAGCCCTGGAGCTGGAGGACCCTGGAGACCTTTGCCAGTGTTGAGATGTTTCTACTGCCACTGGATCCACATGACTTTTCATCCACTGGCCGAAGATTTTCCTGCATTTGGCATCATTTTATGTGTTGTGTGAGTCTGAAGAGGAATTTATAGACTGGTATCAGACATATGGGTTAATATTGAACTTATGGACTGGATCTGGACTGGACTGGGATGTCTTCTTAATATATAATTACTCTTTTATAAAAAGCTCTTTCTTATACACATATGAGTGTCTATGAATTTGTATCCCTAGTCAACCCAGCCTACACAGCATGTCCCAGATCAGTGTTTCAAACTCGAGCTAGAGGCTTTTTCTGAATTACCTGTTTCTAGGGCATGGTGAACCACCACATCTGCAGGTCAGATGGAAAGCTCCAAACCCACAGTCCAAGAATTGGAGCAAGAGAGCAAGAGAAGCTCTGATTTGACAGAATATCCATATATGTTGGATCCATACCACACCCCCAAGGAAACTCTGCTTTTGATTGGTTGGTTACTCATATCAGATCAGCACAAAACTAAACTATTACATTTGTATAAGGGGAAAGCTCCACAGTCATGACTTTTTCAGAATATTTCATTTTGTTGTTAGTAAAATGTTATTAAGGTTGTTGCTTTCCATTGAGTCAGAAAAAAAAGAAAAAGAAACACAAGCCTGCCATTTGCTATCCCCACAACTATTGTATGTGCTAATTGTGGCTGCAACTATACCAGTCCATATCATTAAGAATCTTCCCCTCCACTGAAGTCTTTTCATAATGGATGACCCTGCTAATATTTTAAATCATGGTGGCATAGCTCCTAGAAGCAATATGCAAACCACCAAAGTATAACAAATTGTCAGGTAAATGCAGGGGATTATTAGAATAAAGCTTTTCTTACTTTTAGACAATACCTATGTGTAGACTAGATTTTTAATGCAGATAATGTCTCCTTTATTACATTTTGTCTGAATCATAAAATTATATGTTATATATTGGCTGTTTTATGGATTTTGCCTAGGTTAACATTGATTATATTATCATGAGGTAGAGACTCATATAGTTACGGACAACAGAGAACCACAGGATTTACTTCTAGACAAAGTCCAGCAACTAATTTGCTGTGGACCATTCAGAAATCATTTGTCCTCCTGTATCCACCCCACCTTCTTTTCACATACAAAATGGAACTAATGATTCTTGTTCCTATGAACTTAATAAGGATTCCAAAAGTATTAACCCTAAACATAATTTCAAAGTGTTTTGAAATGCCCAAAACAAAAGGACAATAAAGTATATTATCACATAAGTAGGGAATTTTTTTCAAATGATTGATATACTACATATCTATTATTTTATTTGAATAATTTAGCGTATTAAAATGATTTTTCTGTTATAATTTGGTTAATTTATTTGTTCACTCTTCACATTAAAGTTTTATCATAAAAGCAGTTTTAAAATTTGTTTAAATTAAGACATAAAAA
>NW_022111372.1:68849043-68850566 GCF_000313985.2 Echinops telfairi
ACAAACTTAATGGCCCTATTACAGGGCATAGAGATAGTGTCAAATATAACAAATAAACCACACATATTAGATGACTGTGATCTACTGAAAATAAGGCACTTATGTGCATCAAAATACATCATCAAAAGAGTGAAAAGAGAACCTATGGAGTGAGAAAAAATGACAATGACACGATAGACAGAGGAGTAACCTCTAAAAGCTATAAAAAACTGCAGAATCTCAATAACAAAATATGAATAATCCAATTAAAAAGTAGGTAAAGGACACAAACAGAGAGTTCACCAGAGATGACATCTAAGTGACTGACAAACATGAAGAAATGCTCATGATCACTAGTCATCGGGGAGATGCCAATCAAAACAATGATGAAATGCCACCTTATACCAAAGGCAGCAAATTCCCAAAGGAAGAATACAGAAACTCCTGGAGAGGCTGTGGAGATATGGAAACCGTCAACCACTACTGGTGGGGTGTCATTATGGACACCCACTGTGGAAAGTGATACGGCACTTCCTCAAACAATGGGAAAGAGAAGTTCCGTCCAACCCCACATGCCCTCTGCAAGCATTGAGCCTCAAGAACTAAGAGTCATGGCAGGAACAGACTGATGAAAACCGGTGTTCATGGAACCATTGTTTGCGATAGCAAGAAAATGCCACCAGCTTAAATCCCTATCAGTAGAAGAATACATAAAGAAACTTTGGTACATATATACATTGGAAAACTAGAAATTGCTGAAAAGCAATGAAAAACCAAGTAGTATCATATGGCATGGATGGGCCTGGAGAGCATTATAGAATGAAATTAGCCAATCACAAAAGAACATATTTAAGATCCCTGTTCTCGGTAGGGAAAAAAAAAAAAAGACTCTTACCAAAGCACAGACTTTGGTGCTTGCCAAAGTGGGTAGGATAAGGGAGTGAAGATAAAGAAATGGGTTTGACATTGACATCTGTGTTGAATACAAAGCTGATGTTACCTGAAAAACAGGTATTTCACCCTGAAGCTGTGCAGCCAACTTATTTACTCCAAGTCAGAAAAAGGAAGTTTTTATTTGGGAAGTATTCCAGTAAGCAGACTACAGCTGGACAAAACAGACATTCTTTATGTGCTGTCCTGTTTGAAATCATAATACACAAAGAAAATATACCTTTGGTTTTGGAATGTACTTGTTCAAGAGTGACACATATTGTACATTCATTAACAGTGGTTTCAGGGTGTCCATGGGAAACGATTGACCATAAGCAAGCAAATAGAACAATAAGATTGAGACCAGTAGCTGTATGTCTTTGTTCACTTAAGTAGACAGTAGGTCCTACCATTTAATCACAAGCAGGTAAAGAAGTCAAGGTTCTCAGCATCCTCTGGCCATTGTAGGTGGCCTGCATATCCATTCTGTCTGCTTGTGTATCAAGTTATGAAAATTCCATAGAGACTGCGTTAAGGAAAGTACCATAGGCTCATTGTATTTTTTAAGGAAGGGGGGCGGGGTGCTAGGTGCATTAACTAAAATAACTTGGATT
>NW_022111372.1:68851977-68853941 GCF_000313985.2 Echinops telfairi
ATGTTAATATGCATTACATAACATTACTGTCATTATAACAGATATTGTTTATCCATTGGAATGAAAAAAATGTCAGTAGAAATAAAATCTAGATTTTGTTTTTAATTCCAAAGCTCTTAAAATTTCTCAAGTATGTATTTCAACAAAACATATATCTCCATATTTCTAACTCTCTAGTTTTCTTATTTTCAATTGAAAAGATGAATCATATATAAGAGAGCAATAAAAAGTTAAGTACTTTGTTGAGAAACAGTGTTTGTGGAATTGTGGAAATCTAGAATTGGAAGTAATATACTTGGTGAAGTAGAGTGTCCATGAAAAAGAGGGAGACCCTCAAGAAGATGGGTTAGTAAGGAGGTTGCAGCGATGTGTGCCCACGTAAGAACAGGGGTACAGAGGTTCAAGTGCAGGGCCAGGGAGTGTTTAGTTCTATTATGCAAGGGTCTCTAGGTAGCTGCATTGATTCAGCAGCACCGAACCACAACAGAATGGAAAACAAGCTCAGTAATGATACAGTTTTGTTCTCTCTCCCTCTTTTTGAGAGAAATAGGTTATGAGCTGAATTATGTCTGCAAAAAAAGATATGTTCAAATCTTAACCTGTGATTGTAAATTTGCTTGGTCCTTTCAGAGTGAAAATGGGGTCTCTAGGGTGTATCCTGATCTTTTTATAACTGCTGTCCTTGTAAGAAGAGACGCAACAGAGGCACAAGGTAAAATGGAAGCAGAGATTAAAGTTATGTTGTCTCAAGGAATGCATGGGGCTAACAAAACCAGAAAGAATTAAGGGCCATTGGAGAATATGTGATCCTTCCAACAGTCTTATTTTAATTTCTAGCTTCCAGAAACTGTGGGAAGAATAAAAATCTCTCTTGTTTCAAACTACCCACTGTGGTAATGTATTACAGCCATAGGATATTAATACAAAGGTACTGAGGCTGTGTAGGATAGCAATTCATATAAAGTATGGCTACTAGCTATACTAATCAAGAGCTTTATAGAGTTAGTCAAGTAACCTAGATCCTATTTTCCTATGTTAGAACCAGATTTCTAGTTTATAATTTATGAAAATTGATTTTAAATAAGATAATTTCATCAAACAACTGTTTACATTGAAATGAATAGGCCTTAAAAAGAGATGGAGTAGTGTGTTTTTTGTTCTAAGATCTTCCCTGTGAGGAACTCTTTCTCTGCTATTAGAAAAATATCCTTTCTTTCATTTTTCAATTTACCTCTTCCCTTATCCTATACTGGGCCATGGATAAAGAATACATAAGCCTAGCCTGATGATATATATATATATATGTATATATATATTCACACACAAGCACTGGCCCATGGATAAAGAATATATAAGCCTAGCCTGATGATATATATATATATATTCACACACAAGCACACTCCTATTTCTCTTAGCTTCCACTGCAGGAGTTTCCACTGAAAAACAAATGAACAAATTTGGGCCAGGTCAATTTGGCAACAATCACGTTTCTCTTCTTGTGTTACTGAATGCCCTCAGAAAAGCATGTCGCTCAGTTAACCATGCCTTTTTTTGTGACTGCCATGTTGTATGCTAAATGTCTTTATTGGCACTCTGTCTCTAGATTCTAATGATCTTTTTATGTTTTTATCTTTTTACTAGCCTGAGTTCCTTAACGGTATAGGGTATGCATTTGTTTTAGTTTGGTTTTTATTTCAGTACTGAAACACTTGGTAAGTTCTTAATATGGATGAATGAAGTTTACATTTCATATTAATAATGTGAAAGTTGCTCAGAAAAGGAGAAAATGTAAAAGGCATTACATGCTATTTAAGTTAGAAGTCAATTGATACAGAAAAATCATAGGTGACTCTGGGTGTTCTGTGTCCCAAATAAAAGGAATCCACTTCCATTGAGTACATTCCAAATCATATTGACCCTATATATTTTTGGTTAGGTGGTATTACTAGGTTCTAATTCAGAGT
>NW_022111372.1:68854374-68881297 GCF_000313985.2 Echinops telfairi
ACTGTCCAGCATTGCTAATGCAGCCACATCATTGTCACAGTCTTGCAGCCACAGTCAACCTATCTCCTTTGTAGTGCTCTTGTTTTTCCTGAGCTTTTACGTTACCTAACATGGGGCCCTGTTCCAGGTACTCTCCCCCCCTGATAATGTGTGCAAAGTACTTGAGACTAAGTCTTGCCATCCTGTCTTCAAAGGTGCATTCTCACCAAACTTCTTCCAAAATAGGTTTTTTGTTCTTCTGGTAGGCCAAAATACTCTCCATATTTTTCATCAACACCATAATTTAAATTTATCAAGTATTCTTTGGTCTTCTTTATTCATTCAACCCTATAGATGAGCCTATATTAATTTTTTTCTTAAGTCTAATGACCAGACTATGAATAATCCTGCTTCCACAATGTATCAGGAGCACTGCACATTTTATTTGGCATTTGTTATCCTATAGACATTTTGAGCAAAAAAAAAAAAAACTGCAACATTTACTCTTATTTCTACTTATGTAATATTATAAATTACTGCTCACCTAGTATGTGCCAAGAGCTGTAGAGGGATTACTCTACGGGATTTCAAATTCCTACAAATATAAGGAAAGAGTTTTTGCATCCCTGTCTTTCAAATGAGTACATGGAAGCCTGGATCTGAAATAAGATGGCTCGAAATTCATAGATACTTATATGGATGCACTGGTATTTCTTTCTTTCTTCAAGTGACTTTTTAATGAACTAGGAATGAATTTCAAATGGCCCATATAAGCCTTTAATTTGTTGTTGTTGTTGCTACTGCCAGTAAGAAAAGAGCCAGTCATGGGAAAATTACTAGAAAGATGAAATGGTAAGGTTAGTGCATAGCCGGGTAGGGTGATCTGTGCACTAATGGCATGCATACGCCACTCTCACGTATTCTGTTCTCTATATTGCTTCTCAATACTTATGATAGACTCACTTTCAGGAAAAGAGAGCATACAGCTCACTAAGGAAAACTGGTTGTTAAGAGACCACCTCTAGGACATGCTAACATACCTAAGTGCCTTCTAGTTATACAATGATGCTCAGTTTCTGAGCCCTCTGTCCAGACATAAGGCAACAGACGGAAGCAACAGCACATTATGCTTCAGTAAAAAGATAGACCACATGCAAATTCTGACTCTGCCCTTTCTAGAAGCAAGGGTAGGGCTATAAGAAAACCTATCTCTATCATAAATTTTATAAAAATAAGCTGAATGATCTATTTAAGCTGCTTAGTATATTAAATGATTCATAAAAACCCTTTCAGGTAAGTACAGTTGTTTTTTGAGACCCACTAGAGATTAAAAAGAAGAAGCCCCGAGGTTGCAGTGGGTTCAACGCTGGGCTACTAGTGGAAAGGCTAATGTGTGTTCAAACCCCTCTCTGTCCCTTGGAGAACTGAAGATCCTCTGCTCCAGTAAGATTTACAGGCTCACAAACCCTACGGAGCCGCTGAACTTTAAGACAATCATTACCACTGATTTTTCTGGGACAGAACATATTAGATTGTTAAAAACACGTGACAATCACACATAATCAAACAGTCAAAAATTATGAAAAGTTATTTTTAAATGTCCCCCTTTGTTTAGTTACAAGCACCGTGTACTACAGTTCTTATTTATTTATTTTACTGGTTTTTTTTAACTTTTTATTGTGATTTCGGCAAATGTTTATAGAACAGAACATGAGTTTTGCATTCAAAAGTTTATACACATTTTAATTAAATTCACTTTTTCACAGTGATTATTTTTATGTTGTTTGTTCTTAGGCCTTCATATTTTTGGACCTATAACAGAGTTTGTATTTTTTTATGAACTAAGACTTGTTAAATGTAAGTTCACGATTCATGAAGTTCATACTTCATGGAATTTGTATTTTATTGCAAACATATTTCATTGGTATTATTTACACTGGTTTTGCTTGTTGAACTGGAGTCCACTTCAACCCATGGTGGCCCCAGGTGCTACATATTAGAATTGCTCGATGGAACTGACATGACTGTCATCTTAATGGAAGAAGATCTCCAAGCTTCTTTTCCTGTGCTCCTGGATGAGTTTGAGACAATATTTAGGTTCGTAGTTCAAAACAAATCATTTATGCCACCTAAAGACTTTATTCAGTGCTTAGTACTAATATACATTAAAATAATCCAAATGATGATAAAAATCCTGTAGAACTATGTCTATATATGACACTATTTTAAGTTCCTTATATTTACTACCTCATTTGGTGATTACTTAAAACTTACTGCAATGGATTTTTATCAGTAAATATGACAGAGTTTTTTTGTCTCCATTATGCCACCCATCTATTATTATCCTGAATACAATCATTAAAGATATATTTAAAGAACTTCAATTAGACCATAGACCATTTAGATTCCAGTCTATTTTATCTTTAAGTAATTGTCACATAATTCCAAATCTACCATCCCATACTTTCCTTGTAATCCTGTTAATAAATTGCTGAGTTTTCCTTTATCCTTCAAGAGGGCTTCACATTTGGGTCTCTGAATAGGCAGCACTGGAGGAAATCGCAAAGGCCAAAGGGAAGGGATAAAGACATTTTCTCATTCTGCTGTAATGCTGTATGATGAGGACTGCCATGGGATTGGCCCTCCTATGCAGAGAGCAGCAGCTCATTGCAGATTCTATTATTACATTCACACTGGCTTCCTCCTGTCCTGTGCATCTCTGTATTAAATCATCTAGTGTGCCTTCTATTTTCACATGCCTGGTCTGATTTCTCATCGCAATGAGAAGTGTGTTGTGTCATGCCCACCTTGAGAAACTTCATTTCTGATCTATGTATATGGGGTAATATATATGATAGTGTAAATAACATTTAAGATGGTATTGCCTCATGTTATACCTACATTTAGAAACCATCTAAAGGAAAGGGTTGATGCACTGGAGCACTAATGACAAAAGGTTAGACAAATTGTAGAATAACCTAATATATGAAAAAAGCTAAAAGACATGAGTAGGACACGAAATAAAGAGAAGATCAATTGTTTGTCAGAAAGCAAAACAGATACTGGTTCTTAAATGCAAAGAATTAAGGTAAATGGAAGAAATGATGAAGTAAAAGGGTTGAACAAAGATTTCACAGGGTATCGAAAAACAAGGAAAGTATAACAATGAAAGTGTAAAGACCTCCCTGTCATTGATTCGATTCAGTTCAATTCAGAACAACACAAATATTAGAAAACCGGAAGGGAATAGCATGGTTGGCACTTCTCAATATGGAAAATTCAGAGAAAATTTTCAATCCATAAATTGAAATTTAGGAACAATCTATAGACAACATATTGACTAATGAAGAATGCATCAAAATAAGATGGGAGAAATAAAGAGTTACTGTACAAGAAGAATTGTTCAATGTTTAACTATATATCATATGATAAAACATATGATGTAATGTATGAAAAAAAATTGAAGATATGAAAATAAGAAGTTCAAGCTATACTAAAAGCATTTTGAAACAGCAAGGTTCCAGGAACTGAGAGAATATTGTTTGGAATGTTTCAACAAAGGGATATAATGTAGGAAGCCCTCATTCACTCAAGCCAAGAAATGTGACAGACAGGATCCAAATCAACCAACTGGGAAAGAGCCATTTCTTTGGAATACCATTCTAAAGAAACGTTATACCTCGGAATGCTGAAATGAACAAATGACATCATTAATGTCATATGCAAACAAAATTTTGAAGGAGATAATTAAAACTGGCTGCAGCTACAGAGAACTGCTGTAAGTCCCAGGCAGATTCCTGAGAGTATATGAAACAAAGGATATCATTACTGATATCAGATGAAACTGGAATGAAAGCAGAACATGTTAGGAAGTTATTTGCCTGATTTCTATTTACTATAAAAAGATATTTTACAGTCTGGAACTTAAAAAAATTATGGGTAACATTGTTAAGAATGGGAATAACAAAACCATGCCGAATCTGTACATAGATTGAAAGGTGGTAATTCAAACAGAACTAAGACATACTGCATGATTTAAAATCAGGAAAGATGCACATTGGAGTGGTATCCTTTTATCATAGTTATTTCAACTGTATTCTGAGCAAATAATCTGACACTCTGGATTATTTAGAAGAACATGGCATCGGGATTGGAGGAAATATTTTTAACAACCAGCTATATAACAAAATTTTGTGTGCTGAAAGTGAGGAGAATTTGAAGCACCTGCTGATAAAGATAAGACAGAAGACTTCAATATGGATTATACCTCAGTATAAAAAAAACAAAAATTCTCACAACTGAACCAGTAGATATCATCATGATCAGAAGATAAATATTTCATTAGTTGAGAACTTCATTTTATTTGGATCCACAAACAATGTTTGAGAAGCAACAGTCACCAGGTCAAAAGACGTGCTGATTGAGCAAATCTGTTGCACTCAACTGCCAATGAGTTGATCTTGACTCATAATGACCCTGTATGACAAGTTAGACCAGCCCCTGTGAGTTTCTGAATCTGCGACTCCTTACAGGAGTAGAAAGCCCCGTATTTCTTCCATGAAATTATTTGTGGTTTTGAACTACTGTTGTGGAGCACAGCCGAATGAGTAACCACTAGACCAACAGGGGAGACCTACTTAAATTGTGAAAGAGCAATGATGTCATTTGGAGGACGAAAATGAACCTGACCCAATGATAGTATTCTCATTTGCCTCATGTGCATGTGAAAACTGGAAAAAATATAAGGAAGAACAAAGAAAAAATTGATTACTTTGAAATACAGTGTTTATGAACAGTATTCAAAGCCTCATGGACTGCCCCACCCCCAAAAAAGTTTTATTGGATAAAAGTACATATAGAATTATGCTGAAGTAAGGATGGTGAGATTATGTACTTTGAGCCTGCCATCAAGAAAGATCAGTAGATGAAAATGAAACCATGCTTAGTGAAAGATCCGTGAAATAAAGGGAGATAGATTGACACAGCAGCTGCAACGATGGGTTCAAACATAACAATTGTGTGGATGACACAGGACTGAAGAGTGTCTCATTCTATTGAACATAGGGGTCACTGTGAGTCAGAACTCACTCGTTGGCATCTAAAAATAGCATTAACAAGCTGTAATTTAATTATTTAAAATAGTAGCAGGCTCTTTGTAGACTAACTTCAATTTAAATAGAAATGAATAGTTAAGGTTTAAATATGTTGGTGGTGCTAGCTTCAATAGAGTCAGGCCTGTGACTCACCCACCGTGTGCACAAGAGCACTAAACTCTACTCTTTTCTGCATCATTCCCATGATGAGTTGCAGTGCTGACAGTTATGAAGATCCACGGGGGTTTCATTGGCTGGTTTTCAGAATTAGATAATGAACATTATTTTTTTTTAAATCCATACTAGTTAGTTTGGAAGTTCTGAAGAAATCTGTCAGAGCAGCATAAACATAAGTTGTTCAATATGAAAGTGTTTAAAGGGCATCTGATACAGTGTTCTTATTCCATGGATAATAATAGAACTGAGGCTCCCCAAAACTAAAATAATTGGCTATGTAGCTAATGAATGGGAAAGTCGAACTAAGATCTTCATCTCCTGCACATTAGTATAGTTCTGTGATAATTGATTGATTTGATGTCAACCAGCCACTCCTGGCTAGAGGTGGAGTCAAACCTGTCAATCAAGTGGCAGCACAATGACACCTCCTTGGGGCTCTGTGGAAATTTGCATGCGAGTGAAGAACTCTGGAGTCTGTCTCCCAACTACTTCACGTTCCTTCTAGTGGAGACTTCCATGGGACTCTGTGTCCGCCTCCGGCGTGGCCTCAACACTGCGATGGCCTGTTATCTTCCTGCTTCATAGTCTGTGTCACCAGTCTGCAGCTGCACAAGTCTGAAGAGGGACTCATGAACTAGCTCTGGGCTTGTGAACTTGGGTTCGACTGGGTTGGGATGTCTTCGTGATATATAATAATTTCTTAATATGGAGCTATTTTTTATATTCATGTGCGTATCACTGGATTTGTTTGTCTAGACAACCCAGCTTAACACAAGTGTCATTTTCAATAGTGCCAATTCTAGTTGATAAGGGATCAAATGTTTTTCTTTTCCTGGATAAACAACAGCATCAAAAATAATAGTGGCAAAGTATTTATTTAAGGGCTCAGAGCTCTGAGTGATATTCATGGAGGAAAGAATCTGGGAACTGCTAATAAGTGGCTTCTGGGTTTTCTCTTGCCCCTAGTCTCCTTTTCCCTCTGTTGGTACAACCATTCTATGTGAAAGAAGCATTGGGGAAGGTAAGCATTAGGAAGGTCTTGAAGGGTGAAGGGATTAAAGTACTCACGTTCCCTTTTTATTGATGATTAAGAGGAGGAGGTACAGTACTAGCTGCTTATATTACTTTTTACAGTAGGTGATACAACCAGTTTTTCCCAGATCTTCAGAGCCTCCCATACACTAACAACATTGTGACAGAAATAATTACTTCATCTCTTCTTATCCAAGAAAATTCTTTTACCAAGTTTTATTAATAAGTCCAAACAATCACGTTCACTGTTGATTTATTTAGCTTTATCCGTAGGAAGGTGAAAATATGACAGCAATAACTCCAATCTTAATATGCAAGGTTTCATTTAAATCACTATTTTTTCTACTTCTTTGAATTATGCTAAGTATATTACAAGTACTTTAAAGGAGAATTTAACAAAATAAAGCAACATTCTATTGCAGCCCAAGTAAAGCTATATACATATGCATATATAATTTATCATCTATTTATAATTCATATGTATACAAACACCATAATTTATTGAGGTAAAAGAGACAGCAAGGGTAAAAAACAAATGGCTAAGCTTAATATAGGTTTTAAATGTGATTGAAAGCCACTTGACTAAAAAAGGCCTCCAACATGCTACATTAGCCTACTGATAAATATTTAGATTGTATTTTAATTTTGATCTCTTAGAATTTGGAAATGTAAGAATTTCTTATTCCAGTGCAATGTGACAAATGTTGCAATGATGGACAAAGATTGGCAAACTCATCATGAATTTTCTGTTTCCTTTACATGGAAGATTTTTCTTTAATGTGTAGAAAACTCATATTTTCCAGAAATCTTCAACTTTCAGTTTTAAAGAGAAAATGTTATTGCCTTTTCACCCATTCATGTGTACTCAAGGCTATTTGGTACGAATTTTCCATTTTGATATCATGGGTTTAAAAGAATTTAAACTAATTTCAATGCCTTTTTAAAAACAAACAAACAACAATTCTGTAGAGAATAAGAACTGGTGTGACTTGCCCTGGCTTCATGCTATTCAACACTACTGCTCACTTCCATTGTGTCTTTAGAAAGATAAACTATCCAGTATACAAGGTTGAATCCTGCAAATGCAACTGGGAAGAGAATTCGGGAATACTGGTCAATTTTACTGGTGCCTCCAAAGGTTGGGGAGAGTGATGGGGGCGTGGTAGGTGTATGTAAATTAGGCACTCTAGTAAGAACTTTACTGGCTTCAGGAGATGAAACTATTGGTAAAGTCAAAGAGGTGATCCTTTTCTTCAGATGGTACTTGGAATCCGAATGCTGTGGAAGAAAGACAAACATAGCCTGTCAAGCGGATTTGTTGTTAGTTGTCATCTGTTGTTTTTAACTCATGGTGCCTCCACGCATACAATGTAGAACTGCTCCATGGGTCAGATTTCAGGGTTATGACCTTTCACGAGAACATCGTTAGGCCTGTCTTTCAATTTGCCTATGAGTGACTGAATCTCCAGCCTTTGGGCTAGTAGTTGAGCACTTTGTTTCTTCCAGGGTTCCTTAGGTAAAATGATAGATATTCCCTACTTAACCATCCATGTTTTGATCACTGATATATTTTATTATTTAACTGTACGAAAAGACATTAAATATTCTTCACAATATTTCATGGTACTACCTTACCAAGAGAGGGATATAACCCAAATATTTAGGAGAACAAATATCCATTTGCTTTACCCAATATTTCACTTAGTAAATAAATAAGTCATTAATTTCTAACATGCTCTATGTCCCCCAAACTGTTCTAAACATTGTGTGATTAGGTAGAGGCAAGGCAAGCTGCAAAGGCCCATCTACCTCCCAGTTATATATTTTCCTGTGGAACAAGAGGAATAAGCAATGGGGTGCAGGTTTTAATTTGGCATGCATGGTTAAATAATACAAGAAACGTACATTTCATTCATTCATCTTATTATTCTATACTCAACATACCCTTTCAAATATTTCTTTTATTTAGAAACAAATTATATAAAATTACATAGAAATGAAACCAATGTTACTCAAAGCCTCTCAAAAAGCATACTCAGTGCCATCAAGTTGATTCGGACCCCTCGTGAGCCCTTATCGGCCAGAACAGGACAGACTTGCCCCTATGGGATTCCAAGACTATATTAACTCTTCCTCCCACGGACAGGCAGTTTTGAACTGTTGGCCTTGCGAGCAACAGCCCAATGCTTAACCATTAAGCCACCAGGACTTCTCAGAACTCAAAGCCCAAGGGGCTTTAAATTGAGTGGAAAGACTCCTCATCCCTTGTAATATCCCTGACTCTTTTTCTTGGAATCTAGATTGCTTTCTCCTTCCCATTCAGAATGTCTCTAATAGTTATCTTAGATCACAAGTAGTGCGGTGGGGCGGGGAGGAATGGAACAATAATCCCAAAGTTGTTATAGGTTTGTTTCTATCAGATTTTCTGTCCCATAGAATCATGAAATAGCCTATTTTAATCTTCAACATTATGATTAGTGCATTAATTAATAGTTAAAAATGCTAGGAATGCCTTGCCCGAGGACAGGGCTAGAAATAAGCCCAGTGACTAATTTTAGGCCGCATTTTATCCCAGCATTTTCTCATCTCTATGCTAAAGTTTCAGACCTTGTTCAAAGACTGATTGGGTTTGATTTAGAATCCTAGCAATGCTGTCAGAGTCGGGATGGGGGGAGCTCTCCTTTTCTAATATGCCTCCTAGAGCAGGCCCTCTCTTTGAAGCCAGGTTGTCTTTTCTAAGCCCCTGCCTTTAAACATTTGCTGTACATTTTCCCTGCTCTTGTACAATGACCTTGCTTCCCCCCTGGCAGCAAAATCAGTCCTTTACTGCCCTACAGGGTGTGATACTCATGTAGGTCATCTCCTGTGGCTTTACCCAGCAACCTAGCAGCAACAGGAGAGGCAGCTGCTCTCTAGCGCTGGTTGAACCACAGGATCTGAGTGACCCGCTGATATGGTGACATTTAGAATTCAAACCACAGCTCCAAGAACCTGTTCTTTCTCCATTTCCCCCTTGACTGTTGCTATTTGATATGCTAAACTAGTATCCTAGAGAGTTCATCCAGTATGTTTCCAGGGGCCATGGGGAAATAGCAATATTGAATTGTATTGTCAAGCCGACTTTGAGATGATCATGGCAAATTCTATGCAAAGACTTTCTCATTTAACCATTGGCCCAGCACTCTACTAGGTTCTTGAGGTTTGATCATTTACATTACTGCTTTAAAATGTGTATTTTATTTCTGTGTTACAGAAAAGGAGACAGGCAAGTCTAGTTCACTAAAATTTTTTTAAAGTGAATGCAAAATACACCACAAAAATGTAAAGCGCTGTTTTTTGTTTTGTTTATTTTCTATCTATCTTCTTCAGAAGTGTGGCAATAAGAAGTTCTTTGTGAATCTCTTGATGTTGACACAATGAACTGATGGCTCCTAAAGTTAGGGGAGATCATTCAGAATCAGCACCTTACTAACTTTGAGCACAATGACGTTAACTTGAAACTAAAGGCCTTCAAAAATAGGATTTCACTTTTCCACATATAATTTCTCAAACTAGATCTGTGAAAAGTTGATCTAGGAATGAAGAGAAAAGGAGAGTCAAAGTGCCCAGGACTACAATTCCATATCTACCAATTTCTCCTTATGTGATGGAGACATACTGCATGTGGTCCCTAAGTTTCAAGTTACCATCTTTATAATGAGGGTGGTTATTACCTCCCTGATAATCCTTTGTTTTTAGCATTTGAGAGAGTAAATGTAATTATTTTCCTACAATGAATCTTAGTTATAGTTTTTTAATTAATTTTATATACAACATGCATGTATCTCTCATTCTCCTTGTCTACATACCTTTATTTTTTCCTTCTTTATCTGTAATAACTTTTCTTCCAACCTCATAATTATCGTTCATCACTTTTGAAATTGAATTTCAGGGTTAACATCATTGATTAACCCAACACATTTCTGCCTAATTAGTTTTTGCAACTCTTGTAACTGTTATCACGTTCTCTTTTATATGATTTAGATGTATAATTATTTCTGTAGTTCCTTATCTCCTCTCCTGGCATTTCAATAGCCTTGGTGATAAACAACACATTATTCCCTTATATGAGTGCAATAACCCAGTTTCTGTCCAATATTTATAGAATTCACAACTCATTATCATTGATTCCACTCATTGGTTCCATCTCAAAGCAACCCTATAGAACAGGGTAGAAATGCCCTTGGGGGTTTCCAAGGCTGTAAATATTTGCAGGAGAAAGACTCATCTTTTTCCTAGGGGGTGGCTGATGCATTTGAACTGCTGACTTTTCAATTAGCAATGCAACACCTAACCCACTGTATGTGCTCCTTGTTTAGAGCACAGTGTAGGCTCCGTAAACATATCCTGAATTAATAAATGATTACAATTCTGAACATTTTTTTCTATTTTCCTTAAAAATCTGTGAGTAGCCAAAAAGAAAGAAGTAAAAAAATGTAAAAAAAAAGAAGTAAAATTCTTTGTTTTCTGATGTTATGCTTTACTATATTTTAATTATACTTGATGTATAATTTCTAAGTGATCACTGGTGATTGGAGCCCTGGTGGTGTAGTGGCTGTGAATTGGGTTGCTTAGCATGAGATCAGTAGTTCAGACGTCATACTCCCATAAAGAGCTGCAGTCTACAGTGTTGGAAATCCAAAGTAGCAGCTCTGCTCGGTCATCGACTCAGTGGTAGTGAATTTTTATTTTTTTTATTTTTTATTGGTGATTAATACTACTAGACACTTCACACACATTTTCTTATTTAGTGTCTGTATAAGATCCATAAAGCAAATAATATTTTCGTTTTAGAGCAAGAGGATTGGAAGTATAAGTCGTAGTCTTTTGTGGGTAATAAGCGGCAGTGCCAAGTTCTGATCGCTCTCAGACCCTAAGGATGATACTCTTAGTGACAATGATCGTGCTCTTCTTCCCATCAGTTTTGGTGTTTATGGCAGAGTCTCTTAACAGCAACTATATTGACATTTTTTAATTGGACAGCACTCTGTTCGGTTCAGGGCATTGTAGGATATTCAACAGCATCCTTGACCTCTCCCGACAAGATGTCACTCATGAGAACCCAAAATATTCCTATCCGTTGCCAATTGTCCCTGGTACAGGTAGGAGGAGATGGACTTGCTGAGCCACTGGAGTCATAACTTACAGACAGCCCAGTCATAATTGGATGAATCATAGCAGGAAGCAAATACAACTTTCGAAAGAAAATGGGAAATTCCTGGCTAACATATATGGTGGATAATCAGCTCTTGGATAATTGGGAATCGGCAGCAGGATTCCATTTGGGAAGAATCACACTGAATTTCGGGGGGAAAAAAGAAAGCCAATTTCACAAGCTGTTTAAGCTACAGGTTTGCAAGAGCAGCATCTTCTGCTGATGGTAAAATGGGATTTTGTCAGAGTCCCGATGAGGGCTCAGCTTGGGGCTGTCACTGTTTGCCGGGAAACACCTGTGGTTTTAAATGATTCCAGGGCTTCCTGCTGCGGAGTGCCATCCAGCCTTGGTCTTTTTAGAGCACTGCTTTGTTTTAAGTAACTCCAAATTATAAAGGTGCTTTGAGTCAAAGT
The DNA here is from genome assembly GCF_000313985.2 of Echinops telfairi. Taxonomy (NCBI): domain Eukaryota; kingdom Metazoa; phylum Chordata; class Mammalia; order Afrosoricida; family Tenrecidae; genus Echinops; species Echinops telfairi. The sequence goes on from NW_022111372.1 coordinate 68,866,263, forward strand.
GGACATTTTGGAACTTTTTACACAGGCGGAAGGCAACCTGATAATGGTCCAGAAGACATCTTCACCTTGAAGAGAAAAATGTCCCATTTCCCTCTAGGTGCTCACTTTTCTAGCAACTTGTTTAATGCTTCTAACACAGGGTTAGGCTCCTTTTCTATTCGAATTTTAGACACCACTTCCTCTAGGAACGGTGAGCCCTTCAGCCTGGGTGAGGAGCTCTAGAACTGTTTTTCCCTGGCTACTTTAACTCACAATCAAACCCTTTATCCCAACATATTATGACTCATGACTCCACCTCTGTTCTGCTCGACAAGAAGCTGCCTGAGGTGAGAGGCTTTTGTGAGTCCATTTATTGACGTATTCTCGGCATTCTGCAGAGGGCCTGTCACACTAAATGACTAAACAAATAGCTTGGTGTAAATAAGTTAATGAAAAAATATGTGCACAATTGGCCAGAAAGAAAAGGATGAGAAAAAACACCATAAATATCGTTAATTCCCTGAGTAATAATTTTTTTTCATTTTGTACACAGGTTATTTTCAAGGGTTATCATAATCACTGTGGACAGGAAAAACCACATTGGGGTGGGGAGAGAATTTTTTCCGGGGAAGGTAGTATTTAGGGTGTTTACCTTTAAAGTAACAAGGAAACTAGAAAATCCACCAAGAGGACAGAGAGGTCTGAGCTTAGTCTTCTGTGCAGACATAGAAAGGCACCGTACGAGCAGTAGAGAAGAGATGGACAATTTCTTACATTCAGAATATAGAATCAAACCATCAATTTCAAGTTTAAAATAGGGCACTGATAATGAGCTTATTGGACACTTTTAAGAATTTAGGTTTAAAGACTTTTTGTTTTTGTTTCATTTCAGGTTTGCTGAAAATATTTTAAAAGTTCAAGTGTGTCATCATTGCATTAAATCTCAAGGTCAAAAATCAAATTGATAAAAGTGATACAAACTGTCCTCCGCATCTGTTCTATGTCTTTTCCTGTGGAAAACTTGGTGGACACATTCAGAAAACACATCTTGAAATCACAAGAAATATTCAAGTGGTTATTTATGTTTTCGCTTCACCACATTAGTTTATGATTTCAATGTTCAATTTATTCAAATAATGCTATTTTGATTGCACTGCACAGGCATTTTTAAATGCCATGGTATTTTGAAAGCAAAAAAAAATGACCTTACAATCTTAATATACAGTAGTGCTGGGTAAACTGAAAATATGTAACATATTTGTTCCTCTATACCCAAAGGAAAATTATGAAAAAAATGAGAAAGTTCCCTATTTAATTTAGTTATTTCATTTGACTCCTTAGCACAGTAGGCAGTGTGTCTGTCTCATAATTTTGTTACTTCCAGATTGACTTTATATGTCATTATTAATTTTATTTTTATTTTGAGCTAATCTTTTTATTTGAGCTAATCTTTTAGAACTAAAATTCTCATTTTCATTGACTTAATACTTATAGCCAGCATCAGAAAATACCTTTCAATTTGAAAGAATTTTGAAGTGATATTAACAAAATTTTATCAAGCTTTGTGAAAGTCCTGATCATTATGTGTTACTATTTTATCGTTGTATGAGACAGTTTATGTGGCGACCTGAGGATCTTGGATTTCATCTTATTAAGTTATTCCCCTAAAATACCTGAGGGAAAATCACTGTGTTATCGCCGGGGACTCGAAATAATATCTCTCAGCACTATTTTGTAATGTAATTAAAATGCAGACTTTTGTACAGCACTATTTTGTAAGGTAATTAAAATACAGACTTTTGTATTTCTTTTCATTTCAATATCTGATAAGTAAGTGTGAACAAAATTATTGAGTTTCTTTTCTTTACTCTGTTTCTCACAAATACCTATTTTTGTTTTCTATATTCTCCAAATGAGAAACTGATAAACTGAAAGGCGAAAAACATTAATTCCTCTTTATAGATAGGTGTTAAGAAGAGATCTTTGCACTTTGCAGAATATGCAAATTATAAATGTGTGATTATAGATACTTAAAATAGAACGATGCATAAAAAGATTATGTCTCAAAATATTTTTCCTTCCCTAAGAAAGTGATCTTCAAATATTTTAGGCAGTGTCCTCAGACTAACCTATTTTAGTAATAAAATGTATATACATTTTGACTTTTAAAGCTATATACACTTAAAACATTGTTGAGATTTGGGAAGCATTTTAAAAGTAACTTCACCCGTATTTCAAAAATATTTTATTCAGTGACTTATTCCATGCTGTATTTTAGTATTTGGCTGGATTGTTGGAAAGCAGAGGGGCTCATATTCTTTAATATTCTGGATTGCAATGATTCTGGATTCAAGTCTTAATTTTGTTGTCATTTTCATATCCGAGATTATTTTTCTATCTAAAATAAGCTCATTGAGCCTGGACTCCCGGGAGAACAAATGGTTTTTATTTGTTTGATTTCCTTCAAAGAGGATTCATTACAAAAAAAAATCAAATTTTTGTTCCCACTATTGTGACAATAGTCTAATCATACCCTTCAGAGTAAACGTAAATATTAAAAGTTTCTTATTTTATTAAATATAAATTTTCAATAAAATATTACATTTTTAATTTAAACACTGTACTCCTGATTGTTTCTAAAGTAATTCACTTTCTAATTTTTCATAAATGTAAATAATGTTATCATAAATTTATCATAAAATATATTTGGCTTGTGAGTGGCTTGGAAGTTTGGAAATGTTTACTAGAATTGGTCAGTTAGAGAAAGATTTCCACTCAGTGTGTCTGCACTATTTCATTGAGAAGCCTAAGAGCTACTGTTTGGTATTTTATTTAAACAGTAATTTATATTTTTCAATTAAGTCTATAATCCAACAAACAACACAAAAGCATGTACAGTTTACTGTTGTAAATATTTACTGATGAAATAAGTAAAAATTTGGGGACACTACTATGGCCCTTGAATAATTAATGCTTTCTGATTTTCAATGAAATAATATTTGATTTCCATTGCTTGTATATTGCACATCTAAAATATAGTCAGTGCCTGTTTCTAAGCTACCATAAGTCTGTTGATAGAAGCTCATTCATCCATATGCAATTAACAAATGCCTGTGAATATGAACATGTTTAAATATGAACAAATAACTAGGCTATGACTTGAAGTTCAAAAAATGAATATTAAAATGTCAGTAGGTAGACTAACATTTACTTAACTACCTCAACTCCCTACTTTCTCTGTAAGATACATATTGCTTTGGTAGACGTGGGTCTGACATGTCAATGAGTACTCGTGTAAAATTTGTCTAACCACCAATTCCCATCATTTGTATAAATAGTGTCCAGTAATGTAAGAATAATTTAATCTGTACACCTCAATAATCCTTCTATTGAGATTTTTAAAATCTATTTTCCTCAATTGTGTTTTAACTATATTTACCACGGACTAAATCAATAACACTATAAACAAGGACCTTATACTCCAGGAAGATGATTGATAATGTACCCTAATATAAAATGAAAACATGTCTCTAAGGTGAATTAGAGCCATATAGAAGACATAGATATAGGAATGGATTTGGGGTTCATACTTATCCTAGCTCCAATCTAAGAACAATTAGTTCTTGCAGCATGGCTCTGTTTGATACTCACCCCTTGAAAGAAACTGGAAAAATATGGGTGCTATAGCAAAGATGATGAAGCAACTACATGGTGTCTGGCTATCAGAAAGAATAGTGTCTGGGGTCCTAAGGGCCTGTTTACAACATGTAGCCATCAGAGTGAGACATTAACTAAGCCCACACAGAAGAGGCACACCAACATACGTGATCCAAGAATTATAGATTATATAATCCGAATTTCCAGGAGGGATTGGTATCAGAATCACTTAAATCGTGAACACCTGGTTTGCAGAAGGCTATGGGTGCCAGATGAAGTCCCAAGTACATTATAGGATCTACACAGGTATAAGCCTCTGGAGATTTCCCTCTCACCATAATTGAGGGAAGGGAATAGCCTGCTTATCAGACAGAGAATAGTGTAGAAATGATTATCATAGGTTAAAATGAGTGATCTGATTTGATGGTTAAACCCTTGTCATTAAATCTCCCTTTTGACAAACTTGAATTTGTGCTGGTTTTCAAATTTTTCTGTTTATTTTTTTGTCAAACAGGTTCATCTCTGTTGTTTGTTTGTTTTAATGGCTTGTGGCCTTCTTGATTCTTTATCATGTTTTTTTCTGTTTTTTTTTAGTATGCAAAACTCTGGTGGGGGGATTTATAGCAACAATAACTAGATTAAGGGTTACTGGGACTACAGAAGGGGAGCTGGGATCGAGTAAGAGGGAGCAAATATCAAGGAATACAAGAAGGAAGACAATGTTTTGAAAATGATGGTTACAGTGATTGTCCAACACTTCTTGATATGACTGAACTAATTAATGGTATGGTGTCTGCATTCCATTCTAATAAAGTGGTTTTTTAAACGTTTTTTAAAATCCTATCTTTTCCCTATTTAGTATAGTAGCAAGCAGATTTCTAACAAAAATTGCCAATTCCATAAGAGTTTCTGCTATTTTTTTATCTTTCAGATTCTAAAATCTCATTAAGAACTTTGTTTTTCTCCCTAGTTGGTATAAGTGGACCTGTTCAAAGGAAACATGTAAAAGCTAAGAAACATTTTCTTGTCTCCTTTGGGTGCCTGGAATCTGCTAGAACTAGTGAAAATGATGAAAGGATCCTGTAAAAAGTCTAGAGCAAACATAAATGAAAGATTGTTCCTGGGCTATTTTCTCTGAAGATGGAAGAAAAGTAGGCCTAGCTTTTGCAACCCAAAGTAATAATTTGTACTCAACTGTATTACTTTCAGACTGTTTGTTTGTAATCTCTATTTGGGCTGCTGTTTCTCAACTGGGGGATAACATTTCAAAAAGCAAGCAATTACCAAAACCATCTCATCTTCGAAGGGTTCCGTTGCTTTTGATATCGTCACTGGGGCTGGGGCTGCAACCTGTGCCCTCCTTTCGGCCTTCTGTGTCTGAAGATTCGTAAAGTAGTTGACAGCTGCAAATTCAATGAGCGCAGAGAAGACAAAAGCAAAGCATACAGCTATAAACCAATCCATGGCGGTCGCATAGGACACTTTTGGCAAGGAGTGCCTGGCGCTGATGCTCAAAGTAGTCATGGTTAAAACAGTCGTGATCCCTAAAGTGAAAAAGAAAAGAAAATGCGACTTGATCATTTGAAATCTTATTAATAAGATTAAGTGACAATACATTGATTAAAAGGATTAAACACTGTATACTGTATACCTAAATTTTGTTTCATATGCTGCATTTTCATTTGCTTCGAGTACAAGCACAGGTATTTTTGCATCCTTCAATACCTAGTGCAGTGACGTGTACTGTGCTATTGCTCAAAGAACACTTGCTTTTTTGTTTTGTTTTGTTTTTTGCAATTTGAAGTAATGATTATTTTTTGTTGTCTACTGCTTGCGAAAATTAACAGCAAACTGTTACAAACCTTTTAAAGTTGTTTTATTTTTGGTAGCCGATGATACTTCTTATCAAAGTTAAAATGTCTATCTTGTGTGAACCAGACCAGAAAATTAGATGCCACTTTGCCTTCTTTTTCTTTTTTTAATTAAAATTTCTAAGCTAGTTTTAAAACTTTTTAAAACTTTTTCATGAGAAAATGATTTTATTATTACTCATCTGCCCGCAGCTGTTCTTGAATTACGACTTGGGGATGTATGTAATTTGGAGTTGTTTAATGTTGATAGGGAGGAAGATGCGTCTCTCTACTTCTGGAAGGGGCTACACAGTCTCAGGCACGCAGTCACTTCGGCCCTGCCTGCACCTTCTGTGTGAGTCAGAAGCGACTCAGTGACGCTGAGTTTGGTTCTTGGAATCTTGATAGTCAACATCGTTACATGGATATCCTTTTAATAATTTACAAGAAAAAACAACTCTAGCACACTACATAAAGAGAAAGATTCATCTGGATTTTCAGTTTAATTCATGTATTCTTTATGAAGTCTAAATGTAAAATAAGTAAAGTTAGATTTTGCTATATTAATTATAATTTTAAAGTTTTTTGATGATAATTTGTAATAGTTATTTGCCTAATTAGTGTTCTATGTTAAACCATTGGCAGTAAAAGAGATTCTAAACATCACAATTGGAACTAAATACTTATATTGAGGCATAGAACACTGGTGGTGTATAACATCTAGATGTGCAAAGCTGGGATTTTTGTATGAGAATGGGATATACTTTATATGTTATTAGTCTTTTGATTTAAAGGGTACACGAAACAGTTTTTATCGGGTTTGTATAAAGTTTTTAGCTTTTTCTTACTTAAAAAAAAGGCAAACAGTAACAAAAAATTAGAACATATAAAAACCACAAGATCTTTCCACTCACCTTGTGGAAAGATGGTCTTTTACATGATAGATATGTCTGAATGATATGAGCTTATATCCTTTATAGGTTAAAAAATGCGCACTGACTTGACATTTCCCTAAGAAACACAGGCAATGAGAAATGGTGGCTGAATTGAATCAGAGAGGAAGGGGAGGCATACCAAAGACAGTTCTTGCTGGGACAGACTCCTTATTAATCCAGAAAGACACCTGGGAAAGAATGACTGTCATGATGCACGGAGTGTATATTTGTATCATGAAGTAGCCCATCTTCCTTTGCAAGTGGAAATAGACGGTCATTATTACATATTCACCTGGTGGGAGACACACATATCTTATTGCTGTTGACAGTGTGCAGAAGAATACAGCAGAAAATGAGTCATGCAGGGCTTTTAAATTAGCATGAGCTAAAAGAAAACAAGCAAAGATATATTTCAGTGTATGACAAAGCTACTTGATCAGCAAATGACAGAGCAAAGGGAGACAATTCATTATTTCCGGTGGTGTTCTTTGTGCGATACACAAATAGAACTCATTCCAAGGGTCCACGAATGTTTATGTGCATCTGGTTAAAAAATCAGTTTTAAGGAAAGTTATTCATTTCAAAACACCAACATTAGCTGAGGAAGTACAGAGGAAATGGGGATAGATTTGGTTTTGTTTTTGTTTTTAAGTGTGTTTCGGTCTGACTTTGATGGCCAAATTCTTACCCGTGTTAGATTTGATTGTCTCACTGGAGACTGTTTGTCCAATCAGATCATACTGAAGGAGGCTTGAAGACTCTTCAGGAACTTCGACTGAGTAGAGTGGTCCCTTTTTCCATGTATAGATGATTTCACTTTTAGGGTAAGCATCTGATTTTTGGAAACAAATTAAACAAAACAGTGAGCCTGAGTATTTCTTTCCTTTTCTTTCAAAGAAGACTGGTTTATTTAAATCAGAAACACAGACAAAAATTGCTTGAATGATTTCTATTCATCTGAAAAGAGACCTGCACTTTTTAAAGTTTTACATAGTGTATTAAGTAAATATCATAGCATGATATCATTACCCTTATACTTTCTAGTGATTCCAACCACAAAAAACCTGTATTTTGAAAGTTATTATTTGACTCTCACAAGGTTTTTTGTGACTTACAGCTGCCGAACTTGAGTGGACAAGCATGCCCATCCATAGGGAAGTTAACCAGCCTCATGGGACAGTCGGCATTGATGGTAAGCCTGGGTATAGCAAAACAATCGGTTCTGAGTGATATGAAGAACAAATCACTTGCTCAGAGAAAATAGAATTGAGGAACTTACCTCATCGTATACAGAATGGTTCCATTCTGCATTATTCTGAAGAGTTTATTGGGAGTTGTCATATTATGCGCAATTGACTTTTTGCCATTCCTGAAAAAGGTGTCAGGTGTCCATATTTTACTGACCATCAGGTTATTCAAACTCAGAATCTCAGTTGGTCCCCCAAACTTCAACCTCTCATCAGTCCAAGTTTGGCGAAAGAAAACATCCATTGTATACTCCTAAGAGAAAATAAGATATTTATGTCCTTTAGGGAGCTAGTTTGTTGGGAATCATTCATTCATTGCCTTATACCTAGTCTTAAAACAGAAAATACACCAATTCGTTATGACACTAACTTTCCAATAAATCTATCATTTCAGTTAATTATGAGCTCTCATGCTCAGAAAGATGGGGATGTGAGGGAACACTGAACTGTGCAGACCGTCTTCTCCCACCTGGCGCTTTCTCAGCACTCAGTCTACCATCCCGTAATGTCTCTAGCCCCCACTTGACATGTTTACCTTGCTCCTTAACTCAGAAGAAAGATATATTAAAAACATAAGTTAGGCCTTGTGCTGGCTTTCATCTTATCAATTAATCTAACAGTTTTTCGTGACATTGGACTCTGTATGTACTGCTGTATATTTTAGTAAAATTAGATAAGCTTTTAGTTAAAAATAGATAATTTTTACTTTCCAAGCACAGTGCGCAAGCACATCATGATCCATTTATATTGTTTTCAGAAAATATAAACGGAAATGTCACTATGACCACTCTAAATAGAGCATCACTTAAATATGCAAATCAAAATTATGAGTTTTAACTTGTGTCTTTTATTAAAATGTTAAGATTTATGATAATGGGCATTTCAAAATCAATTATAAGCAACAACTTTTCATTAATACAAAAATGTGGCCAATAATTGCTTTTCCTATTATATGTTTGTGACTTCTATTATGATGAATGATTGTATTTTAAAAATTTAATCTGACCTTTGACAATTCAGCCAATAATAGTGCTCTCCTGTACAAATAGGCTTTTAAAAGGTATATTTTTATAAAACAAAATTCCAAGTATATTCCAAATTATTAAAATACTTAACTCCAAATTAAAATGCTGTGGGGTAGGTACTCAAATGAAAAAATATGATGCTATAAAACATAGGATTGTAGATAATGGTAACTCTTCTCTTTCCTCAGATGCTATCTAGAATAAGATCGTAAAGAGAGCACTTTATCTTGATAAGCTGTTTGTTTCTCTTTCTCCTTTGTTTGTGTCTTTCTTCTTCCTGCTTCTCCTTTGTACACTTTCTTCCCCTTTACGTCCAACTTCATTTGTTAGTCTCTTCTTCAATTGTCAAAGCAAAAACCATAAGACTCCAATATCTTATTTGAATCCTACTTCTTAATAGCATCCATCTGTAGAGATAGCTAATTTTATTCAGTGTAAATATGTATAATTTCATTTTGGAGAAAATAGGACCTTAGATCTATGTAAGAATACGGTGATATATCTTCTTACAGAAGACTCACTCAGGTATTTACTATAAATACTCTCTTAGGAATCCTACAGCCATCTGTACCTGGAATGGAGCCCCCAGAACCCCTGCCGGTCCATCCTCACTGTGCAAGGTGGAATGTGGCAGCCTTTCCAAAGCCCTTTATCATTTTAATAAAACATATTGCTACTAACTCTAAGAGAGAGTTATGTTTTAAAATGCATAAATAACCTCACTATTCTCTCACATGACTAGAACCTGAATGTTTTTATTTTCCTCTTTAAAACAAATTTTCTAGGTCTTCACAAGAAATGGAAAACCTTTCCTTTGTTGAGAATTTAGTGTATGGTGTGTTGACATAAAGGATGATATAATCTTAAAAATTCCCTCAGATTGAAGTGTCCAGGTGGGGGTACTTAATGAAATATGAGAGATTAAGCCAGTAATGTGTTCTGATGGCAGTGCCTTTCTCAGGCTGAGCATATACGTTGCATCATGAATCGGAGTCAACTTGACAGCCCTTCCTATTATCTGTACTTCTAGAATTCAGCCCTCTTCTCCTAAGTATAAATCTCCTCATCGTTTAGAGTTTGCTTACCATCTCCACATCTGACACAGGCCCAAAACTGGTCACATAAATGTCTGTTTTGACTTCTGTCACAGCACCTGAAATTAGTACAGAGGGAACATTTATCACCAACAGTGTTAAAGGAATGAATTTAAAACTCCACTGTGAAGACCTTACTCAGTGCCCAAATCTGCAATTCTTCCTAAGAGAATCCCAGGAGCAGAGTTCTTGTGCTTTTCCGCTCTGAAAATTCACATAAGTTTCCTGATTTTGAATGTATTCTGATCAAACTGAGAAAACATTAAGGAGTAGAGGAGAACTGGGTTCATGGTCTACTAAAAATTATAATATAAGTAATACCTATTGACAGCCCAGATAGAAATATAAATGGGCCAGATGCTAAAGTGCTTTACAAGGAGAATATCATTAAACACCCTCAAAACTCATTAGGCAAGCACTGCTAGTGCACCCACACTACTGTTGGCAAAACCAAGGCTTAGAACGTTTAAGTAATTTGCATAAGGCTGGTCATTGGGAAGGAGACAGAGGCTGGCCAGGGATCCTCAGGACCTCACTCTGGCACTGCTGCACTTTACCATTATGAAATTAACTACTTTCTAACTCCTCTGGCACTTGGAGGGACAGTAAGGATGGAACAGCAGTCTTGTCTAACAAGGATGCTGTCACTTACCTCCAAATCCTGGCCGCAATCGATTGTCATAGCCTTCAAGCAGATTGTCCAGGATCCGGCTGATATTCCTGGAGTAGAGGCTTTCCGCATCTTCAAGATTTCCCAGAGCATTGTCTATCCTGTAAGTGCGGGCTCAATGAGTCTCACAGTGGCCTCAACAAGATACGCAGTACAAGCCCCCTCAGTCTTCCTCATCACACATCCATGCCTTACCACCCTTGGATTCTTCCGTGATTTGGCCTTGCCTACAAGAACGCCAGTAAATGAATCATACTTACCAAAGAATAAAGTAGAACCAGGACAGAGCTGACGCCATCCTACAATGCACCAAGAGACTCAGCCCATCCTCTTTCTGTTAGCCTCCTCCCTCCTACGAGCTCCTCAACTAGAGCAATCTTCCAAACGCCTCATATCCCTTTTCCTGGCTTGATTCCAAGCAGTAATCCAATGGATGACAAGCTTTCCAGACAAACTTTGAGGTGGTTTCCTTGCTCTCCTTGTCTCCGAAGCCTTCTAGTGACAAGCAACTCGGTGGCCGTCGGCCTTTGGAGACTCTCTCCTGACAGCGTCCTCTGACGGATTCCGTGGAGGACCGCGAATCTGCGAGCACAGTGCATGGGCGGAGAGCGGTGACAATAATCGAATCGGGCATTAGGGGAGATTAGAAGGAAGAAATCCACGGCTAGTTTTGGCATGGAATTAAGAGGGCCCTGTGAGGAAATCTGGAAAGCGGTGGCATCTTGCTGATTGAAATTATGTTCCAATGGGCTCCACATTTATTTTTTCTATGGCTCACAGAAGGATTCCTCTTACTGCTTGAAACGTCTGACGATTAGACAGAGACTGCATTGGATTGTTTTTCTGATTGTTTGTAGCTCTATTGTTATAGATAAGCCTTTCTATGTATTATTTAAAAATCACTCCTCTCTATTCATGTTCAGACATGAAACACATAAGAACAATTTCTGAACAAAAAATATTAGACTAAAGCATTTTTTTCCGGTACATTTTTTCAGGTACTGGTAATTTTTTTCTTTTACTCGCTTTTGTTAGTTTGTTCTTTTCTTTTTGTTTTATTTTTGGAGGTCTTTCATCACAAGTAAAACAAAATGGAAGCCCAACACTGTCTTTAGGATCCTGGTAAATATGTGAGTCCTGAATATAAGAGATTAAGGAATGTTAAGTTTCTCTGTGCAGAAATGCCATAAGAATAAAATATCTATAGACATGATGAATAATGATGTTGCTGACATTATTTTACTAGGCTTGCCACAGGTGAGAAACGTAATGTCTGAGTGCAAGAAATTGCATTCTCTATTCAGTTCTGACACATTGCATTAGGTAAACATGCTGCACAAGACCTTTTTAAAATGTTGAAAAGTATAAATGTTACTTTGAGGACTAAAATGCACCTGAAACGAGCCACAGTATGTTCCTTTGCCTTTGGCTGGTGAGAATTAGACAGTGAATGAGGACCACGGAAGAAGAGTCAATGCAGTTGATGCATGCTGCTGGCTAAAACTGCTGACAGTACTATGGCTGCCACAGGGACAAACAAATCTGTCTTGGCAAAGAAGTGCGGTCAGAATGCTCCTTAGAGGAAAAGGGTGGCGAGAGTTCAACTCATGCGCTTGGAACATATCAGGAGAGACCAGTCCCTGGAGAATGACATCATGCTTAGTAAAGTGGAGGGACAGAGAAAAAAAGGAAGGCCCTCAGCAAGATAGTTTGATACAGTGACTGCAACAATGGGCGCAAATATCAGAACAATTTTGAGAATGCTGCAGGACGAGGTGGTCTTTCTGACTATTGTACCCAGAGTCGCCATGAGTCCAAATGGACTCAACAGACAGCACTTTACAACTAACAACACCCAGTTTGGATAGCAAGAAGCTGTAGTAAAAGAACTGCTTTTGAATTTTAATCTTCTAGTTAAAATCAGTGATTTATAATAATAACATTTAATAAAAATAAACTCAAAGCACATTGTCATGGAGTCAATTCTGACTGAGAGATACAATTGAGGGTTTCTGCAGCTGTAAATCATTGTAGCAGTAGAGAGCCTCTCTTCTGAATAAAAATAATAGTCATGAAAAAAAGCACTGCAAAAAAGAAAAAAGCATTGCATTTTTTATCAGTAACAGATAAAGAGTAAGAAATGAAAGTACAGGGCATACATTCCATGAATTTAACTCATCATCCATCCAGTTCACATTATGAGTGTTTTATAACATTAATTCTGTAAAGATCATGATAATTTTTGACCCATTCCACAGATTTAAATTATTTCAGAACCAAAAAATGACGTAAGTTGCTTGAGGAATATTTCAAGGCTGATTGATGTAGTCAATGTCACTGGATCATTGGGCTCTACACATGCATTGATAAGTGCATTATTTATGGTTATATATTATACAATAAAAAGATAACTACAAAAAAGAAGAAAGACATGAAAGACTTTCATTTCAAACAGAATAGACTTTGAAGACAGGGGAGGAATGATAAAACAATGGCATATACAGCTCAAGATTATTAACATGCATGAAATAGGAGATAGTAGTCCACAGAGTGAAAAAGTAAATCAGGTAGTGGATTATGGAGGTACGGTACTGGGGAGGTTGATGGGTCATCTAAACTGTTGTATACAAAGTTGGCGATCTGAAATGCAAACGCTCACATACTTTACAATTTAAAAATACCTACAAAAACAACACCAACACAAATCAGTTATACTTGAAAATAAATTATGTAAAACAGAAAAAGCAAAGGAATTCTTATGTGCTATTTATTTATTATAAAGGCTAATAATTATATAGAATTTTCCAATTATCTACAAAAACTTGAATTCCTTCTGGTTTCCTCAGCAAATTATACTCTGAATTTGTTTTCTCATATTGCTTTACTTACAACGACCTTAAATTTGAGTCCCAGCCCTACTTGTAAACCTTAAACTATATAAAATCAATTCTGATGGAAAGAAGCCTAGGCAGCCATATTAATGAAGATCTCTACTATAGCCTCTCTAATTTAAACTAACATTCCCTAAAATTGTTTTGCTGATCATAATAGAACCTGTTTTCCATATCATTTCTTATTATTGTTTTAATATTCCTTTGGGCATACTTCAGCTGGTTATCACATATATATCAGCCTCTATTAATTGTACTGTTTTTTAAACTCTCTCTCTCTGCTCACTCCCTTGGAGACGCTCTACTGAGAAGACACATGGTGCTATGCCCATAGACCCCATACCCTGGGAACTGGAGAAGTCATATGGAGACCCCTGCCAGTGCTGAGATGCTTCTACCACCACTGGATTCACAAGACTTTGCACCCACTGGTCTGTGATTGTCCTGCATTTGGTGTCATTGCATGAAGAGGACTTTATAGATTGATATCAGACATATGGGCTAATATCGGACTTATGGACTTGATCTGGATTAGGCTGGGATGGTTTCTCAATATTCAACTCCTCTTATATATAAAGTTCTTTCTTATACAAAAAAACAAGACTACAGTATAAGGAGCCTTGGTGGTGTAGTGATTATGTGTTGGACTGCAATCCACATGGCTAGCCATTGCAAACCACCAGCAGCTTCTCAGAAGAAAGCCTGGGCTTTATACTCCCATGAGCAGTTATAGTCTTGTAAACTACAGGTGCGTGCTATGCGTCAGCATTGACCTGATGGCAGGGAGTTTGGTTTTTGGTTTAACTAATATATATATATCCATTCTCTATTCATGCTATAGGGGTTTTTATAGATAGATTGTTGTTGTTGCTGTCGTTGTTAGGTGCTGTGAATTTGGTTCTGACATATCAACCTTACATACAACAGAGGGAAACCCTGCCTGGTCCTGTGCCATCCTAAAAATTGTTCTTACGTTTGAATCCATTGTTGTAGCCACTGTGACATCTATCTTATTAAGGACCTTCCTCTTCTTCACTATTACTCTCTCGTGCTAAGCACGGTGGCCTTTGGCTGGGACTGGTCTCTCCTGACAACATGCCCAAAGTGTGTAAGATTAAGTGTTGCTATTCTTGCCTCTAAGGAACATTCTGGCTGTCCTTTGACCAAGTCCGATTTGTTTGCTCTTTTTGCAGCTCACGTCAATTTCTACGTTCTTTGCCAATATCATTGTTCAAATACACTGATGCTTCTTCAGTCTCCCTTATTCAATGTCCAACTTTTACAAGCATTTTGAGATGATTGAAAATTCCATGCCTTTGTCAGGCACAACTTAATCCTCAAAGTAACATCTATGCTTTTCAACCTTTAAAGAGGTCTTGCGCAGCAGATTTACCCAATGCAATGTGTCATTTGGTCTCTTGACTGTTGGATCCATAATCCCAACTCCTCCCAGTTCTTCCTTTTTCCATCTGTCCTCTTTTCCTAATTATTCTCATCTTTGTACTTGTGTAAATTCTTCAATTTTTATCTCAAATTATTGATCATTATACAGTGTAAATATCTCACTAGTGTTACCGTCTCCCTTATAGACCTATCATTTAGTTGGCTAAAAATTGGGCCATGAGTTGAACTAGTTACTAGACTTTAGAAGTGACCAAAGGTTATAATATTGAGAGTTCCTTTAGGC
>NW_022111372.1:68882108-68889766 GCF_000313985.2 Echinops telfairi
CCTGTCCACTTCAGAGATGATTCTTCACAATATGCTTGGAGGTTTCTTTGTTTGGTTGGTTGGTTGACTTTTGGGAAAATCTTAGATAACCATTGTTTATTATGGTTTTCATCTCTACCAGAAAGTCTAGAAATATAATTTTCCACAACACTTTAATCCTAAAACAAAACCCACTACTATTGTGTCAGCGATGACTCAATAGCAACGCCATATAGGATTTCTGATATTGTAAATAATGGAGAGAGCATGAGAGCGGACAACCTTCTCTTTCTGCCTCGGAGTGGTTGATGGGAGTGTTGTTATGACAGCAAAATTCCTCCCACAACACTCTAATTGTCTGACTGTACTTCTTAGATATGAACATATATATTTGTGTGTACATCTATATATATTGATTCTGGTCCTATGTTGTTTCTTCAAAAGAATGCTGGGCCTGAATCTCTAGGTAGAAATAATCATCACTCTATTCAGCTTTTTAAATTCTGTTCAGGACACTACTATCATGTTTAATTATTGAGAATCCGGGAGTATATTTTTGATGTTCATGTTATATCCTTTCTAAAAATATTCCCAGTATTTTCCCCTTAATAGTGTACTCTTATATTTGTTATAATCTCTTAATTCCTTCATTAAGCACTTACTTTTAATAAATCATATTAGGATTATTGTGATTTTCTTCTAGGGAGTGTTTTCATCATAAGTCTTCTCTACTTATTCTGTATATCTCTGAATTTTCTTACATTTATCTTTTAGCTAATATTCATTGACTGAATGTTGTGAGCTAGATAGCATTCAAAACCATGTGGAGGCAGGGATACTTGATATATTCATACACTCTGCTGGTAGATAAGGTTTTGTGACTCATTCAATACATGCTCACTCATTCGAGGCAGTGGAATTCAGTGGGTACAAGCATATTTTATGGTTTCAAATCCTACCTAGAAGTATGTTAGCTTTATGTGACCTTAGGCAGTTTCCCTAATTATTTAACATTTTGTCTCCTCATTTTAATAAAATATGAATGCAGTAATTTTTTTATAACACACTTTCATTGAAAGTCAATTAGTTCACATAGATAAAGTTTAGAACAGTACCATGCACAGAATAAATACTATAGGATGTTTGCTGCTCAAATTTTCAGATTAATGCTATTGAAGATCATGTTTGGCAAATCAAGTCTTACAATGGATGCTACAAAGAGAAAATACAAGATATCTGCCCTCTCTGATATCAAGGAGATTAATTTGAGAAAGGGGGTGGTAATGATTAAGCTTTAAAAAAAATCTAAGTAAATTATTTAAAACAATTTCTAATTAAGTAGGCAGGGATCCCCACATGGCTGCTCCTGCACCCAGTGCTGCATTGGGGTAGGTCCATGTGGCTTCTCCTCAGGGATGTCTCATGGGAAGTGAGCCTTGCCAGCTGAAGCAGGGGACTGGCTAAGGCAGGTGCACCCTGGTCCGACCATCAGAAAGCAAGAGACTTGAGAACTAGAAAGGCAAGGCTCACTGAGCCATTTAGCCCTCTGTCCTTCAATTAACCCCACATGTGTTTATCGGCCAGGTTGGCACAATAAACTAACTACTTCAACCCACCCCTTGCCAACCTAGCACCTGTACATAATACTTTAGCCCCACAATTTCAATTAAGTAACACCTACACCTTAACCCTATAATTTTGTGAATGTGTTCCCCCACCTATGAACGTTTGTAAGCCAATCACTCCATGCTTTTATCCCCCAAATTTTGGGTATCCAATTTATATACTGCCAACATACATCAACCCAGTGCTCTGAGGAGACAATCATCTTTTCTGACATGAAGAATCTTCATTCCAGTTGGAACCTTGTGAAGTCTGTATTCATAAGCAAAGTCAAATTGGGATAGGCCAGCCATAAAGTCAGCAACAATAAGCACCAATTCAGAGGCTCAAAAATCTCCAACTGGCCAGGTTCTGGTAAACTCAATGTGAGCTGCCTCACTCAACCTCCACAGGGTGTCCATTGGTCACCTTGCATTTTGACCATGGCCTCTCACTAAAACTCAAAAAGCCTAGCCCCCTCATGCTAGGACATGAACTTTAGACCAGTTAATCCACTCTGGACTTCTCTTCTTCCTGTAAACTAAGTTCGCAGGTGTCAGTGGCCAAACTCAACCCGTCTCTTTATTGCTGCATTTCTCCCACTTCCACTCAACAAGTAGACTCAGGTGGTCACCTAGCAAGCATCTTAGTTTGCTCTCAAGCTCCCTTTAACATTCAGTCCTAGGGGGAGTTTTCTTCATGGTTCCAGAGTTTTTCCAGTTTCTGACAAAGACCATTGGTCCCTAAGTACTCCAAAGCACTGGGTGGGGCATATCTTTCCTTGCATAGCTTTCTTTGCAAGTGTGGCCTAAGCCCATCTAAAGATCACATTTTAATGGCTGAAAGCAAGTGGGCTTACAAACTTTCTATTTTCATACTTCCCTTATTTTTCTCAGAAAACAGCCGAGTATGTGACTTTATCTGACCACTGGTGAGGCAAAGAAGAAAAACTACCATGAGGGAGAGGTCATACAAACATCTACTCTCCACCTTATGATTTGTTTTTCTAGTGCCCCACTCCCAAGGGGTGTACTAGAATAATGTATTAGTCTGGGTACTTAAGAGAAACAAATCCACAGAAATTCATGTATAAGAGAGAGTTTGATATAAAGGTTGTGTACCTCAAGAAAACAACCCAACCCAGTGCTTCCCCAGCCCACAAGTCCAACATTAGCCCATATGTCCGACACCAATCCACAAAGTCCTCCTCCATTTCACAAAACAGATGCAATGACGCCGACTGCAGGAGGAAAGCTGAATCAGTGAATATGTAAACCTCTCAGCACTGGCAGGGGTCTCCACACGGGGTGCTCCAGCACCCAGGGCTGCATCGGGGTAGGTCCAAGTGGCTTCTCCTCAGGGATGTCTTGCAGGAAGTGAGCCCCACCAGCTGAAGCAGGGAACTGGCTAAGGCAGCTGCAGCCTGGTCCGATCATCAGAGAGCAAGAGACCCTAGACCTTGAAAGGCGAGGTTCAACGAGCCATGTATCCCTTCACCCTTCAAACCCCACATGTGTTTATCGGCCAGGTTGGCACAATAAACTACCTCAACAATCAATGTTCTAAGACAAAGCATGTGACTTGTTATATGGAAAACTAATTTTCTCTGTAAACTTTCACCAAAATCATAATAAAAAATTTCAAAGATATAGAATACTAGTAACGGGAAGTTCTTAGCTTAAAAGCAGAGAGAAACAAAGGCCTGGTGGAGTATAAAGATGGCACATTCAAGACGACGACAACAAAAAGGAAGATGCAAAGTGAACAACTAAATCAGAGAGACAGAATGAGATGACCGCAGCAAGATCTCCTTCCAAAGTGCTGCCATCACCTTGATGAGGATAAAACTGCCCCCGTGGGTTTCCAAGACTGTAACTCTTTACCAGGATAGAAAGCCTGTCTTTCATCTACAAAGCCAACAGTTGTTTCTACCTCCTCACCTTATGGTTAGCAGCCCTTAATGATGGAAAAAGTCATCCTAAGCAGAGAGATGTGTCATTGTTTACAATCTGTAAAATTCATTCCAACTGTAGAGTTCAGAACAGGGTAGATGTTTTTTGTTCATTGCCCATTAAGTTAGGCCCTGACTCAGTGAACCCACATGCAATAGACTCAAAGTCCCCTGTGTGTGTGGTCTACAGAATTTTCAGTAGTTGATATTCAGAAGTAGGATAATAAGCCTTCCTTTCTATTCTGTCATAGTCCAGAAGCTCAGTGAAGTCCATTAAGCATCATAGTATCAGCAAGCCTCCACTGACAGATGGCTGTGCATGAGATACATTGGCCAGGGATCAAACTCAGTCCTTCTTCACTGAAGACAAGCATTCTACCATAGAATTTCCCCTGTCCCTGTAGAACAGATTATATTTCAGGTGCAAAAGACTGTGTTTCTACTGATATAGATCCATGGAAAACAGGATAAATACTGCTCGTTCCTACTCTACCTTCACAATCATTGTTGCTTTAGCCCATTGTGGCAGCCAACTTGTCAACCCATTGTATTCAGAGTCTTCCTCTTGGTCACTGCCCTTGTACTTTACTAAGCATGATGGACTTCTCCAGGGAGTGGTTTCTCCTCGAAACTTGTCAAAGGCGTAAACTAAAATCTTGCCATGCTCACTTCTAAAGATAATTCTGGTTTACTTTTTCCAAGACAGATTCGTTCGTTCTTCTTGCTTAGTTCTCAGTGTGACATCTTTGCTCTTCAATACTTTAAATAACTCTTCAACACTTTAATTTGGTCTTCAACACTTTAACTAGGTCTTCAACACCTTAGATAGGTCTTGAACAGCAAATTTCCCTAATGCAATATATACCTAATTTGATTTCTTGATGGAGGATTCAATGAGCATTGACTGTGGATTCAAGTAAAATGAAATACTTCAATATACACAACCCAAGGAGGAAATGAAATCTTGAACCTTTGAGATGGATAAAGGGTGGGGATGGAGTGAGGACAACGAGAACTCAGGATTGTGAGGAAAAGAAGAAAGATGTCATGTTTCTGCCCCTTCTCTACATCCCCAAACTCTTAAGGAGCAGAAAATATAGCAAAATTATGGTTTTCAGTTAGAATTTGAGATACACACACATCTTTATTTATATATATACATATCTATATATATATACTTATTTAAAATTTTTACTTTCCTATTCTTTCCTTTTTAATTTTTTTCCTCCTGCCCCACTATCATATTTACCCATCGTTCATCTCTCAGTAATTTCTTTGGATACAATTATGTTACTCAAACACGACCCTGTCCCTGTCATTATTTACTCATCGCTCCCCTCCACCCTCCTTCTCCTCTTCCAAGTCCCTCCAGAACTGTTGGTCCCATTTCTGTGTCCTTGGGATTGATTTTCATGCTTATCATATATAGAGAGACACCAAGAGCAAAGGAAAAAGAGAGAGAGATCATATAAATAATTTCCTGTAGCAGTTGTTGTGACCCAGAGTAGGTGAGAATCTCTGTATTAAAAAGAGCAAGCAGGCCCTGTTATAATCCATCAGTCCAATCCCCATTTCTTTTGGGGATCCATAACCCAGGCCCTGCTTGCCAAACAGCACTTAAACCCTTATAGACCTCAGCATTCGTGTCTGAGGAGCATGCTTGCTACAAGACCCCATTGCTCTTCCTGCAGTAAAGGATGGAATGGTCTGATGCCCCACTCCCACCCCACTGCACCTTTAGACTTTCAGTGTGGGCCCTCTTGTAAATATCCACAGACCAGTCAGATGAGGTGCCAAGTGCTGCACCTCAATCCAATATTCACAATCGAGATTCTTCAGTGGCTTTGCTCCCATTGCTGGTCTGTTACACTCCCCTCTTGGCTTGCCCCATGTGAGAGGTTCAGACCGGCAGCACTCGGGAACTGTGGCTTCAGTGCTGTCCTTGCTAGCCCTGTCATTTAGGGCATGGACATCATGTCATCAGCTGAGGCGGGCCCTGCTGGCCTCTCTGTGAACGAGCTGTTCCAAGGAGGAACACTGCTATCCGGGCTCGGTACACTGGGATGAGGTCTCTCTCTCTCTTTCCTGTGGAAACATAAACAACACCCTCCCTTTGGGTGGATTAGTGCCCTCGTCTCCTTTGCCATCTATTACTTTCCCTGACCCTTTGTGGGCCAATAAAGGGATATGGGAGGGGATGGTGGTGGAAGATGGTTTTCTGCACAGGTGCTATCTGAATCTTTCTAATTTCTTTCTTTCTTTTTCTTGTTTTGGATGACATAATGCATCATACTGTTGGGCCTGGCTCTTGCCAGAGTATCTGGTCCTCAGCCCAGGAACTGTGCAATATGCGTGTTTTCATTTGTTTGAACTATCCTCAGTGGACTCATGTTGTACTTGTCCTTTCGTGCTTGGCTGACCTCACTCAACATAAAATCCTTCAACTCTTTCCACAAGACAAGGTGCTTCATCATTTCATCACTATTTTTTAGGGATGCGTAGTACTCCATTGCATGTATACACCAGAATATTTTAATCCATTCACTTATTGATGGAAATATAGGCTGTTTCAAAGTCTTTGTGATTGTGAACTGTACAGTGGTGAAGATTGGAATAGAGGTATCTGGTCATGGTTTGTTTCTTATTTCTTCTGGGTATTTGCCCAGGAGTAGAATTGCTAGGTCATAAGGTAACTCAATTTCCATCTGTTTTCAGTTTGACAAGTCACTTTCCACAGTGTCTGTCCGCATCTACAAGACCACCAGCAGTGAATGAGTGTTACTATCTCAGCACACACACACCCAATATTTGTTTTCTGTTCTTTTGAATAGGGCTATCTTTCTGGGTGTTGGGGGTTATCTCATAGTTGCTTTGACTTATAATTCCAAGATAGATAATGATTGGGAACATTTTCTCATGTTTATTGCCTGTTCAGGTTTCCTCCTTTGTGAATCTTCTGTTCAAGTCTTTTGCCCACCTCTTCGGTGGGCTATTTATTTTTTTCTAATTGTAAGATTTCAGGGTTCTGTAGATTTTAGTAATAAGACCTTTGTTTGATATGTCATTACCAAATATATTTTCCCTGCCTGTTGGCTCTCTCATTACCCTCTTGATGAAGTCCCTCAAGGCACACAAGTGTTTTATCTTTAGTATGTGCTGCACATCTATTTTCGCTTCTAGGTGTGTATCCTACATTATTGCTGATAGCCCAGGTACTACAGCACTAAGGTTCTTAACTTTGTCCCAATTTTTCATTGATGATCCTTATATTTAGGGTTTTACCTTGAGGTCTGTGATCAACCTTGAATTTGTCCTTGTGTCAGGGTGAGGTAAGGGTCTTGGTTCATTCTTCTGCAAATTGAAATCCAGTAAAACTATAACTCCGTATGAGTGTAAGAAGCCTCATCTTTCTCCTTTATATAGCAATAGTTAACATTGATTGCATTGTTGTTTGTTGCTAGTAGTTAGTTTTCATAGAATCAGTTCCCACTCGTGAGGACTATTGAATATATACTACATCGCAATGATACGTATTTACATAATCTATACTTGTGTGATTACTTTGCCAAAGGTGAAAATAAGGATCATAAAAAGTGTGTAACTAATTCAAGGTACTGTGTCTTATATATGGCAGACCAGATCCCTTTTTACATAATTGGGGCACTTAACTCTGTAGATTAGACCTTTGTTGTGTTGTTGTTAAGGGATGCACATTCTCTCAGAGGACACTGTAGAAGGTCCCTTTGCGATCTCCTTTGGGAATTGAGTGCAATAAGTATAAAATTGCTCTGGGAAGCAAAGAGCAATAAAGGGACATTGCCCTGGAATACAGCTTTAAATTGTCTGAGTTGGTTAATAATAGAATGCTGAAGACATTATATGGTTCTGTATTACTCCAAAAAGTATGGAGAGGCAATGCCCTTTTAACTTCAAAACATGAATCCTGGAACCAAATGTCATTTCTCAAAGAACACAGGTATATGGTTTATGTTTTAAGTGCTTATCATGTACTGAGAATAAAGAATTTTAGAACACAGTTCTCGCCTTCAAGAGGCTTACAATCTAGATATTTATAATGAAAATCATGGGACAGAAACCATACCTCTATCTGTATGTATATATATAT
>NW_022111372.1:68889976-68894388 GCF_000313985.2 Echinops telfairi
CACACACACACACACACACACACACACACACACACACACACATCAGAACACTGAGAATCCTGGCCCAGCCACATTGATGCAAAAACTAAACTGTCACACACTTATTTATATGTACATCTCTATATGTATGTAGTTTTTTAACCATCTTTCACTTCTGGTAGAGAGCAGGGATGACTGATGGTTCCACTGAAGAAATGATATTTGCACTGAACTTCATGATTTGGAATTGACTCATTGACAGTGCGATTTTTGTGGGAAGGGGTGGTGTCAGGGTTTGAATAGACTTTTAGTAAACATCATAATCACCTTAGAAATGATACAGTGCATGTTGTATTTATATAACAACAAACAACATGGAGAAGCTAAAATATAGAAAGTGTATATGATATATTAAACTAATAGACAATAGTTTAAGACTTGGCCTAAATGAAGCACTTGCACATGCTCATCATTGGAGAGTTTGAAAATTTGCATGGGCATGGGTATTAGACCATGATTGGTTAGTCTAAATAATTTATAACAGCTCTTTTTTATAATAAGTTTTTCCCTTTCACGGAGTTGGGCATTTTATTATTACAATAAGCTTGTATTATATGGTCCTGTCTCAGTGCTAAATGCTGCATTCATAAAACCACGTTTTCATGAAGTAACCTGGGTTAACTACCATAGAAATTAATTAAGTAAATTATTTCTCATTTTTAGGTATTATTTATATTACCTAAAAATGGAATTATAGGTCCATGAAGTAAAAACAAGCAGACTTACCCCACTGCCATGAGTCCATTCTGCCCCCTGGCAGCACCGCATAAGAGAGGAGAACTCCACCTTAGGGTGTGTGAGGCAGTAATAAGAACACTCGATGATCTCTAAGGCGGGTCCTCACCAGGTCTGACCGGATTTAACTTCTGAGCTCAGAGGAGATTGAACACTTTCAGGCCTGAGGTCGGATTATGAAAAATGCATTCAAGTATTTGGTGTGGGTCTCTTCCTATAATGAACAAAAATTAAAAACAACGATCAGCACCATGATTTTAATGAATCATTATTTTCTTCATTTGGGGTCAACCCCAATGTTTCCTTTGCAGTGTTTGCACATGGCGTCCAAGCACAGTGTTCTGCTTTTGACTCAAACTACGAGTATGAAGGCAGGGCATGCTAGCCCACATTCTTGAAGTTAGAGACACATCAGTGAAGTGAGAGGAGCAGAAAGGAGCCGAGCAGCAACCTTGCAAAAAGAAGCAGAGACAAGACCCAATTCTAAAGGAGTAGCTGTCTAGATTCCTAACCGCATCCCTGTTTTCCTTCCTTCCTAATCCAGATAATTCTTATGCCTTCGCTTCTCCGGAGAATGTGCTTTATGTTTTAAATTCATCTTCTTGCTCTAGTTAGTTTAGTGATATTTTCCATTGATTTCAAAAGGAAGCCACATTATTATTATTTTTTCACTGTATCCCAAACTTGAAAGCAACTTCAACCTGGATGGTGATATGAACCACAAAAAGAAATGTAAATCTACTTCCTGGTCCTTCTGTAAAGGATCGTATTACTAATTGAAAATGATTTGTTGAATTTACTGTACAATGAATTTTTCATACCTTCATGGAGTAAGCATAAATATTTTAGTAAAAACCTGCATGGACTCTTTCAGGCCACTAGGGGACCATGGAGCATAGTCTTTGGGCAGTGCTACCCACACCCCAGAATCTGTTTGCCAACCTATTTTGAGGCATACGAAAGAGAAGACAGAATTTCGGGTTCAATTCCAGTAAATAGCTTTGGGGAAATGTTACAGAAGAGCAAACTGAATGGAAGTCTTTTAACATGGATTCGGTTGGACTTGGATAAGACATAAATTCTAAGCCTATGGTCATATAAAAGGACGTTCTCAAAGTAAGTGATAAAAATAAAATTTTGAAAGTGTCACGGAAAGGTCAGCGACTAAATGAGAATAAGTTAGACTGTTACACTAAGTTATTGAATGTTTCCTATTAGGATAAAGTATGAGAATCGCCATTAATATATGAATAACTCAAACTGAGACAGGATAAACTATGATGATGATGGGCAGAGGTGGAGGTGAGATTCTTCAGAACGAGGCTAAGAGGTACCTGATGTATAATTTAGAGCTCCTGAATTATCAGTGGCAGCTGATATTTCAACAACAATAATAGTAAAGTGATAAAAGTTCTAAGAAAACATGACTCTACAAGAAACAAATACATTTTGTTTGCATATATTTCTAATAGAATTTGGAGGGAGCATGCTAGGAGTTAGACTATCTAATATGATATGAAGTAAATTATCTATATAAGTTGTAAATTTACTTTGAGATTATTGATTTTAATGCTATTCTTTTGTTTAAGAATGTAAATACAACAATAAGATTCAGCTGTTAAAACAAAAACTCAATGTACAAGGGATTAACCCATCGAATTTTTCTCTCATTTACAAATATATATATATATATATATATATATGTATGTATGACAAAATAAAGTGTGTGTGTACACACACACACACACACACACACACACACACACAGATCTACAGTTCCCGGCTTTGGAATCTAAGTGGCACCAGTGCGACATCCCCGCACTTCATTTTGTCTTTCCGTGGGGCTCCATGATTCCTTCTTTAGTGTCAGCCATCCTTTCTGAACTCAAGGCAAGAGGTGATGAGTTGAGTCACATGGCCCTCTTTAGCTGCAAAGGAAAAAGAGTTCCTTCATATCAAAACCAGCTAAATTCTCACTAGTAGAAATGCTGGTAGTTTGCACAACCCAGACGTGCCGCAGAAAAAAAGCCCTGTCAATCTGCTCCCAGAAGATCATCATCCTAAAAACCCTGTGGAGCAACTCTACAACAACGCAGTCACCATTAAGTCGAAATAAACTCAATGACAACTAACAACAACAACAACAACAAAAAGAGCTACAAAGTCAAGAGAGGTTATGAAAATTATAAAGAAACTCTTATTAATCTAACCAATGCTTTCTCAATTACTATGTATGTCGATATAGAAACAATATATTTATAAAGATAGAGATATATATTCAATTGAATCTCACAAAATATTTTCATTTTAGTTCTCACTATCCAAATATTGTGATGATATATTCACAAAAGGTGTGTTTGATTTGTATCTTTTCTTCATTTTTATTACATCTAGAACATTAGAAAATAATCTGAGAAAGAAGACTATATAGCTGCTGGGTACTATTGAATCAGTTCTGACTTATAGCGACCCCATGCACAACAGAATGAAACATTGCTTAGTCCTGCTCCATCCTTGCAATTGGTCTTAGGTTTGAGTTCATTGTTGCAGCCACTGTGTCAATCCACTGTGTTGGGGCCTCTTCCTCCTCTTCACTGTCCCTCTACTTACCAAGCGTGATGCCCTCTCCAAAGACCGATTTCTCCTGACAACATGTCCAAAGTACCTGAGATGACACCTCACCATCCTGGCTTTTAAGGAGCATGTGAGCTGAACTTTTTTCCAGAACAAATTTGTTTGTTCTTTTGGCAGTCCATGATACTTTCAATATTCTTTCCAGCACCATAATTTGTGCACATGAATTCTTCTTCTATTTTTCTTATTTAATGTCCAACTTTCGCATGCATATAAGGCAATTGAAAATACCATGGCTTGGATCGGGTGCACCTTAGTCCTCAGTGTAGCCTCCTGGCTTTACAACACTTATAAGAGGTCTTGTGCAGCACATTTGCTCCATTTCCTCATTGCTGCTTCCGTGCGTACTGTTCGTGGATCCAAGCAAGACAAAATGCTTCACAACTTCAATCTTTTCTCCATTTACCATGATATTATCTATTTGTCCTGATTTGAAGATATGGATCTTCTTTACATTGGGTTGTAATCTACACTGAAGGTTCGAATACTTGACCTTCATGAGCAAGTGCTTCACATCACCTTTACTTTCAGCAAGTAAGGTTGTGTCATCTGCATACTGCAGCTTGTTATTAAGTTTTCCTCAAATCATAATACCATATTCTTCTTCATATAATTCAGTTTCTCTACTGATTTTCTAGGCATACAGGTTGAATAATTATGGTGAGCAGATACCTAGTCTGATTGTGAGACATGCAGTATTCCCTTCCTCTGTTTATGCAATTGCATCTTTATCGATGTACAGGCTCCACATGAGCACAATTTGTTGGTCTGGAATTCTTGTTCTTCATTTGTTATGATTCACACAGCTGAATTCTTTTGTAAAGTCAATAAAACACAAGTAAACACCTTTCTGGTATTCTCTGCGTTCACCCAAGATAATTTTTGCAACAACCATGATGTCCCTTATTGCACATCCTCTTCCGAATCATGCATGAAACGCTAGAAGGTATCTGTCAATGTACTGCTGAGCCATTGTTGAATTATTTTCAGCAAAAATTTACTTA
>NW_022111372.1:68895370-68896683 GCF_000313985.2 Echinops telfairi
CATATTGTTAATAATTCCCTTTGATGAATAGAAGTTTTCGATTTTGATAAACTCTTATTTATCTATTATGTCTTTTGTTGCCATGCCTATGATGTTTTGTCTAACAATCCATTTTTAGTACAAGATCAGTTCCTTGTTATTTGTTTCTAAGTGTTTTATCGTTTTAGTTCATATATTTAGGTCTCTGATTAATTTTGAATTAGCTTTTTTTTGTATCATGTGAGGTATGGATCTATCTTAATTTCTTTGCATATGGAAATTTGCTTGTTTCAGCCAATTCATTAGAGATTTTTTTTACCCCCAATTTGTTGGAATTGGCATTTTTCTTAAAGATGAATTGACCGTATTTGTCACAATTTACTCTATTCCTTATGTCTCTATGGCTTTTATTGTACCACTACTAGACTATTGTGATTACCATATCTTTGAAATATGTAATATGTCTTGAAATTGGGGAGTGAGAAGTTTCCAATTTTGATATTCATTTTCGAATTTCCTTTGGCTATGTGGGACCCTTTCTAGTTTCAGGTTAATTTGATTATTGCCTTTTCCATTCTGTAAAACAAAAAAAGTGTTGTTGTAATTTTGAGGAGTATCCTTTTGAATGTATCAATAGCTTTAAGTCGTGTTAAAGAGCCCTGGTGGCATTGTAGCATTAGCTTTGGACTGCCACCAGTGAGACTGACGGTCCAACTCATCAGGTGCGCTAGGACAGAAAGATGAGGCTGTTTGTTCCCATGAAGTTTTAGAGTCCATGAAATTTTACAAAAACCCTTTTTAGTGATGCTAAGAGTCAGAGTGTACTCAATATCCATGGGCTCAGTTATTTGGTTTTAGATATTATTCAAAAGAGGGTTAAGCACTGTGATGCTTACCAGAATGTCAATAATTTTACCCCAGCAGCCACTCTACAGGAGGACAAGAAAATACCCAGGTTTTTAAAAGTTGCACAGTCTCAGAGCTTGGGAGTGGTTTGGGAGCAGTTTTTCTTGACCTTATCGGTTCACTGCGATTCTGAGTAGATTTGATTCAAGTGGGTTTGGGTTTTGGTTTTTAGAAAGTATCAATATCTTGATAATATTGATTCCTCTAACAGCCCAATACACTGCTCTATCTAGTACTGTGTTGGAATAATCTTTGCACAAGATGTATGGAATTGTGAAAGTAAGATGTCACTTAGAGGACTAAGGTGAACCTAACCCAATTCAAGATATTTTCAATCACCACATATGCACGTGGAAGCTGGACAACGAATAAGTAAGCCTGAAGAAGAATTGATATGTTTAAATCATGGTGTTGACAAAGATATTAAA
>NW_022111372.1:68897812-68930359 GCF_000313985.2 Echinops telfairi
TGCTGGGAATTTTGTCATCCTCCAAAGTTCCCTCAGCCGGCATTCATTTTGATCTTTCCTTTTTTGCCTGTTTCATAACCTTTTTCTTTGTTCATGTATGATGTCCTTGATGTCTTCCACTTACCTGACCATTAGTGCTCAATGAACCAAGTCAATTCTTAAAATAGTCTCTAAATCCAGAAGAGTAAACTCAAAGCTATTCTTTGGGTCTTGTGGATTTATTTATATTTTCTTCAGATTCAAGTTGAACATTCATATGACCAACTGAAGGTCTGTTGAGCAGTTGCCCTCTGAACTTATTCTGAGTGTCTCCATTGTGGCTTTCCATAAATGTCATCAATTCCTTTACTTTGTATTGCACCCGTGATCCGTGTGTATAGTTGTCATTTATGTTGTTGCAAAAGGTCTTTGCAAGGAATGAATGGTTGTTTTTTTCTCAATTGGCGATCATGTATTGTAAAGTGTCACTTTTATTACAGTGGCCATATTTTCCAACTACTGGTCCTTCTCCTTTGTTCCCAACTTTCACACTCTGAGTGTCAGTAATTAGCATAGGAATTTGAATAAAGGAATAAGATTATACATTATTTACCCTGTTTTTATTCCTAACATCTAATGTTATCAGACTTCTTGAGTACAAAATCTGAATACTTTTAAGCTATAAATATTGTGTTACTTTATTTCATTATTGGTATATCACACATACTAGTATCTTCTACTCCCTGGTGTTGTAGAATTTTTAAAAGATAATATATTTAAATTATTCAGCGCAGTGTAGGCTTCATAAGCAAACACTCAATGAACACTAGTTAGCATTACTAGTTGCTTTCGAGTCTATCTTGATTCATGGAGAGTCGGGAGGTTAAGAGCGGAATTGTGCTACACGGGGCTTTCAATGACTACCTTTTCTAAGTCGTCCACAGGCTTTTTTCTCAAGGTTCCTCTGGGTAGACTGGAATGCCCTAGCAGCAGAGTGTGTTAATATTTACCATCCAAAGAAACCTAACTGCTGTTAGCATTATATAAAAACATAATACAAATTTGAGTGTTTCTGTAATATTCTCAGTTTTAAATATATATAAGTAAATAATAGGACATTGATTGGAATTAAGTAATTTTCATCAGAGACTCTTCTTGTGTTAGTCTGGGTAGACTGCAGAAACAAATTCATGGAAACACATATGTGTATTACAAGGAGATTTATGTACAAGAGCAATTGAACATTCAGAAAACATCCCAGCCCGGCCCAGATCAAGTCCGCAAGGCCAATATTAGCCCATATGCCCGATATCAATCTATAAGGTCTTCTTCAGACTCACGAAACACATGCAATGATGCCGAATGTAGAAGATCACAGGTCATTGGGTAGAAAGTCTTTGCATCTAATGGCATTGGAAACATCTCAGTGCTGGCAGGTTCTCTGCATGGCTTCAGAGGTCTGGTTGCATCAGGATAGGTCCATGTGGCTTCTTCAATTTAGGGCACTAGTGTAGTTCCATATGTCGTGTCAGCTGCAATGTCACTCAGGGAGTGGCAGAGAGAGAAGTGTCTGCTGCCTCCAAGGCGGAAGTACCGGAATTCCCATAATTCTCAGGAGAAGACCATGCACACAGAGGTCTCATTACCTATCTCAAGATTGACAGGCTAGACTCCACCCCTACACACTTAATCCTCAAATTGATACCAGATTAGGTGACTACCACACCTCTTAATATATATTATATTTTCTGGGCAAGTCCAAAACTTTGTAATTCCAGAAAATTTTTTATCTGATTTAATAATTTCATCTTTTTTAAGGAGCTTTATATGAAAGAATTAAACTATTATTTGAATGCTAAGATTTTTAATGGTATATAATAATTAAAAAATAAATAC
The DNA here is from genome assembly GCF_000313985.2 of Echinops telfairi. Classification (NCBI taxonomy): domain Eukaryota; kingdom Metazoa; phylum Chordata; class Mammalia; order Afrosoricida; family Tenrecidae; genus Echinops; species Echinops telfairi. The sequence continues at coordinate 68,899,688 of NW_022111372.1, forward strand.
TAGATTATGTTCAAATAAACATGAACTTTTGTACAAATCCTATTTGAATGAAGCTATAAAATGCATCATTAAATTTATTGCTAGAGGAATCTTAGATGGATTAATACTTGATTTACACTTCTTTAACTGTCTCTGAATCAATTCAAATGAAATTCTAAAAGCAGAGTTGGAGGTAAACTCCTTTGATCACTTAGTTTTTAATTGTTTTTGAGAGCCCAGGTAGAAAAGTGCAGATGAAATTACAAATGAAAACAAGTATTTGCAATGACAGATATAATGGAGATAATTGTGATTGGTTCTAGGTTATTTAATTATCTTGATTTCTTTCCAGATAAATCATTTTTGAGGTTCACAACAACCTAATACCTTGCTGTGGTATTTTATCACTCGTTACAGCTGTTTCAGTTGCGTTCATGACATAGTGAAGTGCTTAGCTGTTAACTGGCATGTCAGTAGTTCAGACTCACCAGCTGCTCCCTGAGAAAAAGGTGTGGCCATTTACGATTTAGGAAATGCTATGGGACAGTTCTGCTCCATCCGTTAGGATCATTTCAAGTTGGACTTTTCGCACAAGGTGAGATTTTGGTATCGTTGGGCTGCTATTCTAAACTTCAAATCCACCAGCTGCCACACAGGAGAATGATGGGGTTGCGTGATGTTGTTAAGGTTTACAGCCCCAGAAGTCCTAGGGAGCATGTCTACTCACATCTATAGGGATTTTATGAGGCTGAATTGACCTGGCAGCAATGGGTTATGCTTTATTATCCCAGTATAGAGTTTAGGATCGGGCCAAATGCAACAGCATTGCATCAGTAGATTACACTCATGAAAAATTAACCTCAAATTTCAGTGGCTTAAGAAACAAAGGATTCTTTAGCAAACAGCATGGCTCTAGTTAATAAGGGGGTTCTACTGATCGTAATCTTTCAAACAAGGAAGTAGCCACTATCATAATCCTTGCTGGTTGCCATGTGAGAGGGAAAGAGGAACCTAGCTTGAGGACTCAGCACAGCAGTTAAAAACTCTGAACGAGGAGAGACATACATGACTTCTGCTTACATCTCATTAGTCATAGCTACTTCCATGTACCCACAAAACATTAAAGGATCCAATCTGTAATCCTGCAACTTGCTAGGCTCAGACAGTGGATATTTAGAAATATTGGACAGCAAGGAACACCTAGCATCAAGATCTTGTTTTTTAATATATTTCTCTAATAAAAGACCAAGATTCATTGGGTAATGGGCAATTCTAAGAGTGGGCAGTAATATAAAAGATGAGTGGCAAGTATATTGTAAGGCAGATAATAAAGAACAGCTCAAACACACACATATGCACACACTCAAATATCTATGAAAGAACACCAAAGAGGTTCAAGAGTCAACTGAAAGGGTAGTCAATGATCACAGTGGAATGAAACAGGTAATGTAGAACAATATTATATCCCAAAGTATTAAATATATGCCTCTGAGTCCATATGTATATAAAAATTATTAACCAATTAACAAATGAGACTTCCAATAATTTTTGTGGCTACTCTGCTCTCATGAAGATGAAGCCTAAGTGTCTTCTCTCTTAGCAGTATGGTAAAAAACAGCACTAATGCGGAAGAATTTTTTTTTTTGGTGTGTGTGTGTCTTTATCTATTTTTAAAAATTTATTAAATACTTTTATTCGGGGCTCTTACAGCTTTTATCACAATCCATACATTCATCCATTGTGTCAAGCACATTTGTACATAGGTTGCAATCATCATTTTCAAAGCATTTTCTTTCTAATTGAGCCCTTCATATAATTTTTCTCCTCCCTCCCAAACCCTTGTTAATTTATAAATTATGATTATTTTTTTCATGTCTTACACTGACAGATGTCTCTCTCCACCCACTTTTTTGTTGTTATATGTAGGTTATATGTAGGTCATTGAAATCATTTCCCCTTTTCGCCCCTCACCTTCCCCTTCCCCTCCTGGTATCACTATTCTCATTATTTGTCCTGAGGGGTTTCTCTGTCCTGGATTCCCTGTTTCCTGCTCTTATCTGTACCCATGTACATGCTCCGGTCTAGCCAGATTTGTAAGGTTGAATTGGGATCATAATAGTGGGGGTGATGTGGGGGTGGAAGCACTAAAGAACTAGAGGAAAGTTGTGTGTTTCATCAATCCTGTACTTCAACTTGACTGGCTCATCTTTTTCCTATGACTCTTTAATACAGAAGAATTTCATAGTAGAGAAATCTTACATGCATGTTGATAGAAATGATATGATCAAAATGCTACTTTACATCTATAGCTTGCTCCCATAAACTAAGAAACCAAAAATATATAGATCCTGAATAAGTGAATGGCATTTCACAAAATGTCTAGTTATAATTTCTCAAAATCTCTAGTGCCATAAAACTGAGGAAAATCTAAGAAGCTGTCATAATCAAAAAACATCCTGAGGGGGAAAATGGCCAAATGTAATGGATCCTAAAAGTGATCCTGGACAAAGGGCATAAACTAAAAACTAAGAAAATCTGAGTGAAGTGTGAGTTCCTATTAATAATTGTTGTTTGCATTGTTGTTAAGTAACATCAAATCATTTCCAACTGAGAGTGACCCTATACACAACAGAGCAAAGCCCTGGACAGTCCTGTGCCATCATCACAATCATCATGATGCTTGTAAAACTGCGCTAATATTGGTGCATTCATTGTGGCAAATAGGTCATAAAATATTTGCAGCCAAAGAAATTTGATATTAATATATGAGAACCCTATGTTCTACTTTCACAGCTTTTCAATAAATCTGATACTATTCTAAAACCATATACATATTTAATTTTATATAAAGTGCCTTTTTACAAATAAGCGCTTTTCCTGAAAACAGATGACTGTATATATGATTATTACCTCTCTTTGTCCTAAGTAATATGTTAAACTCTGAGCAGTCTATTTTTTTGAAGGTTCAAAGTTGTTTCTACTGAAGTACATTATAAAAGTAATAAAAAGAGTGAAAAACAATTGAACATGCCAGTGACAAAGGCTGTTTATAGTCTATTCTATCCTACCTACCAGTTTGTATCCCTATATGTGAGGGAGAGCTATCAAGAGGTGAAATGAAATGACAAACTGTGACTGGATGCATACTTTGGAAAAAATTATATGCTGTTTAGGAAAGGCACCATGATTCTAATTATTAGCTTTACAAAAAGCCAGAGCCACATTTCACACTAAAGCCTGGAATCAGTGTGTTATACGGGCAGACTTATGAAGGAAACTCTATTCCTCCGTCATTTGCATCAAGTCTTCACTCAAGATGCAAACGCATTTAGATAATAGATGTGTCTTATCCCAATTGTCAGTAGATGGGTGTTCACGTGCCCAACCACACGCGCGCGCGCACACACACACACACACAAACATATACACAAACCAATACATACGCAGCAAATACAAATACCCAACAACACATGCACACCAACACACACGCGCACATTCTCACAGACTATCCTATTTTGCATCATGAAAGAATAGTCAAGTGAAGTTGTGGAAATGTGGAACATACTTCTCCAAACTCAGCCATAGGGTGGAACAAAGAGTGTGACAGTAATGCAAATAATTCCTTACATGAATCAAGAAGAGCTAATAAAAATTATACTTCTCATTTGAGAATACTCATTTGTAATACTCTGGATTCTTTCCACTGTAATAGTCAAAAGCCAACTCAAACTGCTGCAAAAATAGGAAAGTTTATTTGTTTCAGAGACTGGAAGGCTGGAGATAGCTGCTAACTCCAGAACTAGAACTGGGATTCCAAAAATACCTCTCTACCTCTCATTAGAGCCTATTTCCCCCTTCACTCCGCTTGGGTTTTACCTCAGGCTTCCTCCATCTCACAGTGAACGTGGATAACAACAGTTCCAAGCTTATAGGCTTCCAGATAGGAAGCTTCTAGAAAGCAAGACTTTCACCTTTTAATAGTTTCAAAAAAGACTCAGAAATTGCATTCAATTGGGCCAATGGAAGTGATCGTGAACAATTACACTGAAGCACTTCACCCCCACTGCCAGCCAATTGATTTTGAATCATAGTGACCCTGGAGAACAGGGTAGAATGGCCCTGTGAGTTTCTAAGACTGTAACCATCTACAGGAATAGGAAGCCCCATATTTCCCCCTCAGAATGGAATAGGGCTCTATGTCAACTCCAGAATTGAACGACAAGCGGAGCCCTATCTAATCCTATGAACTGAGAATGAATTGGCAATCATGTCAAATAAACTTTTTTCATTGATTGAATAGGTCCAATTTTTATTTAAAAAATCAAGTGGGACTTCAAGGTTCTCCGTGGATAACTAAGGACAGCCAGAAATAGTAGGAGGCTGGAGGTAAGAGAAGAAAAGGGATTCTATCTGCTGCACAAGACGTCCTTAAAGAATTGAAAGCAATGATGTTGCTTTGAGGAATAGTGTGAGCCTCACCCAAGGAAGTTACTTTGAGAACTAAAGTGCACTTGACCCATGCCATGGTATTTTCCATCATTGCATATGCATATGAAAGTTGGGCATTGAATAAGGAAGACCAAAAACAGGATTAAAACATTTGCATGATGGTGCTAGAAAAGGATTTTGAAAGGACCATGGCCTGCAAAAGAACAATTAAATCCATCTTGGAAGACGTATGGCCAGGGTGCTTCTTAGAGGTAAAGATGGCAAAACGTTGTTTTACATACTTGCATATGTTGTTAGGAGAGACCAGTCCCTAGAGAAGAGCATCATGCTTGGTAAACTGGAGGAGCAACGAAAAGGAGGAAGGCTCTCAACAGAATGGGTTTCCACGATGGCTGAGGCATGGGAGCAATTGTGTGGAGGCTCAGGGCATGGTGGAGTGTTTCATTCTGTTGTGCATATGGCACCTAACAAGAGCAACAACAATTTTTAGAAAATTGATTTTGAAAACAAAAGAAAAACCAAACCCACGGCCACTGAGTCGATTCCAACTCAAGGTCACTCTATAGGACAGAGCACAGAACTCTTCCTGGGGGTGTCTAAGACTGGATCTTTATGGAGGAAGCAAGCCTCCTCTTCGGAATGGCCGATGGTTTCAAATGGCTGATTTTGAGGTTAGCAGTCCTATGAATTGTCCACTATGTCACCAGGGATCCTTTGATTTTTAGGTGCATTAGAAAAATAAATTGCAGTTTGTTACCAAAAACAATAGATTGAGAGATGACAGAACAAAAGTTAGGAAATAAATATCTTTGTTTTATACTACATTTTGGCTTTATAAAATGTTTTAGGAATTTTTATATTTAAAAACACCTGTTACCAGCATCTTTGTGTTGAAGAGACCAGACCTCTACAATGTGTGTTCCCCTGCTTAGAATGATAAGTGTGAGATGGAATTTTGGTGTTACTTTAATTTAAAGAAATCAATAAGTAATGATGTCTTAATAAATACCAAAAGAATAATTTTTGTTTTATTAGGAAATTTACATTGTCCATAGTAAAATGAACTCTGATATTCAAAATGTGTGTACAGATTTAATAATTTGAATTGAGTTTGATATAAAATTTTAAAAGGATAAAAATTTGGCTGTAATTTCTTCTGTTTCCCAAGTGACTTCCTCTTCCCCTTGAAAAAGCTACAATTCTCATAAGCACCAAAATAATTTTTTTGAATACAAAAGTTCTAGGAAATTGACCCTAACAAAATGCAGCAGGAGTGTCCATGCTCAGTCACACCTCATAAAGTTCTTTTCCCATAACTGAGTGACCATGTACTTCTCTATTCTCTGTAAACAGGACATAAAAAGACCAAATGGCTCAATGATTCTCAAACCTGAGACATGCTGTGGCCCATTATAGTTGTTTGTGTTCTTTGACTGCAAGCAACAGAAATTGACTTGGACTAATGTGAATAAATATATATATGTATTCTGGAAGCTTACAGAATGTGTTACAAAATCAAAGGGATTGCTGAGCAGCCAACTCTCAGAAGAGATGAAAAGGAGGTTATATCCAGAGATCATAATAGAAAGTAATGACAGTTCTCCAGGATACTAGCATTGAATATGTTTAAACCCTTTCCCAACTTACGTTTGTCAAAGGACAAAGCACAGGAAAAAGAAACAGATTGCCTAAACTTGAATAAAATGTTTACTCTAAAGTAGGCGGAAACAAACAAATAAAATCTTCATTTACAGATAGAACAAAATGATGAAATGGAGATGGGGGAATATGGCAGCCACATAACAAGCACATACAGATCTCTTCAGCAGCTAGAGGAGAGGCTCCGCTAGGAGAGCTATCCTGCATATCCTGGCACCAAGAAAATCAACTTCAATGCTACGTAGATCAAAATTGCATAAATTGGGAGCGCAACAACGCCTGCTGACAGACTCTGCTTCACTACTGAGCAGCAGCACGAGCCCCTGCACAACCAATTTCTTCTGATCCATGAACAATCACGCCAGTCAAACCTCTTACCTTGTTCGCCTCTGGGGGTCCCATATGCATCGCAGATCTCTATGGGAGCTTGGGGCAGACATTCTCCGTACTCTCGCTACAATTTTCTCAAAACATTTTTCTTCTTCCTACCTTCCTCCTTTTTTTAACAGTACCCTCTCCCCAACTCTCAACACGCACCCCCAGACCCCCCCATTACATAACGTACATACACAGAGTAACATTACCCAAAGAGAAGGAATCCCCACCCACAAGGTGGTTTTATCTTTTACTTTACTGTCTTCAGTTTTTGTACTTTCACCCTGTAAAAATACTTTGATTATAGTTTTCACAGTTCTTCCCCATATCCCTTCTGCTGTGACCCCACCTTTCTCAGAATACATATTAGTCCCTAATATTTTTTAACCTGTGAGTTAAAACACGGGTTTAACCTGTGTGGACATGGCAACAGAATTCCAGAAACCACACCCAAACCACACTCCAGCCGTTTGCCTCTTTTTTCTCCTGGTCTTCCCTACACATCCAAACTTTTTGTTCTTATTTTTCCCTTATCATTTTCTTCATGTTTTTACACTTTCCCTTCTTTATCTTATTCCTCCCTTCTCTCTTTTCTCCTTTGTTAGTTAATTATACATCTTAATATAAATATATATATGTACATTATCTTCTTTTGTTCAGAATATTTGCATATACTTTTCTTCTACCTCACTCATTATCTTTCTGACGTCTCCCTTTTTCCTTTGACATTTATCTGCATGAAATCTATTAATTTTTATTACTTCTTTAAAAATATATTGCCCCATTAATTGTACAAATTGGTTTCCCTTGCTGATTATCCCTTATTTTTTCTACCATTACTATAAATTTGATTATCTCTCTTCTATTCCTCTCTGCCACCCTCCCCATTTACTTATCTCTCTTCACATTTACCCTTTCCCCACAGTAGGATTTCAGACCCTATTAGACCGCTCCCTTATCAACATTAAGAGACAATTACCCCTACAAGGCCAGCAGGTCCCACACCACCAACTTCTGGACTACAATGCCAAGAAAACAGCGCTCAACCAGAATGCATTTATTTTTAAAAATCAATTAAAACAAACACACACAACAACAAAATGCCCAAACCCAAAGCAGTGCTTTATAAAAGAGGGCCTAGAACAACCAGAAACACAGTTCAGAAGAATGAAGTTTAGCTCCCTTTAAACAATGTGGGAAATATTCATGAGAACAATAGAAAAAAATCATAAAGCTAAAATTCTTAAACCGAAAGCAATCCCAGAAAAGACAAAAATATCAAAGAATTAGGCAACATAGTAAAAGACCTGAAGGAAAATGAAATGATTGAGCTTAAGGACAATCATTCTGACAACGATTTTTTTTAAATCATTGTATTGGGGACTCATAAAACTCTTATCACAATCCATGCATCCATCCTTGTGTCAAGCACATTTGTACATTTGTTGCCATCATCATTCTCAAAATATTTCCTTTCTGCTTGAGCCCTTGCTGTCAGCTCCTCATTTTTTGCCCTACCTCACTGCTCTCCCCTCCCTCATGGACACTTGATAATGTATAAATTACTATTATTGTGTCATTTCTTACACTGTCTGATGTCTCCCTTCACCCACTTTCTTAGCAGCAATTTATTGAGAGAAATAATCAACAAAAAGTGAATAAACCCGAATAAAGAAGGAAAGTGATGTGAGACTCAATAAAGAGCAATAATGTATGTCTCATTGGGATCCTAGAGAAAACAATAAAATGAAAGCAGCACTCAAAACAACACAAAAATGGAGACTAAACAGAAACACACAAACAAAAATGGAAAGGAATTGAAATTCCCAAACACAAACATGAATGCTTATAGATTAGAAGAATGGATTCAACAATAAGACTCATCAAATGCTTCCTATAGGAGAAGCATATTGAACTTAAAGAACAAAGATAGACTAAAAACAAATTATGGTGAAATATCTACCAAATGAATGACAACATAAAAATACAGGAGTGGCAATATTAATCTTGGATAAAATAGACATCAAGATGATTAAATAATGAGAGATAAGAATGGACACTATAAAATGATTAAAGAAAAACACACCAGTAATATATAACTTTAACAAGTACGTACACAGCAAATTAAAGACTCTCCAAGTACAACAGTCAAATTCTTAGAGTTGAAAACAGAAATAACAGCTGAACATTAATAGTAGGACACCTCAAAACACTACTTTTTTCAAGGAAAAACAGATAAGTCAGGAAATACTCTCAATAAATAAACAGAAGAGCTAACGAACACAAACTAGGGCAATTTTAGACCAGTTCAACCTCCTAGACAAATACAGAATATCTCACTCAACAAAAACACAGTATTCTCCAGGACTTAGAGGACATATTCTAAAATACATCACACATTAGGCCACAAAGTAAGCCTCAACAAATTTAAAAATATTGAAATCATATCATTTTTCTCAGATCACAATGCTATAAAGCTAAGGGGGTAAAGAACAATAGAAACAACTGGAACATAAAGATAGACATAGAGTCTGAACAACATTCCACTTAAAAGCGACAGAGTAATTGATCAAATAAGGCATGATGTTAAGGTATTCCTTGAAACATACAATAATGATAGCACAACATATCAAAATGTTTGAGACACAGAAAAAGAATTTATCACAGGGCAATTTAAAGAAATCAGTGCATACATGAAAAAAAAAGAAGAGAGAAATCCAAAATCAAGACCTTAACACAACATCTCTAATAACCAAAACAAGGGCCATCCAAAACAAAAAAACAACAACAATATAAACCATCCACCAGGAAAAGCAAAGAAATCATAAATATCAGATGGGAAATAAACAGGAAAAGTCAACAGACAAGAAGTTGTTTTTTGAAAGATATAAGAAATTTGACAGACCACTTAGTAAAGGAAAAGAAAGAGAAGATGGAAATATAGAGTTATAGATTAATAGGGTGACATCATAACAGATCATAATGAAAAAGGAAAATAACACATTACTAAGAAAATATGTACTCTAAGAAGTTTGATGATCTATAAGAAATAGGGGAATATCTAAAAATACACAATCTGCTCAGACTAATGCAGATGGGTGCAGAAAACCTGAACAGACTTATAACAAAAGAAGAAATAGAAATGGCCATCAAGAAACTTCCAACCTAGAAAAGCCCAGAACCGGGTGTCTTCACAGGAGAATTCTAAACACCATTCAATGAAAAGCAGTCACTAACTCTGTATCTACTCTTCCAGAACATATACAGTGAGAGCAAACTTCCAAACTCAGTGTATGACCTGGGCATACCTACGACACTAAAACTAGGCAAGGAACCCAGAGAGACAGAAAACCTTAGGCCAATATCCCTTACATAAACAGATGCAAAAATTCTCAACAAAATCCTGGACAATAGATTCCAACAATATATTAAAAAAAGAAAATCACCATGGATCAGTGGAGCATATATCAGGAAGGAAATGATGGTTCACCATTTGAAAAACAGCCAATGCAATCCACCACCTAAACAAGGCAAAGGATAAAAAATACACGATCATATCAATAGATACAGAAAAAGCACTTGACAATATCCAACACCTATTTCTGATAAAAACTCAATAAAATAGGAATAGAAGGGAAAACACCATATAGGGAAATCCAACAGATATCCGGAAGATGGCCCCAATGTAATGACACACATCTGTAGTTCCCTGTGAGTGGTAGCTGGATCTGTGGGTGAGGGAGCCAATTCAGGGGACTCAGACTGAGCCCTGATCTCTCGGGGACCCGGGGACCTTTTGGAGTTTCCCCCACAGACCACACAGCTGTACTCTCCACAGCAAGTGTCCTCTTGCATTTCCTCAAATCTGGGACCCATGCACTGAGATCCTTATTTTTTCCCAGCACCAGTGACACATGGCCGGGGGGCTCTGGCTCTACCTGGCCCCAGAGAACCCTGTGCACCATGTTTCCCTATGATCACTCCCGCCACCTCACCCCCAACCCCCAAAGCATGTTGCAGTACCCTGAGATTCCTGTCCCTGATGATTGACACACCTTGATCCCTTGAGTTGCTTCCTACCCCTACCCCCAGTGACCTGCCTATGTAAGCCAAGGATATTACAAGGACACCTGGGTGGACTTCTGGAGGCCCTGGATGCTAGCGAGTGCTGAAGTCAGCAGATCTGAATCCCAATTGAGATAACACATTGCTGAGCCCCTGCATACTCTCCTAATCGCAAGGGCACAATTAGGGGCTCCAGATAGATAGCCCCAATTTTTTAGGGAGAGAGCTAACCCAAGTGAGACAGAGACCCAACTCAAACCCATGGTGTAGTTGGCTCCAGGTAGTCATTATATATATTCTTATTGGTTTCTAAGAAAGAAAACACAGTGTTCCTTTGTTTTCCAGAGGAATTAGAACTACTGTCAGGGTTACTCAGCCACCTTCCCCACTCCTGGCAAAGTAGTCAACAAACAAGGGGTCTCACTGGCCTAGCCAGCTCACCTTCTGAAAAGAATCCATTCTTCCCTGAGGCACCAACTACAATAACCTATATCCACTCTGGAATCATACATAAGGAGCGTAGAATTCTGAATTATGCTGCAATTTACTATAAAGAGGGTTGTGTTATAAATACAAATTATTGTAGGGCAGCACTCTCCCTTTCACAATTTACATGTTTCATAAGGGATTCTGGTAGATGTAATATACCCTTCACACACTCCAACCACCACAACCTCTAGACCCTGCTTCCTACACCTCAACAATATACATTCTCCTCTAATTTACTAATTAAAAACATATCTCCCATAACTCTCTTCAGCAACCCCTATAGGAAGATTTCCTAAAATTAATATTATTAACTAAAAGATACTCCTGAGCACTTGTATCCTTTTCTCCACTTCACCCAACTAATGCACATCATCATCTATACACACTCTTTTCTTGCACCTAGCTGATCCCTCCCTAAGCTACAGAGCCAGCCTCTCCTCCCTACAAATCACAGAAGTCAACATAGTACCTGAGTTAGTTTATTGTGCCAACTTGGCCAATAAACACATGTGGGATTAATTGAAGGGTGAAGGGAAAAATGGCTCGGTAAGACTTGCCTTTCGAGTTCTCAGGTCTCTTGTTTTGTGATGGTCGCACCAGGGTGCAGCTGCCTTGGCAGTTCCCTGCTTCAGCTTGCAAGGCTGACTCCATGCAAGACATCCCCAAGGAGAAGCCACATGGACCTACCCCAGTGCAGCCCTGGGTGCTGGAGCACCCTTGTGGAGACCCCTGCCAGTGCTGAGATGTTTACACGTTCACTGACTTGGCTTTCCTCCTGCAGTCGGCATCATTGCATCTGCTTTGTGAGATGTAAGAGGACTTTGTGGACTGGTGTTGGACATATGGATTAATGGATGAATACTGGACTTGTGGGCATGGGAAGCACTGGGTTGGGATGTTTTCTTGATGCACAGTTAACCTTTATATAAAACTCTCTCTTTACATGAGTTTCTGTGGATTTGTTTCTCTAAAGTACCCAGAATAATACAGTACCTTAGTTCATCCATGATGTTGCAATGCAGACAACAGACAACATAAGCAACTACCACAAAAAAATCAAGAGAAATAAAAATCAATTACTGAATGTGACCAAAACATACAGTTTATACAGAAGATGCATTCCTTGAATTGCTAACTACAGAATTCAAGAGAATGTTGTCGAGAGTCATACACGAATTTAGGGGCTCAGTTCTGAAAATACAAGAAAAAAAGAGAGATACAAGCATAGTCACATGAAGAGGAATTCAGATTAAAAGGATAAGAGAGCAGACATCAAGGAAACAATACCATTTACAATAGGCACACAAAGATGCAATGCCTAGAAATAAATATAACCAAAGAAACAAAAACACTCACAAAGAAAACTACAGAAGGAAAAGAGACCTAAACAAATGTTCATGGAGAGGCAGACTTAATACTGTGAAAATGGCAATACCACCTAAAGCAATTTATATATAAAAAGTGATTCTCATCCAAATTCCAACTTTTCTCTTTAAAGAAATGATACAATAAATTGCAAATTTCTTATGGAGAGGGAAGAGGCTCCCAATAAGCAAAGAACTTCTCAAAAAGAACAAAGAAGGAAGTTTTGCACTACCAGATCTCAAAACCTACTTTGTAGTCACAGTAGTCATAGACCAAGGTAACAGTATAGAAAACACAGAAATAAGAGCATCTACCTACAGGCAACTTATTTTCAACAAAAGACCATAAAACATGAAATATAAAAGGGATACCTTCTTCAACGAAATTAGATCTCCATCTTTAGAAGAATAAAATGGAAGTCAATCTTTATCCATGCACAAAAACTAACACGATGGATTAGAGGCCTAAATGTAAATCTCAAGGCTCTCAGGATCATCAATATTTAGGGTCCTATTGCAAAGCATACACAGACTTCTACATATAATAAAGAAAGCATACACAAAGGAAAACAAAATAGATTACTGGGAGCTATTAAAGTAAAACATTTAAGCACACTGAAAACTCCATAAGAAGAAGAAAATGAGAGCTCAATGGCTGAAAAAAAAAATCTTTAGCAATGGCCCAAGAGACAGAGAAATAATTTTAACTATCTATAGATTTTTGCAACATGCTAATAATAATAAAGAAATAATCCAATAAAAGGCGGGAAAGGTACATGAATAGAAAACTCACTCAAAAGGCCAAGAAAGATTCAAATCAAAAGAAAAATGAGCAAACATTTTACACTTACAAAGATAGCCAATTAAAAAACAAAACAAACAGAAAACAGCAAATGCTGGAGAGGGTGAGGAGATTGGAACTCTTATGCACTGCTGGTAGGCTTGTAAATGTGCACAACTATTGTGGAAAGTAATATGGCACTACCTCAAACAACTAGGAATAGAAATACCATATGGCCCAGCAATACCTTTGCTGGGCACATAACCCAAAGAAGTAAGAGACAGGACATGAACGCACCTAAGCTTTCTTATGTTCATTGCAGTACAGTTCACAATAGTGAGATGCTGGAAATAGCCCAAATGCCCATCAGTAGAAAAATGGATAGAGAAATTCTGGTATATACACACAATGGAATACTATGCATCCCTAATGCATCCCTAAAAGTCGGTGATGAAACCACAAAACACCTCATGATATGGTTGGGTCTTGAAGCCATTATGTTGAGTGCATATTTAAAGTATCATGGTCTGACAAAAGGAAAAACACATCTATCCTGGAAGAAGACCAGAGTGTTTCTCAGAAGCAAGGATGGAGAGACTTTGTCTTACATGGTATTTACATGTTGTCAGGTGAGATCAGTCTGTGGAGAAGGACATCATGCTTGGTAAAGTGGAGAGGCAGTGAAAAGAGGAAGCGGGTTCATTGGTGCAGTGCTTTCAATGATAATCTCAAGTACAAAAATAATTGTGAGGATGGCACAGGACCAGGTAGTGTTTTGTTCTATTGTCCATACGGTTGCTTTGGGTTGGAACTGATTCGATGGCAGGAAACAACAATTCTCAGATGGCCTATAGAGTAACTGAGTCAGAATCAACATGATGCCTTTGTCTTCCTTTTGTTGTTTTCCAGCCTTATGGCACAGTGGTGAGAGAGAGAGGTCTGTATGATATCAATGTGCTTAAATTTATGTAGATTCGCCTAATGCTCCAGCATGTGGTCTATCTTCAAATATGTGCCATGAAGGCTTGAAAAGAATGTGAATTTGTTTGTATTTGGATGAAAAGCTCTGTAAATATCTATCAGGTCAAATTGTCTGATTGTAGTGTTTGCATCTCTAGTCTCCTAGTTTCTTTCCCTGTGTATTGAAGTCACACCCTATAATTAAGGCTGTGATTTCTTTTTTCATCTTTTGGAGGGTTTGGTTGACGTATTCATTGGGTCTCTCATTTGGGAATATATGTTTGCAATGCTTAGTGGTTCTTTGTCAACCGTTACCTTGAGCATTATATAGTGTCCCTCCTTATCTCTTTTTATGGTTTTCACTTTGAGGTCAATTTTATCAGAGATTAGGATTGCAACCCCTGCTTTTTTTGAACTGTTGTTTGCTTGGTATGCCTTTCTCCAACCTTTGATTCTCAGTCTATGCTTGTCTGTAGCCTTGAGATGTGTCTCCTGTAGGCAGCAGATTGATGGGTTGTATTTTCTAAGCCAGTCTGCTAGTCTCAGTCTTTTTATGCCTGAGTTCAGACCGTTGATATTCAGGGTTATTATCTCCATCTGCGGACTTTGTGATGTCATCTTATACCTTTTGTGTTGGGTATTTTCCTACTTTCCTTTCTCATTAGTGTGTTGTGCATTTGTGTGTGTGTATCATTCTTGGTTTCTTCCCATCCTTGAGCCAATGCTATCTTGGGGTCTGTTTTCTCTTTGTTGCCCTCTGGGTGAGGTTGTTCTATGTGGTGGTCTCTTATTTATGCTTGGTGAGTGTTGTTCTTGTGCCAATACTGGGTCAGCAAGGATCGTTTGTAAGGCTGGGTTTCTTCTAACATATTCTTTGAGTTTTTCCTTGTCTGGGAAGACACTTTCTTCTCCATCTATCTTGATCGATTATTTGACTAGGTAGAGTATTCTTGGGTTTGCATTGTTTTCCTTCAATTTGTGTAATATGTTACTCCACTCTCTCCTCTTTTTCACAGTTTCTGCTAAGAGGTCTGTAGATATTCTTATTTGGGAACCTCTATATGTGATTGTTTGTATTTCCTTAGCTGCTCTCATGAATTTCTCCTTTTCCTCAAAGTTGGATAGTTTAACTATTATGTGCATTGGTGACATCTGCTTGGGATTCAGTCTAGCTGGTGTCCTTTCAGGCTCCTCCTGAATGGTTGCCTGGCTTTCATTCATTAAGCTGGAGTAGGTTTCCTCCAACAATTCTCTCACTATTGTTGCAGATAACATCTTTGTTGAGTCTTCCTCCAATAAGCCAATAATACTAATATTGTTCCTATTCATAGCATCAGACATAGCTCTAAGTAACTCTCCTGGGCCGATTTCTGCGGAGTCCCTCTGGTATATCCGTATGATGTTTTCATAGCATCACCCTTTTATGTTCTGCTATACCTGTGGATATATTTGCATATGTAAATATACATAGAAAAATCCCCTTTCAGTCCTGTATGTCCGTGAATATACTATTCTTCTTATAACTTTTAAGCTTGTATATCCTTTGATGTATCCATTCAGTGGATTATTGTCATAACTTTTTTGCAGGATTATGTATATGATAGTATTGTGCTATCTTGCCTTTAACTTTCATTATCCTCACACTATCATTTGCTGTCTTGGTTGCTGACCATCCCCTCTCTTATTGTATATTGTCTTTTACTTTTTAAAAAATCATTTATTCGGGGCTCTAACAGCTCTTATAACAATCTATACACCAATCATATCAAGCATATTTGTATATATGTACCCATCATTATTTTCTAAACATTTACTTTCTATTTGAGCCCTGGTATCAGCTCCTCTTTTTACCCTCCCTTTCCCGCTGACACCCCGCTGACACCCAGATAACACCTTGATGAATTATAAATTATTATATTTTTATATCTTACACCATCTGTTGCCTTCCTTCCCTCACGGTTTCTTCCCCTCACCTCTCCCCACCTTTCCCCTATCTTTTTGTTATCACTACTCCCATTTCTGTTCCTGAGGGGGTTTTCTAACCTGGATTCTGTGTGTCTGTCTTGAGCTCTTATCTGTACCTGTGTACATGTTCCAGTCTAGCCCGCAGGGAAAGGCAGTGAATGATAGTGGGTAGTAAGGAAGCCGCAAGGAACCAGTGGTATATTGTGTCTTTCATCAGTGCTATACTACACCATAAGTGACTCATCCCTACATTGCTACCTTTCTGTGAAGTATATTGCCTTCTCCTAACCCAAGTTAATATGTGTTTATGATCTAGTGATGTACTCTCCTTTGTCCTCCCACCCCAAGAAACTTTCAAAGAATATTCCTCTTTGTGTAAAAACACCTTCTAGATTTAAAAAAAAATAGTGACTTCATATAAATTTTCTTTTTGTAAATAATTCCACTCAGCATAATGTCCTCTAGTTTCATCCATACTTGAAGGTATTTCACGGAATCATAGTTTGTTTATTTATTCCTCTGTTGTTAGAGCATTTACTTGGTTTCTATCTTTTGATAGTGTGAATCATGTTTAAATTATTGAACAAGGGTATGTTTACGAGGAACTTCAAAAAGTTCGTGGAAAATGCAGTGAAAAGATAATGGGGTGTTTCTATGGACTTTTTGAAGTCTTCTCATATTTATTTTGCCATAGCTCCTCTTTCTCTAGGAAGCTCTGATTTCTCTAGGATACAAGCCTCATAAAGATGTAGCATGACTTTCCACCGTGGATGGGCCATTTTACAGTCCCATCAGCAGTGTTTTCAAGCCTGCAAATGTTTAGAAGTAGCTTGTCAGGCCTGTCTTCAAAGATTATTCTTGGTGAGTTAATGCTCCAAATTTTCATCTAAGTGTTAAGCATTCAAACTACTTGCTCTGCCTTGAGGTTCCTTTATAGATAAAATGTATAGTGGTGGATTTTCCTAAAGTCATATTGCCTTATAAATCTAAATTTTACTATCCACTCTCTTAGATGGAATAAAAGCTTGGTCTTTTTATCTTTTGACAATGCTGTTCATCTCTAAATAAAATAGTCCTCTCCTAGCAAGTCAATTCTGATCAATTTCAACCTTGTAGAGCAGAGTGGAACTGCCTCATAGGGTTTTTCCAAGTTTGCAAATCCTTACAGAAAAAGATTGATTAATCTTTCAACCATGAAGTAAGCTTGTGAGTTTGGACTTCTGACCTTTATGTTAGCAGTCAAAGATTTTAACAACTGTGTTACTCGGGATCCTTCATTTTTTCCATTAAAGATATATCATCCATGTCTTCTTTGTACATGGGGAAATTAAGAATCACAATTAAAAGCTGACATTCCATGACTTAGAGTTAATTGACAAAACTGCTCAAGTTATCACTCAAAATCCTAAAATACAGAAATGTTTTCTTTGTGTAAAGGGCTATAATTTTAACATTACATAAATTAAGTCGATTTTGTTTATTCTGAATATACTATTCCTTATATATGATATGCTGTGAGCATGATTTAGGAGATGAAGAAATTCAAAACTATGTGAATTTAAAAGGAAACAGGAAACATTTGTATTAATCAGTCCTAATTATTCAATCCATTATTTTAATATTTTATCAAAATAGTTATAAAAGAATTTTTATTAATGAAAATACTACCAAATTACATTTGTTTTAGGAATTTAAAACTTTATAGTCATGAATTATTTCTTCATTAACATAATTTAATAATACTTTTATTCAGATATGATTATAACAATATATTCTGTACAATAGATTAGTTTCATAATTAATTGGATAAAATTACAGGGGGAAAAACTGTGGCTATCAATTCAAATTTGAATCAAACTCACTAAGCATTTGTAAAGTTGAAAGAACTGAAAAAAAATTCAAGCCTACAGTTCAATAATGAAGGGTTCTGTGGGAAAAATATTAAACAACAATAGAAGAATAAAAAGAAGATAGAAAGAAGACACAGAGTTGCTGTACCAAAAAGAATTGATTGACAACCATTTCAAGAAATAGTGTATGATTAAGAATGGATAGTACTGAGGAAAGAATCCACATTTCACTAAAAGTATTAGTGAAAAATAAAGCTCCAGGAATTGATAGAATGCCAATTGATATGATTTGAAAAAATGACAGTGATGTTTTAAATGCTTATCTATGATGAGAACTTTGGAAGGCAACTCCTTGACCAACTGATTAAAAGAGATTTATATATGTACCCATTCCAAAGAAAAATTACCACTAAGAATGCAAGAATAATCTAACAAAATCATTCATATAAAAGTAAAAGTTTGCTGAGGATAATTCAAAATCAATGACAGGGCATGAAGACTATTCATGATAATAACAGATGAATCTTGGCTGAAAGATTTCCAGAACGATGTTGACTTACTTGTGTTTATTGACTACCAAAGGCATTCACTTTTTGTGCAGCATAGAAAATTGTTGTTAATATTTATAACAATGGGAATTCCAGAACAACTGATTGTGCTTATGAGAAACGTTATTATCTCTTCTGGTATATCTATATATAAGATCAGCTGCATGAACAATCTGGAGGAGAAAACAATGAGATCTACTGTTCCAGAGGGACATGGGAGAAGGAGGAGGTGGGGAAAAGAAAGTGGTGTTAACAAACCTAGGGACAAGGGAACAACAAGTGATCCAAAATCAGTGACGAGGAGGGTGCAAGAGGCCTGGTAGGGCTTGATTAAGGGTAATATAACCAAGAGGAAATACTGAAATCCAAATGAAGGCTGAGCATGATAGTAGGACAAGAGGAAAGTCAAATGAAATAGAGGAAAGAACTAGGAGGCAAAGGGCAATTATAGAGTTCTAAATACAGGCATGTACATATGTAAATATATTTATGTATGATTATGGTGAAATAGACCTATGTGCACATATTTATAGGGTTAGTATTCAGGTAGCATATGGACATTGGGGCCTCCACTCAAGTTCACCCTCAATGCAAGAACACTTCGCTCTGTTAAACTGGCATTCCATGATGCTCACGTTCCCGACATGCTTGCTAAAGACAAATGTGGGCATTAGCAAATGTGGTGAAGAAAGCTGATGGTGGCCGGCTATCAAAAGATATAACGTCTGGGATCTTAAAGGCTTGAAGGTAAATAAGCTGCCATCTAGCTCAGAAGCAACAAAGCCCACATTGAAGAAGCATGCCAGCCTGTGTGATCACAAGGTGTTGAAGGGATCAGGTAGCAATAATCAAATAATAAAAAATCATATCATTGTGAATGAGGAAGCCTGCAGAGTGGGGACCCAAAGCCCATCTGTAGGCAACTGGACATCCCCTTAGAGAAGGGCCGCAGGGAGGAGACAAGCCTGTCAGGGTGCAGTGTAGCAATGATGAAACATACAACTTTCCTCTAGCTCTTAAATTCTTAAATGCTCATCCCCACCTCACACACACACACACACCCACACACACACACACTCGTGATCCCAATTCCACCTTACATATCTGGCTAGACCAGAGGATGTACACTGGTACAGATAGGAACTGGAAACACAGGGAATATAGGACAGATGAACCCTTCAGGACCAGTGGTGGGAGTGGTGATACCAGGACGGTGGAGGGAAGGTGGGGTCGATAGGGAGAACCGATTGCAAGGATTTACATATAACTCCTTCCCTGGGGGATGGACAACAAAAAAGTGGGTGAAAAGAGATATTGGACAATGTAAGACATGACAAAATAATAATAATTTATAAATTATCAAGGGTTCATGGTGGTGTGGGGAGGGAGGGAAAAAATGAGGAGTTGATACCAAGGACTGAAGTAGAAAGCAAGTGTTTTCAGAATGATGAGGGCAACAAATGTACAAATGTGCTTGACACAATAGATGTATGTATGGACTGTGAAAGGAATTGTATGAGCCCACAGTAAAATGATTTTTAAAAAACCCAAACATGTACATAGGGCACAAGACAATCATTTTAAGATAACAAGGTAATAGTGTAGTTTTTAATAAGGAAAGATGTATTTCAGGGTATATGTGTGATAGGGTTGTATGCTGTCATTATATTTATTCAATCTATGATGAGAGCATAATATGTGAACCTGGCCTGTAAAAATAAGAACATGGCAAGACATTTGTATAAAGACTCATTCATAATCTGTGATAGTTGACGCAACCTTGCTTTCTGAAAGGCAAAATGACTTAAACCATTTACTGATGAAGATAAAAGGCAATAGCCTTCACAATGGATACATTTCATCATAAAAAAGAAAAAAATCTTCACAGATAGTATACAAACACATGATAAATGGAAAAAACATTAAAGTTCTCAAGGACTTAGTTTTATTTGTATTCATAATTAATACCCATGGATGCATTAGTCATGAAATCAGATAATGTGTTGCATTGGGACCATCTTCTACAAAAGACCTGTTTAAAAGTGTGGAAAATCAAAGAGGTCACTTTGTGGATCCATGTGTACCTGGCCCAGGCCATAGTATTTTCAATAACCTCATATTCATGTGAAAGGTGTACAGTGAATGAGGAAAACAGAATAACTGATTCATTTGAATAATGGTGTTGGTGAAGAATATTGCACATACCTTGACGTCTCAGAAAAATACACAAATCTGTCTTGGAATATAGGCAGAAGATGCCTTAGAAGTGAGCATTGAAGGAATTCATCTCACATATTTTGGACCAAAGCAACAGTAAAGTCACTGCCACTGAATCAATTCCAACTCACCCTGATGACTTTGAGTCTTTAAGGGGGTAAATAATGTCATTGTTCTTTGGTGGAGCAGCTGGTAAACTCGAACCACTGACCTTGTGGTTAGCAGTTCTGTGAGAAGTCCAATAAAATGAACCAGTTTCCAGAGGATATCATGCTTTGTAAGTAAAGAGTCAGCAAACCAAAAGAAAAGAAAGAAAGACATTCAGTGAGATAGATTGACATAGGGAATGGAATAATAAACTCAAAACACAACTGTTGTAAAATAAGCACAGGAATTGGGTATCATTTTGCTCTGTTTTACAGATCAATCAGAATTGACTTGAGGATTTCTAACCACAACAGAAGAAGAATGTAGCATTACTATTGGAGGAGAACTTATTCACAACTTTTGATATCTTTGTGTATAGTTAAAGCTGCTTATAAAACTTGCAAAAACAACAAAAAATTTGTTTCGTGTTTGATTTGTTGGAGTCTGGCAGTTAATTTATATTTCACTTTCTAGTTAATTAACACAAAAATAGGAATAGTTGACAGGGGACACATCGTGAAAAAGTGTTGTTTAAAATTCACTGTCAAAAGCTCTTCTAATTATAAAAACATAAATGTGAATTTTTCCAGTTTGTCATCTGATTTTCCATTTTATAGACATGATATTTACATATAAAATATTAAAAGTAAACTATTTTCATAAGGAAAATCCCTCATGCCTTTTATATTCTTTGAAAAGTACTCAGATGCTAGAAGTAATATCAGTTCTTTGCACAACAGGAATTCAAG
This sequence comes from Echinops telfairi, assembly GCF_000313985.2. Lineage (NCBI taxonomy): Eukaryota > Metazoa > Chordata > Mammalia > Afrosoricida > Tenrecidae > Echinops > Echinops telfairi. The sequence goes on from NW_022111372.1 coordinate 68,921,285, forward strand.
TTTTATTTTTTCTAATATCTATACACTAGAAATAAATTAGGGCACAGGCACTTTTATATATTAGATATAAATTTATGTCTCGTATTCAAGACAGAACATTTAATCTGAGGCCATTTGAGAAAAGCTGTTGTATATTTTCTTTGAGAGTAGTTTATTTGGTCTTTGAACGTAGATCATATCTTACTGTAATTGAGTTCTTACCTTTTAGATTTTATTTTTTTATGTGAATACATTTCCTGTCACTGAACTAGACATCCTTTTTTGCTTGCATGTTAATGAAAAGAGTCTGTTATATCCTCTTTGGCTAACTCTCACACAACCACACCCATCTCAAATCTTTCTTTCACAATTATAGTTTTAATATCTTGGCATGTCAGTCTTAGCAATATCATTGCAATAGATTATCTGGTAAAACAGACTTTCTGGAGCAGAGAGAATTTAAGTTTGGTTTTATTTTTGCAGCTATGTTTTTTCCCCAACCTATGGCTCTTAAGTCATTGAAAGCCTTAGAAAAACTATTGATGACTCCTGAATTCATTACTTTGTACTCTGGATTACTTGTCAAGGTGTTTTATTTTATTAAAACGTACTTACTGTTGTAAACAAGTATTAGCTTTCTGTCTGATAAAATAATGATAAATGGATTCCAAGGTCAAGGGCTAACAAGAAAAATAAATTGAATTGGGTTTTTTAAGTTGACTGTTTCAAAATGAAAGAAAAGTTTTAAACTTTGTAGAACTTAAGGCTACCTATTTCACTGATTTGGCAGTGGGGGAGGTGGAAAAGGCAACCTATGGGTAGTCCTGCTTATCTGCAGACTACACAGTTTTTATTCTAGAGAAAGGAAAAGAAAGAGAAAGAGAACAAGAGAAAGGGGGAGAGAGAGAATTCAAGACAGAGACAGTGAGAAGGAGAAATTATTTTCTAGTACCTACTAGAAACATAGTGCTTGCAAATTCAGGGCTTAAGTTATAAGAAGCCAATGCCAAGCCTTTTCTCTCCTGAAGGTGAAAACAGTTTGTTTTATTTATAAAAATGTGTTATGATTGGCTGTTCTTTCTGAGTTTAGTTACAGTCATTAAAATGGTGCCCATACACTTTAGCATAAATTCAAGTGAATTATTTTGCAAATGCTTGCAAACATTTTTTCATGGCTTTTCAGGACTGTCTTCATTGACCTTACTACTATTTACAACATCTTATGCTTTGTAGCAATTAAACCATGTACCCTTACCATCAAAAAGCCTTTTTGGAATTATTAAAAATGAGATACATCAGGTATATCAGCCTGAACCTTTTGGTTTGTTTCATTCTACTGGGATGAAAGTCAACTTGGAAGGAGACACCTTTGGCCTGCTGTTGCTTTTCCTCCAAGTTCATAGGAGTCTAGAGGACCTTCTTGCCTAGATGTAAGGTAAGAACTTTGCGCCAAAGAGTAAGACTGTAAAAGAATGAAAGGCACACATTTCTCCATTCATTTTCTTCGATTTGTACTCAGTCTACTTTTGAGTGTTTTGGCTAGAAAATAATGTTCCTTCTTTACAGTTCAGAACTGCATAGAAGAACTGCATAAGAAATCAAAAGAGTTTTACATGAGAACTAGATACTGGGTTAATATTTCACCAACATAGTTTCATTCAGAGAGGTGTCTTAGTGGAGTGTCTAGAATCACTCAAATATGTGCGAGTCTCACCAGGAAGTGATGACACTTAAGATATTTCAGTACCGTCTGTGTCCTTTCAGTACTGAGAGCACGAGAACAGAGATTCACATCTCCACCCCGCAAATTCAGTGTGTTTCCTGTTCCTGAAAATGTCATGTTAACAGTTCTTTGCAGTATGAGAATGTGTCACCTTACTTCAGCTCAATTCAGGCATGTTTCAGGGAATAGTCTTTGATGCTGGACATATGTTCCAGAGATGCATCGCCAGAGTATGGCTAATACTTCTACAGAGTTAACACCTACATGAAGTGTTCAAAGTATTTTTCTTCACAGCTATGGTTCCAATTTCATATGGCACATTCCAACTCAGGCTTATCGGTGATTATTGTTAGACAGCAATATGACCAATTGAGATTTAAATAATGTTTTGTTGTTGTTGTTACTTCACCCTCCCCCATAAATCTAAGACCTTGAGATCTAAATGGAGGAATTCATGGAGAAGAGAAATGCAGCAACTTATGGAAATGTGATTTCTTAAAATGTAGCTTCCACTAATAGTGTTCATATTATTAATTTTCACACAATTTCCTAGAAAGCACCATACTGAATTAACTGCTTACATTCAATTTCTTTGTGTTGTGTGTGGGTGTGTATGTCTTTTCTGAGATATGAGCTGAAATGTTTACAAATCAATGTTTTTGGTCATAAAGGACTTTAGGCTCAAACCAAAAACCACTGTCATTGAGTGGATTCTGACTCATAGTATCTCTAGGATAGCCTAGGCTATAAATCTGCATTGGAGCGGAAAATATCATCTTTCTCCCATAGAGACCTGGTGGCTTCCAGCCACTCATCTGGAGGTCATCAGTCCAATTAGTAACCTACTCTGCCACAGTGGTTCTTTCTTAGGATCCATGCGATAGTTATTTAGGAAATAAAGTAAAAGCCAAGTTTTACAAGTGTATGGTTTCCTATGTAATTATTAAAGAAGACAAGTTAGAAAAGCAAAGTGAGCTCTTTGGTTTGTTAAAAGATTTTCAAAAATGAGTTGGAACACAAAGATACATATCTTAGGCATTAGTGAACTGAAATGGACTGGTATTGTCATTTTTAATCACAAAATAATATAATTATTTAATTTACCATACCGGATATAAAACAATAGAGACAAATGGGTTTGTTAAAAAGGGGGGGAGGCATGGTCAAAAGGATATTGCGAAATCCATCATTGCAGTACAATGCTACCTGTGATAGAATAATGGTATCCACTTTCAAGGGAAAACAACTCTTATTCAAATTTATACACCACCAAAAAAAATGCAAGTGATGAAGAAATTGAAGAATCATGCTAAGGACTTAAGTTAGAAATTGATCAAACATGAAATCAAGATGCATTGATAATTATTGGTGATTGGAACGCAAAAGCTGGAAACAATGAGGAAGGAATGATAGCTGGAAAATATGGACTTAGTGATAGAAATTAAGCTGGAAATTGCATGATAGAATTTTGCAAAACTAATGGCTTCTTCATAGCAAATACCTTTTTTCAGCAGCAAAAAGGTGACTGCACATGGACTTCTCCAGGTGGAGAAGAAATCAGGAGAAATCAAATTGACAACATCTGTTAGAAGAGTTAATGAAGAACCTCAATATCAGCAGCTACAACATGGCCAGTAGGTTAATGTGGAACAGAACATCGATTGCTAATATGTAAGTTCAGGATAAAGCAGAAGAAAATGAAAATAAATTCATGAGACCCCTAAATACCATCTTCACTCTGTCACACTTGAATTTTTAGAATATTTAAAAAACAGATTTATTGTACTGAACACTAATCAGCGAAGACCTATTGATCTGTGGGAGGACATCAAGACTATCATTCACTGAGAAAGCAAAAGGCCATTAAAAAGATAGGAATGAGAGAAAACATCAAAATGAATAACACAAGAAACTCTGAAACATTCTTAATTGTGGAGTAGGTAAAGAAAATGGAAGAAAGGAGGAAGTCAAAGAGTTGTATAGACAAGTTCAAAGGGCAGCTAGAGAAGGCAAAGGCAGATATTATAGTGAAATGTGTAAAACCTATAATTAGACAACCAAAAGGGAAAAACACACTTTTCAATATTAAACTGAAAGAACTCAAGAAAAAAGAAACCTACCCTTGAGTTACAATATTGAAAAGTTATCTGGACAAAATATTGAATTATGGAGAAAGCATCAACAAAGATAGAAAGAATGCACAGAATCACTATACAAAAAGAAATAGTCAACGTTCCACCATTTCAGGTGGTAGCACATAATCAAGAAACGATGGGGTGGAAGGAAGAAGTTCAAGCTGCTCTGAGTTTTCAATGTTGGGGTTTTTTGTTGTTGTTTTTTGTTTGAAAGGTCAAAATGCATTAGCCAAACAAAGTTCCAAGAATTGATGGACTACCAATTGAAATAATTAAACAAATTTATGAATTACTCTCTATGTCGGGATATTCGGAAGACAGTCATTGGTCAACTGACTGGAAGAGATCCATATTTGTACCCATGGTTGACCCAACAGAAAGGTGACCCAAAATAATGTAGAACAATATTATTGATATGATACGTGAGAAAAATTTTGATGAAGATCATCCAACAATATTTGTAGCAACACATTGACAGGAAGCTGGCAGAGGTTCAGGATGGATTTAGAAGAGGATGTGAAATAAGGAATAACTAGGATGAGATCAGATGGATTTTGGCTCAAAGCAAAGAACCAGGAATTTTTATGAACAATACCATGGTATTTGCCAATTTGGATCACAACAAATTATAGCTAACCTTGAGAAGAATGGGAACTCCAGAATACTCCAACTTAATTGTGCTCATAATGTGCTCATACATGGATCAAGAATCAATTGTGGGACATGAACAAGGAAATACTAAATGGTCTAAAATCATGAAATGTGTGCAACATGGTTCAGTCCTCTCATCATACTTGTTAAATATGTATGTTGGGTAAATAACCAGAGAAGCTGGGTTATATGAAGAATAATGTGACATCAGGATTGGTGGAAGGATTATTAACAACCTGAGATATACAGATGACACAATCTTGCTCACTGAAAGTGAGGAAGATTTTAAGCACTTTCTGATGAAGACCAAGGGTTGCGGTCTTCAGTAAGGATAAGAACTCAATGTAAAGAAGACCAAAATCCTCACGACTAGACCAATAGGTAACATCATGATATATGGAGAAAAGGTTGAAGTTGTCAAAGATTTTTCTTGCTTGAACCCATAATCAATACTCATGGAAGCAGTAGACAAGAGAGCAAAATACATCTTATATTAAGTAAGCCTGCAGCACAAGATCTCTTCCAAGTATTGAAAAACAAGGGTGTTACTTTTAGTTCTAAAGTACACCTGAATTGAGCCAGGGTATTTTCAATTGGTTTATTTGCATGTGAAAGTGTGACATTGAATAAAAAAGACCCAAGAAGAATAGATGCATATGAATTGTGGTGCTGGAGAACAATACTGAAAGGACAAACAGATCTGTCTGAGAAAAAATGTGGCCAGAGTGCTACTTAGAGGGAAGAATGATGAGACTGTCTTACATACTTTAGACTTGTTATCAGGAGGGACCAGTCCCTGTAGAAGGACATCACCTCTGATAAGTGGAGGGACAGTGAAGGAGAGGAAGGACCGCAAGGATATCAATTGACATTGTGGCTGCCACAATAGGCTGAAGCACAGGAATAATTGTGTGAATGCTAATAGGATCAGGTAGCATTTCTTTACATTGTGCATATGGTCACTATGGGTTGGAATGGCACTTAACTACCACCACCACGTCTCACCTCTAGAAGCATAAAAAAAAATTATTTGTCAAAGCAAAAATGCAAAGAAATAAGGGTAAACCTAATGGTATGGCTTTCTTTCAAGCCTAAAGTTATTTTATGTGCTGTATCTCAACAGGTGAAATATAAAGTAAATCCAACAATCCATATATAAATTTATTAAATAGTACCTTATCCTTTTTTAATATACCCACATATCAAACAGGAATCCTAGTATCACAGTGGGTAAGTTCTCACCTGCTAACCAAACGGTAGCTGCTCAAATCCACCAACCGCTCCACAAAAAAAATGGATGTCAGATGACATTTGTAAAGATTACAGTGTTGGAAAACCTAGGAGTCAGTTCTACTTCGTCCTCTAGGGTTGATAGGAGTTGAAACAGAATCAATAGCCCTGGTTTTATATTAAAAATAGCATTATATAAAATGCTGAAGGTGAAATTGAAGTTAATAACAAATATTAATTGACATATAGAGATTAATTAGATATTTAACTTCTGTTAAAACTGATAGCATGGACATGAGAATGGATATAGTGGAGTAAACTGGGAGCAACAAATCTGGAATCTGCATTTACATATTTATTGTTGCAGATGCTTTAGCACTATCTGTCATTATATCACGGGGTTCTAGGTGAAATAAATGTTAAAGCAAATTGAAATAAATGTACATCAAACATGAAAAAGAGCTAGAAGCATTATTTTGTTTCAGCTGTGCTTAGAAAATACTTCCTACATAAAAGCAAAGCTTTGATATTTCTTTTACAAAGCCCACAAAATAAGTATGTAAACAGCAATGTTCAAAAAGTGTTATGCTGTTTTTTTCTAAACAAGTAAAAGTGAAAGGATACAGAAAAAAATATTTCAGTAGCTATCAATCATATTTATTTCTTCAAAATGTGCCAAACTATTGTATATAGTTTTCTTATCCTTGAATATTACAGTTTCCTAGTAGGAATGTCAATAGGGGCAAAATAAATTTATGAAAGTGAAGTTGATAAAAATCCAGTAGCAAAATATAATGAAAACAGTTTTTTTCCTATTGATTTCATTCTGTTTTATAACAAAATGCTTTATTGGACTGTTACCACATTGCAGAAAGGAGATGAAAAGCATAATAATATATTTGTATGCCTTTGCATCTGACATATTTTATCTTTGGGGAAACAAATCCAGCAATCATGAACGATAATTCACAAGTACAATCCTTAGTAACTTCTTTCCTAATTGTGAATACCGTAGTGAGTAGGATTTTCAATATACTCGAAAACCTTCTTCTGACTATTGAAGAGTGTTATGGCATTGGTGGCACGGTTGGTTGTATATGTGACTGCTAACCACATGGTGGATCATAAGATCCATGCGTTTTTCCGGGAGGAAGATGAGACTGGCTACTCTTGGACAGATTGAACCCTTAGAAATTCTATCTAGGGTAGCTGTGAACAAGAAGGGACTCCATCACAGTGGGGTTGGTTTTCGTTTATGACACAACTGTGCTTCCTTTAGTTTAGAATTCTTAACTCACATCTCCATTTTTTTCAATATGGTTGATGTTTATTCAGGGGCATGCCTCATTCTCCTATTAAAACATATTTCAAGTAAACTTTTAAAAAAATACTTTTATTGTGGGCTCTTACATCTCTTATCACAATCTATACATTCCTCCAATGTGTCAAGCACATTTGCATATATGCTGCCATCATTCTCAAAGCATTCACTTCCCACTTGAGCCCCTGATATCTGCTCCCCATTTCTTCCCCTACCCGCCCTCCCTCACAAACCCTTAATAAGTTATAGACTATTTTTTCTATATCTTACATTGTCCTCCATCACCCCTCACCCACTTTTCTGTTATTCATCCCCCTGGGAGGAGGTTCTAGTTTGATCCTTGTGATTGGTTCCCCCCTTCTCCACCCCCACCCTCCCCTAATCCTCCTGGTATCTCTACTCTCCTTGTTGGCCCTGAGGGGTTTATCTATCCTGGATTCCCTGTGTTGTGGACTCTTATCTGTAGCAGTGTGCATGTTCTGGTCTAATTGGATTTGTAAGGTAGAATTGAGGTCATGATAGTGGGGTGAAGGAAGCACTAAAGAGCTAAAGGAAAGTTGTGTGTTACATTGTTGCTATAGTGCACTCTGACTGGTGCATCTCTTCTCGCTGACCCCCTTTGTGAGGGGATGTCCAATTGTCTACAGATAGATATTTGGTCTCCAGACTCACATCTTCATTTAAGAATTTATAATCAGGTCTTCAGAAGGATAAACAAATAACTATCATAAGATCCAGTCATTCTATTATTCTGTGTATAAGATTAACAAAAAAATTATTGTTTCAAAATCATAGATACCTTTATTAAACAAATATATCAAACTATGAAGATAGTGTTTCTCTAACCTGTCTCATCCCCAAAGAACTCAGGCTCAATTTATATCACATCTAAACAGCAATTTTAATGTCCTCGAGGGACTCAAATAATGTTCCTTTAAAATATTCTTTGAGTTTTAAAGTCTGAAGGGACAAGATCAAGACTATAGGGTAGATGTGATTCAGTTTCAAAATAAGTTCTCATGCCACATCCCTTACTACCCTTGATGAATAAGCAGTTGATTGTCATGATAGAAAAAAATTCCTTGGTGAAACTTTGCTATATTTCCCAAGTCCCCGCCCGGTCAATTTTCTAAAACTATTCTATTTAATATGCTCTCATGATCATCCTGTGTTATTCAAGAAAATCTATCAAGATTTCCCTGTTGAAAGGCTCCCTAAACAGTTTCTATAACCTTCTAGTTAAACTGTCTGCCTGGAATTGAGCTGACTCATCATATCTCCTGGAAAGCCTTTGTTTTGATTTGAGCAATTTTTAAAAGAAACTCTGCTAAGACTAAAACTCACTACTATTGAGTCAATGCCAACTCAGAGTGACCTCATAGGATACGGTATAACTTCTCCTGTGAGCTTCTACAACTATAATTCTTTATAGAAGTATTTTGAGGAGTGGTTGATGGTTCTGCTGACCTCTTGGGTCACACCCAATATGTACCTCTACAAAAGATGAGGCGTTCTGCTCTCATTAGGAATTATAATCTCTTTATCAAGAGAGTAATGAGAGACCACAGATTGGAAAAAGATATTTATCAATGACATATAAGACAAAGGGCTTATTACTAAAATCTATAGAATCCTGCAAGCTTACAATAAGGGGAGGAAAAAGAATTTCCACTGAGGAAGTGGGCAAAAAACTTGAAGAATCACAGGGGAGGAAAACCAAATGGCCACTAAACATAGGAGAAAATGTTCCTGATCATTAGCTATCCAGGAAATGCAAATTAAAACAACTATAACACCTAACACCCACAACAATAGCGCAATTTTAAAAAATCAGAAAGCAACAACTTTTTTATTTCTGTTCTACAGTGTAGTAACAATCCAAAAGCATTTTGTTATAAATCAAAATGAAGTCAATAGACAGAAAAACTCTTTTCACTGTATTTTGTTATTAGATTTTTATCAACTCCATTTTCACAAATTTATTTTGCCCCTATTAATATTCCTACTAGGAAGATGTAATATTCAAGGATAAAAAA
>NW_022111372.1:68931054-68932030 GCF_000313985.2 Echinops telfairi
GCGCCCCTTCTCATATGCCTTTACAGCCCACAGAGAGGTGGGGGAAGAAAAAAGACCACAATTGGGGACCAGAGCACTAATCCATCCAAGGGGAGGGTATTGTTTATGTCTCCACAGGAAAGGGAGAAAGAGAATAGACCTCATTCCAGTGTGCCAATCCTTGAGGGCGATGTTCCTGCTCAGAGCAGCTCTTTCACAGAGATGACTGCAGGCCCGGCTTCAGCTGGAGACATGGCATCCCCTACCTAGATGACAGTGCTACGGAGGACAGCACTGAAGATACAGTTTGGGGAGAGGGGCCGGTCTGACACCCCCACATGGGTGCAAACCAAGAGGGGAGTGCAACAAACCAGTAATGGGAACAAAGCCATGAATACCCTGAAGAATCTCAATTTTAGATTTCTGACTCAGGGGACAGTGCTTGGCACCTCATCTGAACTGCTTGGAGGTTATTCACAAAGGGGGCACTCTAACAATCTGTGGTATAATGGGATAAGAGTGGGGGAGCACTAGATCACTCCATCCTTGACTGTAGGAAGAACAGTGGGGACTTGTAGGAGGTGTGCCTCACAATAACAAATGCTGAGGACTAAAAGGGTATTGGTGCTGTTAGGTAAACAGGTCCCGGGATATGGAACCCTGAAAGAAAAGGGGATTGGACTGATGGGTTATAACAGGGCTGGCTTGCTATTTAACAGAGAGATACTCATCTACTCTGGGTCAGGATAAAAGTTAAAATTTGAATTATTTGTATGTTTTTAATTTTCTTTTGGTGTCTATAGGAAAAGCAATCCCAAGAAGGTTCTGGGGGGACATGGTAGGGGAGGAAACAGGGGGAGGCTCACAGTGAGCCAATAATGACAGGGACAGGAGAACAGCAAGTGTTCTAAAATGATGGTGAGGAGACTATAGTGTTCCTGGTCGTGTTTGATCAATTGAAATGTATCCAAGAGGCATTACTGAGAGGTGAACAATG
>NW_022111372.1:68933112-68945858 GCF_000313985.2 Echinops telfairi
GTTTCAATCTTGAAAGACTCTAGAGGCAAATTATTGAGTGGTGGAGGAAGCATGAAAAGATGGAGAAAGTACAAAAAGTCAATATACAATGAAAGAGTTGATATTCCACCATGTCAAGCGGGAGCATGTGAACAAGGACTAATAGTGCTGAAGGAAGAAATCCAACTGCATTGAAAGCATTAGCCTGACACAAAACTGTAGAAACTGAAATGTTTCAACAAGTTGTTGAAGCACTGGAAGCACCTCTTTGTCTATGCCAGGAAATTTGGAAGACAGCCACTTGGCCAACTGACTGGAAGAGATTGATATTTTTTAAGAAAGGTGACCCACAGGACGTTAAAATTATAGAGCAAGATCATTGATATGACATGCAAGCAAAAACTTGCTGAAAGTCATTCAACAATATTTGTAGCAGTACATTGAAAGGATGCTGCCCAAAATGTTCACGCCAGATTCAGAAGAGGGATTTGGAATAAGGGATTTCATGACTCATGTCAGATGGATATTGTCTGAAAACAGAGTATCAGAAAAATGCTTACTTGTGTTTTATCTATTGTGCCAAGGTATTCAACTGTGTGGATCATAACAAACCACGATGCCCTTGAGAAGAAGGACAATTGAACAGAACAAAAGAATGCTGAGTGATTTAAAATCAGGAAAGATTTGTGTCAGTATTGTATCCTCTCACTGTACTTGTTCACTCTACAGGCTGAGCAATTAATCAGAGAAACCAGATTATATGAAGAAGAAAGTGGCATCGGAATTGGAGAAAGGCTTATAAACAACTTGCATTATGCAGATGATATAACTTTGCTTGATGAAGGTGAAAAGGATTTGAAGACTTGATGAAGATCAAAGATTGCAATCTTAAGAATGGATTACAGCTCAATGTAAAGAAGACCCAAATCCTCACAACTGGACCAATAGGTAACATCATGATACAGGGAGAAAAGGCTTAACTTGTCCCCAAGTTTGTGTTGCTTGAATCCACAATTAATATTTATGGCAGCAGTAATCAAGAGATTAAGGATTAGTTGAATTATGTAAATATGCTGCAAAAGACCTCTTTAAAGTATTGAGAAGCAAGGATGTTATTTTTAAGACTAAAGTGTGCCTGACTCAAGCATGGCATTGACAGTTGCTCATATGTATGTGAAAGTGGATCATTGAATAAGGAAGATAGAAGACTCATTTGAAAATTTAAAAATTTGAATTTTGCTGCTGGAGAATATTGAAAGGGCCATTATCTGCCAAAAGACAAACAAATCTGTCTTAGAAAAAGCATGTCCAGAGTGCTTCTTAGAGGAAAAGATGGTGGCCTTACTCATATTCTTCAAACATGCTGTTAGGAGGGACCAGCCCCTGAAGAAAGACATCATACTTGGTAATGTGGAGGGGCAGTGTAATGAGGAAGCTCCTGAACAATATTGAATGATACAGTGGCTTTATAAATGGATTCGAACATAAGAATAATTGTGAGGATGGTGCAGTTCTGGGCAGTGTTTCATTCTTTTGAGTAGATTAGGAACTTGCTTGATATCATTAACAACGGGCTATACACCAGAGGAAACTTTCTTTCAATTGCATCAGAACGGTGCCCTGATCAAAGGTGTAGCTCTCCATTCTAATATTCTCATAGGTTCTTGGTTGTTCACAGTAGATCTCATCATGGAGTTGATTACATTATGTTAGATCATACCATGGGAGAGTCTCCAACTGCCAAACTGAGAATTGTAGATAGTCAATTTGACATAAAATCTATTACAATGATGAATGCAGCTGTCCTAGTTTTCTAAGGCCCCCATATCCAAACATAAAAAAGTGGATGACTTAAAAAATTTTTTATTAGGAGCTCTTACATATATTATTACAATCCATAGTTCCATTAGATCAAGCATAGTTGTACAATTGCTGCCACCATCAATTTCAATACATATTCTCTCTTCTTGAACTCCTTGATATCAGCTCCCCTTTATCCCTTCCCACCTCAACTCTTAATATATGATGTTATTGGTTTTTGGCATAACTTACATTATCCAACATATTTATTCACCTAAAATTCTGATGTCCATTCCTCACAAGAGGGCTTATACAGTCATCTTGCTATCAGTTCCCCTTTCTCTCTCCTCACCCCTCTCTTCCTGTACCCTCAGGGCATCATTACTTCCATTACTGTTTCTGAGGGGTTTATCCATCTCAGATTTCATGCATCTACAGACCTAATTGTATTAATGTATGTACATACACAGGTATAGCAAGATTACTGAAGAAAAACTAAGGCCATAATAGTGGGAGAAGAAAATTTTAAGGAACTAGAGGATAGTTATGTGTTTCAACAGTGCTCTACTGAACCCTGGATATATTGCTCCTTCCATGTGGCTCTTCTGGGAGGGACTGTCCAATTATCCTACAGGTGGGCTTTGGGTCTCAATTTGCCTATGCTCAGTCATGTCAATTTGATTTCTTGTTTTTGAACTTTTGATACTTATTCCCATCAACACCTCATGGTCACACGGTCTGGCATGCTTCTTCCATGTGGGCTTTGTTGCTTCCCTGGTAGATAGCTGCTTATTTAACTTCAAGGTTTTAAGACCCCAGACACTTGTCTTTAATAGCTGGGCACCATCAGCTTCCTTCACCACATTTGTTTATGCACGCATTTTGTCTTCAGTGATCCTGTCAGGAAGGTATCATACATTGCCACATTATAAGAACAATCCATTCTTTTACTGAGGTCGTATTTAAGTAGAAGTCCAAAGTCCACCTGCTTCCTTATTGTATTTACATATATACATAGATAAATACATCTATCTTTATGTATTTACATATATAAATATCTATATTTATACCTATATATATAATTTTTACTTGTTTCCTCTATTTCTTTATTCCTTCCTTCTGTACCAACTATCATGTCCATCCATTGTTCGCCTCTTAGTATTTCTTCTCATATGTATCTCAATTGATGAAACATCACCAGGGACCATACATTCTCCTCACCATCGATTTTAGATCCCTTGCTATTCCCCTGTCCCCGGAGTATTGGCTCAACCTTCCCCTCCCCACATCTCCTTCTCTTCCATGCTCCCCGGACCCGTCTGTTCTCTTGCAATCTCCTTGAGATTGCTTGTCCTATCTATCGTATATAGAGAGACATAAAAACTAACAAACAACAACCAAAAAACCACATATAAATAGTTCCAGGTATAACTGATGACCTTGTGAACTATCCCTGAACCAGTCCAGATGAGGTCCTAAGTCAGAAGTTTAATTTCAGAATTCATCAGGGACTTCGTGGCTTTGTTCCCATTGCTGATCTGTTGTACTCCACTCTTGGTTCGCCCCATGTGGGAGGTCAGACTGGCCACACCCCCTGCACGGTGTCTTCAGTGCTGTCCTCTATAGCACTGTGATCTAGGGAGGAGACCTTCTCTCTGGAGCTTTGGCCAGCTCTGCCATCCTCTCTGTGAAAACATGAATGGCTTTAAGGAAAAAATGCTATTTTTCCCAGTTTATGAGGTTAGAAGTTTAATTCGGGGAACAGGCCATGTTAATTTTTTTCTGAGCACTCTAAGAGCATAACTTTAGGAATAAGTTTCATGTGTCCTAACATCTGTTTAGCCCCATGACTTAGAAATGCATTTTCCAAAGATGTTACCTTGCCTGTGTCGCTTGGTATCTGTTATCTCCCTCTATAAAACACCAGAAAGAAAGATCAGGGTCCACTCAACTCCCATATAATTTCATTTGAAATGAGAAGCTACATCTTCTATAACCCTATAATCAACAAAATGTTACTCCAAATAATTGTATCAGTTCAATCCATGACAATGATCAATTCAAATTACTTGTGAACTTTAGATAGAAATGTCTTATTTTGTCACAATAAATTTATAGTTTAAAATTTTCATAAAAGTTTAATGTGAACTTAATATTTAGCAAACATTGCATCACGTTATGACCTTAACCAAAATACCAGGGGTCACCCAACAGTTGAAACCTGGGGCTTTTATCCCAGGAGCATTTCTAGGAGTCTGGATTCTTCCCACCTGCTCAGATCCTCTAAACCACCTCTATCCGTAAACAGAGTTCTGGCTATTGAGTTATGTTTCCTCAATATTCTATACATACATCTCTCACTTCTAAAATGGATCTTAGGGACAATGAGTTAGGTAATTGTGTTCCTTTCTGGAGATTCTTGGGTTCAAGGTCAGTTGGAAGACATTGATTTGTGGACAGTACATGTTATCCTGGTTCAAGAATGAATGCTAGTGACCAGGAAGTACAAGATAGAAGATTTAGATAAAAGAAGGGTAGATATACAAGTAACATACCAAACAGTAAAATAAAAATTGTTCTAAAGGTTGAATATGTGCTTGGATAGTAGGGCTTTGTTTCAAACCCTGATCTTGTAGATTCCCAAGATTGATTCCAGAGCACCAGTTTATAGCACAGAAGTGAAACAGGCAGGAAGAGGATGGAAATACAAACATTTGTTCTTCAGTGTGCCACCTTAAATAGGCTACTGGTGCCCAATTTTGAGGGATAATGTAGGGAACCTTATAAATCTTCTCAAAAAATGTCTGTCAGAAGATGAAAAGGGACAACATTAATCTGTAGACTTCTAATACACTTTTCCAAGTACAATCCCAATGTTGATTCAATCCAACTTCCAGGCTGTACATGAAAGAACACTTAATAAATAGTGTTAGAAATGAAAGTGGTAGAGAGTCCTGTCTGGGCAAAACTTAAGGAAATCTGTTCTAACTTGGTCGTAGTAACAATACTAGATTGAGAAGTGGGCTCAAATGATTTGACCTGGTATATGATAAATATTCAATGCATGATCTTAGTTACCTACTGCTGATAACAAAAAACTACAAGATGGAGACTTCAAAGAAAGAGAGCTTATTGTCTCACAGTTTTATAGACCAGAAACCTAAATCAGGGTATAAGCCCTATGATAAAACCCTTTCTTGACTTTAGACCCACGAGTTCCTTGCCATTCCTTGAAATTTTGCAGGAGGGTTGGGGGGCTCCTTGATGTTCTTTGTGACACCCTTCACTGGGTACATTGTTATGTTGTTGTGCTCTTTTTATAACTCAGAAGTAATTTGGCTTGAAACTCACCTTTGTTAGACAGGGTTCTCTAGAGAAACAAAACCAGAACACTAATAATTTTATATATATTTATATAGATAGATAGATAGATAGGTAACATAAGAAATAAATAATATATAAAGCAGTACAAATGGCTAAGTGCAACTCACTTCCATGAAACAGCTAAAACACTGGCAGTCCTTCAAGTTTGAGGGCCGCCGGGTAAACCTCCATACAGCAATTCACGCTGTCCAGCCACAGACAGCAAACAGCAAGGCAGGTCATCAACAGTCAGCCAGATGACAGGGCCCAACAATCCCCAGCTCAAGAGATGCATATTCCAGTAGTGTGGTGAAGCAGGTCTTGAAGGAACCTCAAATTACAGTGACACAGTCCACGGGTTAGGTGTCCCACAGGTAGTGTAGCTTGCAAATTGAGGCACAGAACAAGCAAGGCAGCCACACAATGGTCCGATGATCAAAGAGCAAGAGACAAGAAAGGCGAGGCTCGCTGAGCCATTTATTGCTCCGCCCTTCAAATAATCCCACATGTGTTCATTGGCCACGTTGGCACAATAAACCTTAACTATCTCACCACCCTACTTTAGTATCAACTCATTATCATAGCAATATAAAATCCCAATTTAAAAGCAGGGACAAACACAAGGGCCAGGATTAGAATATCATGTTGTTTGATTGAATAATTCTGATTATTTCTTTAATTCAATTTATCTAAATAACACTTGTTATTTCATCTGAACTATATGCTGGTACATACATATGTATATACTTGTGTTTATATGTATTTATAATTTGATTGCACCATGACCAATATCTTACATTGGTCCTTTGAAATTTTAAAGCTTTCCTTTATTTTCTGTTGAGGATTCATCCTGCCTTTTAAGGACATAGCATTACATGCAATATGTTATGAAGTATGCTGAGCAAAGTGTATAGATCAAAATATACACTCAATAAATGGTCATTATTTTTTTTATTTTAATCTTTGACTCTATCCTTATTAGCACATGATGAGAAGACATGCTGACTAAATTCTGTAAGCATATGTTTTAGTTGTCTCTCTGTTCTGGATAATATGCTGCGAACTATGCTTTAATCATCTCTCTATTCCTCTTTATTTTTACATGCATGCCTAAAACAGAACTAACGGGAGTTAAGATTGGGTATTTGGGATTGGTATTTGGTATTCTTTGTTACCTTGGTTGATAAGAGCTGTATGGAAGGTCAGTATTTGACAGACCAGCAATTCACACAAGGGAATGAAGGAAGAAAAGGGCACAATGTCTCGAACGAGGATCCTGGTACCAGTGTTAGGAAGCTTGACTCATATAAAGCTGCATTCTGCTGACATCTATTCCAAGGTAAAAGGCCAAACAAAAGTTTCCCTTTTATACATCCAGAGTGCTACCAACAGGAGCACAAAAACACATCATGAATAGACTATTCAAATTATATTTAAAGTTAATTTAGAATATATCCACATTTTAGTTAGATAAATGAGATAAAAAATCTGAACAATTTGGGATATGGTGATGTGATCTTTTGAAACAATCAACCCAGATTAACAAAATAACTATATATTTAAAAATATGCACTGTAACCAAGCAATTAGATCAGCCACCACTTGCAAACTAAATTCAAAAGTATTTCAAACTGTATTTTTTAAAACATATTTCGTGAGGTGAATATATCTAAAGTTTTCAATTTCTTATACTTCATATGTTCCAATCACTTTTGTTTAATTTCTTTGGTGCACTAGCAATAACTGTGATGACATGTTTTAGAGGAAAACCATTGAAGTTGGTGTTTCCTGATAACACGTCCAAAGTATGAGAGACAAAATATTTCCATTCTTGGCTCGAAGATGCATTATGGCTGTACTTCTTCCTAGACATATTTGTTCATTCTTTTGGTAGTCTGTGGTACGTTCAAGATGCTTTGCTATCACCATAGTCCAAATGCATCATTTTTTCCTCAGTCTTCTCTATGCACCTTCCAACTTTCACATGTATATGAGGCAATTAAAAATACCATGGCTTGGGTCAGGCACACATTAGTCTACAAAAATCCTTGTGTTTTAGTACTCTAAGGAGGCCTTGTGCAGCAGATTTACCTAATTCAACTCATGAACATTGGCTATGGATCCAATCAAGACAAAATAGTTGCCAATGTCAATCTTTTCTCTGTTTATCATGATGTTTCTTATTGGTCCAGTGTGATGAGATTGGTCTTCTCAACACTGAGTCACAGTCCATACTGAAGACTTCAGTCCTTGATATTCATAGGTGTACATACGTCCTATATCGTTTCTTTTTAAGGCCTATAATGTAAAAAGTGACTAAGACTGTGTTCTTGAGAGGATCATACACTGACTTAATTAGAATAAGTCAAATGATCTTATAACTTCATCCAAGGAAGTATACAGTGAGAAATGGGTAGTATTATATCACCATATAGACTGTTATATAATAACTTTGCTTATAAATGACAAAATAACTATTACGAGTGGGATCAAATTTGCTTAAAATTCAATTGGAACAGATGTTCAAGAAATCTGGCTCTTACTATGGAAGTGTGGAAAACAAACAAACATAAAAACAAAAATAAAACCAACAGAGAATTATTTGGATAATGGATAAAAGGATTTTCCTAGATTAGATACTAGTAATTTTGAAGTAATGCAATGATATCACTATTATTAAACATTTTTATACCAGGAAATGTACACGGATAAACTATCATTTCTGTTTCACATATTTTCATTTTCATATGTATAATGTATACAGCACACAAAGCACCAGAAATAGAGTTGTGAATATATTAAAAAAGAACAATAAATTTCCCTAATTAGTTTCCATGTATTTTATAGCCATTTAGGTAGGCAAGTATAGTTAAACTATGAAAATATGTGAATAATGCTTTGTATAATGAATGGTAAAAGCATTGTACTTTTGACACAGACTTATGGATGAAATTATTTTCCCCAGGATTTAATTGTAATATAAATCAGTTTAATAATTTATTTTAGCTCTATTCCCCCCAAATAATTACATTTGTCTTATAATAAAAGCTATCTTGAAGTTTAATGGTGCTAAAAGATCAAAACTGGCAGTGGAATAAAATCAATTTGTAATTCTTCAGAAATGCTCACCAGAAACATAGATATTATCTGCATTAATATAGCATATTCTATTTGTGCAGCGCTTTGTTTAATTGACTGTGCAAATTTTTCATTTAGGAGCAGCACAATATCCATCTTATAATACACAAGTATAAAGTCATATTTTTAAAAGAAAGAATTTTCTAATGTATATTTCTTTGGCAAAAAAAAGGCTAGAGAGTCAGCCATATAGTGAAAAAGAATATATGATCCTTTCAAAGTTTAGTATAAGGAGCCCTGTTAGCTCAATGGGGTAAGTAATTAACTCGTGACACCCACCAGAAGCTCCATGGAAGAAAGATGAAATATCTGCTTCCACAGACATATAGACTCAAAAAGCCATTTCAGTTTCTCCACGAGTCAGAATCAACTCCATGGCAGTGGAGTTTCTCTCTTTTAGTGTAGAGGCTCCTTAATGTGCCAGGGTGATCCAGTGGATTGATCACTGAACTGCTGAATAGAAAGTTCAAATCCACTAACTGCTCCATGGAGAAAATAATTTTCCAATGAAGCCATTCTACTCTTTCTTACAGTGCCACTCTGTTCGGCTGGGTTGACAGAGAAACAAATCCAAAGACACTCATATGAGAGGTTTATATCAAGAAGTAATTATATATCAAGCAAATATCCCAGCCCAGTCCAGATCAAGCCCAAGTCTGATACTAGTTCATAAGTACCTCTTCAGACTCACACAGTCACCTGCAATGATGCAAAATGCAGGAAGGTCACAGGCTAGTGGGTGAAAAAAATGGTGGTGGGTGCATCTCCAGGGCTCTGGTTTCAGCATGTGGCTAGCCAACAGAAAGGTGAAGCAGAGGGAAAGAGGTAGTTCCTAGTATCCTCTTAGTGAGAAGGCCATGCCCACCAGGAAGTATCATCAGACTATAACTTGATTGACAGGCTAAACTCCGCCCTTCACTTCTATATCTTCAAGTTGATACATTATAAATTACAATGGTCATTATGAGTTTGAATCAACTTAATGGTCGTGAGTTTGGTATGGGATTTTAGAGGCACTTAGAGAAGCTTGGTAGTTCAATGGTTAAAGGAATTACTATTAACCCAAAGGTTAGTGGTTCAAAGCCACCAGATGCTCTGTGGGGAACTATGAGGCTCTGTCTCCTCTCCCAAGGCCATAGTGGATTTTAATTTATAGCAATCTTATATAGGGTTTTCAAGGCTTTGTAAATCATTATCGAAGTAACTTTATCTTTCAGCCAACTTCAATAGTAAAATAATAGACTTGCAAGACTTTTGGGGAAATTCTACTCTACTCTATGGGATTGCTATGAGTGACAATCAACTCAAAGGCAGTGGATTACAGACTCCTTGGATCATAACCCTAGGGATCTTCCAAAAAATCTCAGCTTTCAAGAGCCTATGAAGTACAAAATTTGCCTTACACATATGGTGGTGCTATGAGTCAAATTCAATTTTTCAGCAACAAACCAGAGGTTATTTAAAATAACTAACTGACATTCAACCATTTCAAGAAATATCATATGATCAAGACCCATTGGTACTGAAGGAAGAACTCCAAATTGAACGGAAGGCACCAAATAACAAGGCTCCAAGAATGATGGAATACCAATTAAAACATTTCAACATGCTATGTTAAAAAATTTTGGAAGAGAGCTACCTAACCAATACACTGGAAGAGATCAAGTATTTGTACCCATGACAAAGAAAAATGACCCCACAAAATGTGAAAATTATAGAACAATTTCATTGGTATTATACACAAGCAAAATTATACCAAAGATAGTCCAATAATAGTTACAACTATATATTGATAAGGAGCTACCAGTTGTTCAGGCTAAACTCAGAAGAGGACATGGAACATCAGGTAGGAAGAATCTTGGCTGAAAGCGTAGAATACCAGAAAAAATGGAATTTTTTTACTGTGCCAAGGCATTGTACTGGGTGGATCATAAAAAAAAACAAAACTATAGATCGATTTGAGAAAAATGGGAATCCCAGAACACCTAACTGTGCCAATGTGAAACTTATACATAGATCAAGAGGAGTTGTGGGGATATAAAAAGTGCACACTGCGTGGTTGAAAATAGGAAAGGTATATATCAGGATTTTATCCTCTCACCATACTTATTCAATATGTTGAATGAATCATCAGAGACATTGGATTATATGAAGAAAAATGTGGCATCAGGACTGGAAGATAGTTTATTATTCTGTGATATGCAGATGACACGGTCTTTCTAAAAGTAAAGAGTACTGTAAGCACTTGGTGATGAAGATCGAGGATTGCAGCCTTCAGTATGGATTACAACTTAGTGTAAAAAAAAAAAACCCACCAAAATCCTCACAAAGAGAACAATACGTAATGTCATGATAAATGGGGGAAAGATTGAAGTTTCTAAGGATTTTATCTTACTTATATTCACACTCAATGCTCATGGAAGCAGTGGCAAAGAGTTCAAATGATGTAGTACATTGGGTAAATGTGCTGAAGACTTTAACGTGTGAAAAACTAACGATGTTACTTTGACTAAAATCCGCCTGACCCAAGTCATGGTGTTTTTAATTGTCTCCTATTCATGTGAAAGTTGAATATTGAATAAGGATAACTAAAGAAGAATTTATTTGAATTTGAATTATGGTGCTGGTGATAATCTTGAAAGTACTGTGGACTGAAAAAAACAACAAATGTTTTTGAAGAAATACAGCCAGAAATCTCCTTAGAAGATGGCAAGATTGTCACAGATGTACTTTGGACCTGTAATCAGGAGAGACCAAACCAAAATCACACTTGCTGCCATCAAGTTAATGCCATAGGGCAGGGAAGAAATGAAATTGTAACTGTTTACGGGAGTAGAAAGCCCCGTCTTTCTCCAGAGGAGTGGTTGGTGGTTTTGAACTGTGGACCTTGAAGATTGCATCCCAACTCGTAGACAGTCTGCCACCAGGGCTACCTTGCAAAGGATTTCATGCTTGATAAAATGGAAGGGAAGTTAAAATGAGGAAGACCCTTGGACAAGATGGATTGGCACGGTGGCTGCTACAATGGGCTCCAGCATAAGAACAACTCTGAGGATGGTGCAAGACTGGGCAGTGTTTCCTTTTGTTTTATAATGGATTAGTATGAGTTGGAACTAACTCCAAGACACCTTACAAGATCAACAACAGAGGTACAATGATGAATGGGATGTGGTTCCTATTCCCTGTCAATACGGTAAGCTGAAGAAACCTGGGTTATTCTTTGGGCTGTAATCTTGAGGGAAGCAGTTTAAAATCACCATAGCCTATGTGGGTAAAAGGATGAGGTACTATACTCCCAAAAGTAGTTACAGTTTTAGAACCGTACAGGAGCAGTTCTACTCTGCCCTGTAGGGTAACCATGAGATAGAACGGACTCAATGGCAGTGTGCTTTAAAAATGTATTTCTTAGTTCATTTCCAATTTTCTTAAAACTTCAAGACAACCTCTTGGTAATTTGAGAAATAATCACCAGAATCTTCAGAATCGACCTTTCTTCTTTACTCACTTTGGAGATTTTCCTAATCAACCTTAAAACTTTTGATCCATTTAAAAATTACTTAAAAAATACAATTTGGGTAGTATTCCCAGAAACATTTTGTAAAGCTTCAATAGTTTGGGAAGATATTCACTTGAGTTTTCTTAATTTTTATATTAGCAATAACTTCAAAATAGTTTTCTTCGGTGGCACAAACAATCATTTCTCAGGCACCCTAATCAGAGTGAGACAAGTTTATTATAAGAAAACTTATTTTCAGCCATCTACTGATTGCAGAAATGTGTTTAAACATATTTTGTTTGAAATATGTATTAACTAGAAGCTGAGGAGCAATACTTTTGACTTACCCTCATATAGCACTGAAAATGGGTTTCATGTTCAGCTTATATGAGTTTGACACATGTATACCTCTACATAGACATCACACAAACCAAAAAACAAATATAGACATAAATCATTAATATATAGAACATTTCTACCACCTTAAAGTAATCCCTCATGGCCTTTATTTGTTGATATCCATCAAGACAATGACTGATGTTTCTGTCACTATTGATCACCTTTGCCTGTTTTATACTTTAAATAATTGAAATCAGAGAGTATATTCTTAAGATTCAACCATTTTACTTCATGCACCAACATCAACCTGTCTTTTTTGTCATATATCACTATGAGTATACCAGGTTATTTATATTCATTAACTTGTTGATTAGTATTGCAATTTTGGGCCAGTAGGAGTAGAGTTGCTATGAACAGCATTCTACAAACAAAGAATTATTTCATTCCTTTTTGGGGTAAATACATATATAGCAACAAAATTTCTGCAACATACACTTATACATCTCTAGTAAATTGGTTGCATCTCCATCCCTTGATGGCCCCGGGCTCTAAGGGGGACAACACTGGGGACTCAGTGTTGGGACTGGCCCATACTGACCCTGAGACACCGAGGCAAACCACAAAAAGCTTG
>NW_022111372.1:68947686-68949220 GCF_000313985.2 Echinops telfairi
AAAAAATAAATAAATAGTTTATGTGAAAAAATGGTTGTATCATTCTACAATGATATCAGTTATGTATCCACAATTCGTCAGACCATCATACTGTGGTGGCTTTTATGTTGCTATGATGCTGGAAGCTAGGCCAGTAGTATTTCAAATGCCTGTAGCATCATGGAAAATGAATAGGTTTCAGGGAAGCTTTCAGAGCAAGAGCAGTCAATAAAGAAGGAATAGGCTTTCTACTTCTATGGAATTAGCCACTGAAAACCTTATGGAGAGCATTGAAACATTGCCAGATATTGAAAACCCCATGGGTAGTAGCAGAATATTGTCAGAGACACTGCCATATATGAGCCCCTCTGGCAAGTATGCACTCGAAATACGACTGAGAACGAGCGGCCTTGTCAAAACAGTCAATCATGATGATGGGGATGCAGTAAAGCCTGTGGGAGTAAAGCTTTAGGACCTTCATTTGCTAAAGAGATACAACTCAAAAGAAAAGAAATAGCGGCAAACATCTCAATAATCAGGACTTGGGACATATGAAGTATGAATCTAGAAAAGTTAGAACTTGACAAAAATAAAATGGAATGCATAAAGACCAATATTTAAGGTGCTGCTGAACTGAAATGGACTGATATTCGCCATTTGAATCACAAAATTATATGGTGCACTAAGCAGAGAACAGCGGCTTCCAGAGGAATGGTGGTGAAATTCATTGTCAAAAAGGATATTTCAAGATCTATCTTGAAGTACAATGCTGTTTCTGATAGGATAATGCCTATCCTGATATAAAGAAATCTGGTCAATAAAACTATTATTCAAACTTATGTGCAAACCACTGATTAAGAAATTGAATAATTCTGCCAAAGTCTTCAATATGAAATTTATCAACGTGCAATCAAGATGCATTGATAATTATTGGCAGTTGGAATGAAAAGAAATAGGAAGAGTAATTAGAAAATATAACCTTGGTGATAGAAATGAAGCTAGAGATTTCATGATATGATTATTCATCACCAATGACTTCTTCATAGCAAATATTTTTATTAACAACATAAATAGTGACCGTTTATGTGGATTCTCCAGATGGGATAAACAAAATAAAATGGAATACATCTGTGGGAGGAGATGGTATAGAAGCTCAATATCAGCAGCTAAAATCAGGCTGGGGGTGAAATGTGGGAAAACAAACAAACAAACAAACAAACAGAAAAGCAGCCCATTTCTCACATGGAAGTTCAAAGTGAACTGGAGAAAATTAAAACAAAATCATAAGATCCAAAATATAACCTTGAACATATGCCACCTGAATTTATGAGAACCTCTCAAGAACAGGTCTGATGCACAGAATGCTGACAGAAGATCTGAGAAGCTGTGGCATGACATAGAAACATGAAGAAGGCAAAACAACATCAAGAAATAGGAGTGGAGGAAGCATTTAAGTACTAGAGGAAAATTGCATATTTCAGTGTTACTATACTGCACTCCAATTTGCTCCTCACCTCCCTGCAGCCCTTCTGCAAGGGGATGTTCAATTTCCCCC
>NW_022111372.1:68950402-68958737 GCF_000313985.2 Echinops telfairi
ATATGTACTCAAGTGCTGGACACCAATGATGTATGTACAGATTGTGATGAGTTGTATGAGACCCTAATAAAATGATTATTAAAAAAGGATGTCAGAACAGACTCTGAAATTTGCTCTTAATAATAGTGTAGCTAAAGCAAATGGAAGAAATTATGAAGTAAAAGGGCTCAAGTAGAAAGCAGGTGTTTTGAGAATGATGATGGCAACATATGTACAAATGTGCTGGATACAATTGATGTATGTATGGATTGTGATAATAGTTGTATGAGCCCCTAATAATAATAAAATGATTTTTTTTTAAAGAGCTGAACAGAAAATTTCAAAGGACAGCTTAAGAAGACAAAGTAAAATATCATAATGAAATGTGCAAGGACCTAAAGTTAGAAACCCTAAAAAGGAGAATATGCTCAGCATATTTTAAACAGAAATAACTTAAGAAATTATTCAAACCTACTGTGGCAAGATTGAAAGGTTTCATGGGCAACATATTGAATGATGCAGGAAACATCAAAAGAAGATGAGTCACTGTACAAAAAAAGAAGTAGTCAACATTCAACCATTTCAAGAGGTGGCATATGAACAAGAACTTGTGGCACTGAAGGGAAAAGTCCAAGTTACAATGAAAGCATTAGCTGAAAAGAAGACGCCAGGAATTGATGGAATATAAATGGAAATGTTTCATCAATCTGATAAGCACTGAAAGCACTTGTCCATGCCAGGAAATTTGGAAGACAGTCACTTGGTCAAGTGACTGGAAGCAATTCATATTTTTATCCGTTCTGATGAAAGTGATTCAACAGAATGCTCAAACTATACAACAATGTTATTGGTATCATATACAAGTAAAATTTTGCTGATGATCATTTAGCAACTGTTTCAGCAATACATTGACAGGAAGCTGTTAGAGAAGTGGTTCTCAACCTTCCTAATGTTGCGACCCTTTAATACAATTACTCATGTTGTGGTGACCCGCCAACCATAAAATTACTTTCATTGCTACTTCATAACTGTAGTTTTGCTGCTGTTATGAATTGGGCGACTGCTATGAAAGGGTCGGACAGAGAAATGACATACTGCATGGTTTTAATCAGGAAATATGTGTGTCTGGGTTGTATCCTGTCACCATACATATTCAAACTGCATGCTAAGCAAATAATCAGAGAAGGTTGATTATATGAAAAAGCATGAACATTCAGGATGGAGGATGGCTTATTAACAACCTACAATATGAAGGAGACACTGCCTTGCTATCTGAAAGTGAGGAGGACTTGAAGCGCTTGAGCACTGATGAAAATTCAGGTTTGTGGCCTCCAGTATGGATTATAACTCAATGTAAAGAAGACCAAAATCCTCACAACTGGAATAATAGGTAACATCATAAGTTGAGAAAGGATTAAAGTTGTCAAGAATTTCATCTCGACAGTGAGTTTTTAATGTTCATGAAAATCAATGCTCATGAAAGCAGCAATCAAGAGATCAAAGCATGCATTCAATTGGGTAAATATGCTGCACATGACTCTTTAAAATGTTGGAAAGCAAGAATGCTACTTTGAGGACTGAAGTGCACCTAACCCAAGCCATAGTATTTTCAATCACCACATATGCATGTGACAGTTGGACATTGAATAAGAAAAAACAAAGAATCAATGCATTTGGAATATTTTGCTGGTGAAGAATACTGAAGTGGACTGCCAAAGAAACAAACAGATCTGTCTTGGAAGAAGTACAGCCAGAATGCTCCTTAAAGGTAAGAATGGTAAGACTTCATCTCAAGTACTTTGGAGATAAGGAGAGACTGGTCCCTGGAGAACGACATCAAGTTTGGTAAAGGACGGGGACTGCATAAAAGAAGAAGGCCTTCAATGAGATGGATTTGGCACAGGGCTGCAATGTCAGGTTCAAACATAAGAACAATTGTGATGATGGCCCAGGCCCAGGCAGTGTCTCTTTCTATTTTACAACAGTCTTCAGAGGGACTCCATTAAGTCTATACTTTTCTTATTCATTGTGTGTGTTCCTGATTCATTTATCTGTGTTTTCCGTGGTAAGTAAACTACTCCTCTCTGTAGACTGTGCAGGACGCTTTCCCCTCCCCATCTCCTTGTGACTTCAATTAAGCAGTTCAGTAGTCAGAAAGTGAATGTGGGGCACCCACAATTGCATTAGGACTATTGCAGTGAGATGGATGAAACTGGCCTCTGGCTGTTGTGTCTTTGGTTTTAGGCACTAATGCAGTTTTAATGACAATTTGTACTCATGTAGATTTCCACTCTAACCTACTCTTCTTAGCAACTCTCTAGGACGGGGTTGTGGGTAACTTTTTACTGGAGTAGAAAGCCTCATGGTTCTCCCTCTGACATCTTGGAGGTTTTAAACTGCACAGTTAGCAGCTCAACACCTCAACCACTACGCTACCAGGAATACGAGTTGGAATTGACTCAGTGAGAGTGAGTTTTGTAAAGCTACTTTTTTTACCTTACCACTAGAAAATGATCAAAAATTATACTAGATTATATTTCCTAAACTAAAACTTAACATATTTCGTATACACTGTTTAGAGAAAAAATTTCCTTTTTTCTATTGATGTACTATGCAACTAGATTATGAACAGTTGAACAGTTCGATCAATGCTATATTGGATCTTCCTCATATCCAGACTGCTGTAATTTCTCAAGTATTCAATTGAAGTCATTTGAGTTGTGCATTTCCATAAAGTATTTTGGCCTAAAGTATCTATTAACTGAATGTATCCTTGAATTATATTATCATATAACCTCAAAACTAGGAACAAATTTGAATTCTGAAAAATTGAAAGTATGGTGGTGTGGTAGATATATTATTGTCAATTTGAGGATTAAGAGTGTAGGGGTGGCGTCTAGTTTGTCAATCAGATCATAGCCAATGTGACCTCTAAGTGGGAATGGCCTTCTCCTGAGAATTCTGGGAAATCTGGTACTTCCTCCTTGGAGGTGGGTGACTTTCTGCTCACTCCCTGGGAGGCATAGCAGCTGACAAGACACATGGACCCACCCTGCTCCGGCCCTGGGTGCTGGAGACACCATGCAAAAACCCCTGCCAACACTGAGATGTTTCCGATGCCACTGGATCCAAGGACTTTCTACCTACCGGCCTGTGATCTTCTACATTCGGCATTATTGCATGTGTTTTGTGAGTCGGAAGAGGAATTTATAGATTGGTTTCGGACATATGGCTAATATCAGACTTATGGACTTGATCTGGACTGGGCTGGGTTGTTTTTCAATGTTCAATTGCTCTTGTATATAAATATCTTTCTTATACACATATGTGTGTCCATGGATTTGTTTCTCTAGTCTACCCAGACTAACACGGGTGGTTAGATTAACATGATGGTGTTTTGATCATCTTAGTACAAATAAACCTACATTGTTGCATAGAATAAGATATTGACAATAGCCTTACATCATATCCTCTAGACTTTCTACAGTTTATACAAATAACATGAGGCTCAGAGAAGTAAAGTGATATTTTTTGTCACACATACACTTAGTGGCAGGTGAAGATTTAAGATGCCGATGACAAAATTATTTCTACTTGAAAATTTAAAAAATAATAATTTTGACATTAAAATAAGGAAGACAAGTACAAAATATGTTGTTTCTTTTTAAAAGTTCTAGAAATTTCTTGCCCTTGCCCATGAAAGGAAGTTGACTATTCACTGAGTGTGCACAAAATTGCTATTTCAGATGGAATCTATATGAAATAACACCAGATCATTCAATACCCCATGGTACATGGCATCTTAAAAATCTATAATTGCTTTTCTTCATTATTAAATTTTAAATATTTTCCATTGTTTATATTGTCTTTGTCCACTTTTCTGAAGAACATAAATAGCCAAATCCAATAATGCAAAACTGAATTGTAATAAAACCATTAGCGCTGTATTAAAGAAATCGTGTATAAAACTACTTAAAATCCACAATTTTTCCTTTAGGGAAATCATAAATATTTCAAGGAGTTGTACCAGATGAATCTTATCTACTCCTTACTCATTTTCACTTTTCCTTTGTTCAGACTGCATAAGTACACTGTATTCTATATTTCATCCTAAATGTATTATAAGTATATAACTTCATTCTCAATATTGGTGATGAAGATATCAGTTAAATTCTGCTCCTGATCTTTGAAATAATATATATTATATATAATGTATTATAAAAATATATTGATAGTTTCTTTTATGCAATGGACCTAATATTGGTTCGGAATAGTGATGTGAACTTTTAAAGCTAAATAGATTAGGAGTGAGGGTGAAAATTGAAACTGTGATTGTCTTCTAAAAAGGGCATTGTTATTCCTCTGAGATACTGTGTCTCCATAAAACTGTGTGTGTCAGCATGTAGACAGGACTTTAAAAATAGTACTCAGATAATATTATGTCCCACAAATTTGCTTTTCAATGTGCTATTGGGGAGTAAGGGTCACAAAAAATATTCTATTCAAAACAGTGTGGGAGAAGTTGGATTAAGCAAATTCAAATTTTGGCATTTCTGGGATTATCTGAAGTTTTAATATACTAAAACTCTTTTAAAGCTCAAAGTATCAATTACAATAAGTATTTGGTAGCATACGTTTAAGAATATAATTTTCTAGAGCTTTATCTTTGCACTCAATTCCCAGGACATTGTGACCACTTAAGCATTTTTTTTAAGTGAGGGCAGCAAATTATGTTAAAATTGCAGGCACATTCATATTAATAGATACCAAAGGTCCATCTATTATCAAATCCTGAACAGTTAGTGTCATCATGGGCCATCTTGCGGGAAAAGAAGTTACTTTATCTATGATGATGACCTAGTGGATGAAAATATATTCTATATACATCTAACTTTGCTCTATATTCTGATGAGGCAGCATCATAATTAATCTCATTTCACAGCTGTGTCTCTTAAAGTGACTGTCTTTTAAAAAGATTGATAGAATACACTTTTGTGTGTGAAAATGTAACTTGGTTGAAACAGCTAAAGAAATACCATTACCTGGGGAAACTGCCATGTTGTCTTGAGAGAAAGAAGTCTGTGATTTGACAGGCCTTTTAAGTTTTCTCCAGCTGGAGTGCATCAAAATATATAAATAGGTTAGCCAATTTTCTTTCTGTGGAATCATGGATTTTACTTTACACTTGAATAAAATATTGAAATAAAATATGTTAGATAAGGAAATAATTAGTACCAATTGTTTATTCTAAACCTATTTACAATAGGAAAAGCTATACAAATTAAATTAAGCATGCGTGTGCATTTAACATTTTTATCTCCATGATTTCTTTAGAAAATAAAATAAAAACTATTCTTACTGTACTTTTTGGAATTTTCTGGATAAATTAATATTTATTAAACATAATCCTATCCTGCAAAGAACTTTAGTTCCTATTCAAATTGATGTACAATCAACACCTATGGAAATAGTAGTCAATGGAGGTATTTCAATGGAAAGAAATAGTAGTCAAAGGAGGTATTTCAATGGAAAGAAATGCTAAAAAAAGTGTTAAAATTCAAAGATATCTTTTTGAGGACTAAGACGTACCTGAATTCAATAATAGTGTTTTCCAATTGTGTCATATGCATATGAATTATGGGCACTGGATAAAAAAGACCTAAGAAGAAACAATGCTTTCAAATTATGGTGTTGGCAAAGAATAATAAAGATCTCTGGAATGGCAGAAGAAAGACTAAAGCTGTGCTGTAAGTAGCATAGCCAGAATTTCTTCTTCTTTTTTTGATCATTTTATTGGGGGCACATACAGCTCTTATCATAATCAATACACACATCCATTGTGTCAAGCACATTTGTATATTTGTTGCCATCATTATTCTCAAAACATTTTCTTTCTACTTGAGCTCTTGAATATCAACTCCTCATTTTTCCCTCCCTCCCCCACCCTTCCTCCTTCACAAACCCTTGATAATTTATAAATTGTTATTATTTTTTCATGTCTTACACTGACCAATGGCTCCTTTCATCCACTTTTCTAAATGTCCATCCCCGAGGGAGGGGGTTATATGTAGACCATTGTGATTAGTTTCCCCTTTCTCCCCCACCTTCTCTTTATCCTCCTGGTATTGATACCCTTATTATTGGTTCTGAGGGGTTTATCTGTCCTTATTCCCTGTGTTGCCAGCTCTTCTCTGTACCCATGTACAGCCGGAATTGTAAGGTAGAATTGGTCTAGCCGGAATTGTTAGAATTGGGATCATGATATTGGGCGGGGGGAGGGGGGGGCAGTGTCATTAAAAAACTACAAGAAAATTGTATGTTTGATATGTGTTATACTTCACCCTGACTGGTTTGTCTCTTCCTTGTGTCCCTTATGTAAGGGGATGTCCAATTGTCTACACATGGGCTTTGGGTCTCCACTACACACTCCCCCTCATTCACAATGATATGAGTTTTTGTTCTGGGTCTTAGTTGCCTGATACCTGATCCCATCAACACCTCATGACCACACAGGCTAGTGGCTTCTTCCATGTGGACTTTGTTGCTTCCCAGTTAGATGGCTACTTGTTTATCTTCAAGCCTTTAAGACCCCATACACTATATCTTTTGATAGCCGGGGACCATCAGCTTTCTTGAACACATTTGCTTATGCACCCGCTTCTTCTTTGGCAATTGTGTTAAGAAGATGAACATCACGGAATGCCAGGTTATTCGAAAAAAGTGTTCTTGCATTGAGGCAGTACTTGAGTAGAGGTCCAATGTCTGTCTACTACCTTAATACTTAATGCATAAATATATGTTCGTAGATCTATTTCCCTATTGGTATATATAAATGTACTTACATATGTATATGCCTGTATTTAGATCTCTATAAATGCCCTTTGCCTCCTAGTTCTTTCCTCTATTGCTTTTTACTTTCCTCTTCTCCCACTATCATGTTTGGCTTTTGGGTTTCAGTAATTTCTTTCTGTTACATTGCACTTGATAAAGCCCTGTCAGGCATCCTACGTCCTCTTCGTCATCGATTTTAGATCACTTGTTTTTCCCTTGTTCCTGGGTTTGTTGGTCCCATTGTTTTCTCCTCCAGATTGTTTATCCTGCTTATCTTATCTAGATAGACAAGCAGACACAATAATAAGCAAAAAAACAAGGCAAAACAAAACAACAAAAGAAAACCAAACAACAACAAAATAAAAAGCCTATAAATAGTTCCAGGTCTGTTTGTTGACCTTTAGGAGTGTTTTTCAGTTGAGTCTGATGGGGTGCCACATCCTGGTCCCAGAGTCTATTTTTGGTATTCCCAGGGATTTCTTTGCTTTGCTCCACTTGCTGCTCTGTTGCATGCCTTTCGTGTTTTGCTCCAGCCTGGTGGGGTCATATCAGGCACAATTCCCCCACTGTGCCTCCAGTATTGTCCTTCTTAATGATATGGGTCAGAGAGGGAAGTTGTGTCTCATTGTGGGGCTGTCCCTATGGTCCTCTCTGTGCATTGTTTGCTCTGGGCAGGAATATTGTCCTCTGGGCTTGGTGGGCCAGGTTATGTTCCACTTTTTCTCTTTCCCTCTTTGTTTGCTCCTATTTGCTCTGATCAGACACGCCCCTCTCCCTGAGCTGTAGCTTCAGCACTGTCCTCTGAAGTGCATTCTTGGGGAGGGGAGTGGGGGTGTCCACGTAGTTGGGATTGTGACTGCCCTGCATACTGGTTACTGCATATTGGTTACCTGCTTCATGCCGGTATACTGCATTCACGTCTTGGTGCACCGAGTTGCAGTCTAGGCCCTCTTGGGCTCTCCTGTGGAGATGTAAGCAACACCCTCCCCTGGGTTGTGTTAGTGCCCTGTAACCCTTCTACCCATGTCTTTGTTTTTTCTTCCCCTTTCCTGTCTTTTATACTTGGCTGCCATATGTATTTCTGGATTGGGTCTAGTCCTTGCCGTAATACCTGGACCTCACCCCAGGAATGTATGTATATAATAGCCTTCCCCATATGACATTTTTGCATATTTTTAGCTTATCTCAGTGGACTCACGTTATACTTGTCCTTTTGTGTTTGGCTTACTTTGCTTAGCATAATTTCCGCTAGCTCTTCCCATGTGGCAATGTGCTTCATGCGTTCATCACTGCTTTTTAGGGACGTGTACTCCATTGCATGTATGTACCAGAGTTTTTTAATCCATTCATCAATTGATGGAAATCTGGGCTGTTTTCAGCTTCTTGTAATTGTGAACTGTACTGCGATGAACTTTGGAGCACAGATGTCTGCCCATGGTTTGTTTCTTGCCTCTTCTGGGTGTATGCCCAATAGGGGGATTGCTAGGTCATATGGTAACTCGATTTCCATCTGTTTTAGATATTG
>NW_022111372.1:68959794-68979387 GCF_000313985.2 Echinops telfairi
TGACATTGTTATTTTTGAGTCTTCTGATCCACAAGCATGGGATATTCTTCCATTTCTGGAGGTCACACTTGGTTTCTTGTAATAGTGTTCTGTAATTTTCCTCGTACAGATATTTTGCTTTTTTAGTCAGGTATATATCTAGATATTTCAATTTGTGCTTGGCTACTGTGATGGGTACTAACTTCCCCTGCCCATCCCTCCTCTTTCATGGTCTTGTCCAATATGTATAACAGTCCAATAGACTTCAATTTATTGATCTTGTATCCTGCAACTCTGCCATATTCCTCTATTACTTCCAGTATTCCCCTTGTGGAGCTTTTGGGATTTTTCATAAATAAAATCATACCATCTGAAAATAATAATAGTTTCACCTCTTCTTTCCCCAGGTGAATACCTTTGATGTATTTTCATTGCTTTATACTGTAAGCTAGGACCTGCAGTACAATGATAAATAAGAGTGGAG
This sequence comes from Echinops telfairi, assembly GCF_000313985.2. Taxonomy (NCBI): domain Eukaryota; kingdom Metazoa; phylum Chordata; class Mammalia; order Afrosoricida; family Tenrecidae; genus Echinops; species Echinops telfairi. The sequence goes on from NW_022111372.1 coordinate 68,960,258, forward strand.
ACAAAGGGCAACCTTGTCTGCTCCCCTTTTCCAGTGGGATTGTTTTCATCTTTACTTCATTGACTACCAGATTGACTGTTGGTTTTTCATACATAGCTTGTATTATATTGAGGAACTTTCCTTCCATTCCTATCTTCTTGAGTGTCTTAAAGAGGAATTGGTGTTGGATGTTATCAAATGCTTTTTCCACATCTCTCAATATTATCATGTGATTCTTATAATTTTACGTGTCAATGTAGTGAATAATATGGATGGTATTTCTTATGTTGAACCATGCATGCATTCCTGGTATGAATTCCACTTGCTCATGGTGAATTATTTGTTTTATATGTTCTGGAAGCGTATGTGTAAGATTGGTGTCAGTTCTTCCCTGAAAGCTTGGTAGAGGTAGAATTCTCCTGTGAAACCGTTGGACCTAAGGGATTTTTTAGTTGTTAATCCTTTGATAACATTGTCTATTTCTTCTATGGCTATGGATGTGTTGTATTCTTAACTACCATCCTGGATAGCCTAGGGAGGATGGTTTTTCAAAATATTTGACCATGTCTTCCAAGTTGTAGAATTCATTGGAGTCCAGGCCTTCATGGTACTGTGTACTCATCCTTTTGATTTTATTAGAATCTGTTGTGATGTCTCCAATTTCATCCCTCATCCTTGCTATTGAAATTTATGCCTTCCTTTCTTTGGTTAAGTTTGCCAGTGTTCTGTCTATTCTCTTAATCATTTCAAAGAACCAGTTTTAGCTGTATTAATTTTTTCCATAGTTTGCTTCTTTTCCCTCTCATAAATCTTACCCCTGATTTTTATTATTTCTTTTCTTTTGATATTAGTAGTATTATCCTGTTGACTCTGCTCTAATTGCTGTAAATTTGTTGTCAGCATATCAATCATAAGTCTCTTCTATTTTCATGTGTGCATATATTGTTATCAAACTTCCACTGATAACTGCCTTTGCTGTGGCACAAAGGTTTCAGTATGTTGCCTTCTCATTCTTGTTGGTTTCTAGAAACTTCCTAATTTCATCTCTACTCTGGACCAGTACCCACTCCTTTTGCAATAGAGTGTTATTCATCCTCCAATTGCTTGCCCTTGTTTTCTTAGTTGTCCTTTTGTTGATTTACAGCCTTATGGCATAGTTGTCAGACAGAGAATCGGTATGATATCTTTGTGCTTGAATTTACACAGATTCAACTTGTGTCCTAGAATGTGGTCTATCTTTGAGTATGTGCCATGTGGGTTTCAAAAGAATATGATTTTTTGCGTTCGGGTAGATAGCTCTGAAAATATCTATCAGGTCATGGTGTCTGATCGTAATGTTTAGATCTGTAGCCTCCTTGTTAAGCTTCTTTCCCTGTGATCTTTCTCAGAGAATGGTGTATTAAAGTTACCTACTATAATTGTTGAGCCTGTAATTTCTTTTTTCATCTTTTGAAGTGTTCAATTGATGGATTTTGAGGGTCTCTCATAGGGTGCATATAAATGTATTATGCTCACTGGTTCTTGATCGACTGTTCCCTTGAGTATTATATAGTGCCCCTCCTTATATCTTCTTATGGCTTGCACCTTGAGATCAATTTTGTCCAACATTAGGGTTGCAACCCCTGGTGTTTTTGATTTGCCGTTTGGTTGGTATATTTTCCCACAGTCTTTGATTCTCAGCCAATTTTTCTCTAATCTTGAAATGTGTCTCCTGTAGGCAGCAGATTGACAGGTTGTATTTTCTCTGCCAGTTTTCTAGCCTCTGTCTTTCAATTTCTGAGTTCATTCCTTTGATATTCAGGGGATTTACTTCTCTCTGTAGACTCTGTGATGTCATCTTGTACCTTTTTTGCTGTGTGCTTTGCCATCTCCTTTTCTTATTAGTGGTGTGTGTGTGTGTGTGTGTGTGTGTGTGTGTGTGTGTATGATTCATTCTGCTTTCTTTCCATCCTTGAGCCAATGCTATCTTGGTGGCTGTTTTCTCTTTGTTGCTCAACGAGTGGAGTTTTTCCATGAGGCGCTCTCTTATTCATGCTTGATGAGTGCTATTCTTCTGCCTATACTGGGTAGGCCAGGATCTTTTGTAAGACTGGGCTTCTTTTAACATATTCTTTGAGTTTTTCTTGTTTGGGAAGGCTCCTACTTCTCTATCTTGATATATAATTTGGCTGGATAGAGTATTCTTAGGTTTGTGTTATTTTCCTTCAGTTTTGGAATATGCTACCCCACTCTCTCCTCTTCTTCATAGTGCCCACTGATAGGTCTGACCATATTCTTATACCTTTATAGGTCACTGCTTGGTTTTCTTTAGTACTATCATGATTTTCTCCTTTTCCTCAAAGTTGGATAGTTTAACTATTATATGCCTTGGGGACTTTTCGGGATTCAATCTAGCTGGTGTTGTTTTGGGCTCCTGAGTGACTGCCTCATTTTCATTCATTAAGCTGGGGAAGTTTTCCTCTAACAATTTCCTTTCTATTTTTGCTGCTGACTTTTTTGTTGTGTCTTGCTCAGGTAGTGCAATTATTCTAATGTTGTTCCTATTCATTGCATCAGACATAGACCTCAAGTTTTCTTCAACTTCTCTGATTATCTTATTTGACATCCTTTCCCATTTGTTGAAGTCTGCCTGGTTATCCTCTAGGTCACTGGAGTCTGCCTCCTCAAGTCTGTTGGCAAAGTCTGTGAGTATGCTAGTGTCTTTTTTTTATCTCATCCCTTAGATCTTGTATTTCCCTTTGATGGGTGGCCTTTATCGCCTCTATCATATCATCCTTTTCCTGTATTGTTTCCCTCATATCGTGTATGACTCCAAGCAGAATTCTGAAGATTTATTTCTGTGGCAGACAAAGTCTGCTTTTTGTTTGCTCATTGTTAAGTTTAGGACTTCTTCCAACATTGCATTTTGTTTCCCCTGTTTTTTCATTGAAGTTGTTGGTGCTGATTGCTGTTTGCCTTGCACTATTTTAGAGGAGCCTGGTGCCATTATACAGAGTCAAAGAGAACTGAGCTCTCTCTTTGGGAGACTCGTAGAAATGCTTCTTCGAACTGCTTGCAGCTAATTGAATTGTGTTTTGGGCTACTGATTTATTCTCCTGTGGTTCATTCTTTCCCTAGCCTGCAAATATTCTGTCATGTGGAGGGCAAGTTGGATGGTCATCTTAGGAGACACTGATTGGGTGGTTGTGGACCTGTGAGGACGGTATTGCACTGGATGATCTCACAGGAAGCTGTGGTAGTGTGGCCCATGGTGTCTTGTGGCACCTCGGAGTGCATTTGGGGGTGCCTGCTGCAACTGGAGTACTGTGGAGGGCAGATAGGTGTGCCTGATTTTGTGTAGAACTCCACGGATGGTGGGTGGAATTGTGATAATCAGCTAGTTCACCACATAGGTCAGACAGATTTTTCTGCAGCAGTGTGGATTGCTGGAGAGTGTTTGCGGAGTTGCCTTAGGCCATGTGAAGCACTACAGTAGACAGAGGGAGTTCCATAAGCCATGTGGGACCGTGGAGGACAGGCATGGTATCCCCAGCCATGTGGAGCATCATGGAAGGCTGGAAGATGTGCCCCCCAGCCAAGTGGAGCACACCAAAGGGTGAGTGGAACTTCCCACATCTGCTTAAAGGGCCATTGAGGGTAGGTGTGAAATCCCATGAAGTGGAAGATGGATGAGATTTCCCCAGCTGTGAGCTATGTCTAAGTGAGCAGGCAGGATGGATTTCCCCCAGCTGCTTAAAGTGTCTTGGAAGGTAGATGTGAGTTCTCTGGCAGTGGAAGGTGGATGGGATTTCCCCAGTCTCATGTTACTCTGCAGAGGACAGAGCTCCCCAGGCTGGGTGGAGGGCAGATGTAATTACCCTATGTGAATGGGAGTGGCCTGGAGACCAACAGTGACATGTGAGAGGAAAGAGAGTGGAAAAAACCCTGAGCCTGTAAAGATATAGCTGAGCCCCAATCACCTGACTTTGGGACTGGAGAGGTTTAAACCCTGACGAGAGGCAGTGGCAAGCTGTGGCTGTGTTGAAGTAAAGCCGTTGGCCAGACAAAGGAGACCAGCTCTGGCTGAGCCTGTGGCGGGACTAAGGTTAAGTCTTAGCTGACCTCCACAGTGCTAAGCCAAAAGACCACAGCTCTTCAAAAGTTAGTGGATCTTTGCTTACTTATTTTTATGATGCTCCTCCTGTAACTGGCAGTGTGAAATTTCCCTCTCAGTGACTCTTCTGAGCTGATTTCTGTGAAGTATCTCTGGTATGTGTTACTCAGTTGCAATCTTGCCAGAAGTCCTCCCTAACTTTTTTATAAGTAATGATTGTGAGACTTCATCTCACATAATTTGGATATATCATCAGGTGAGATCAATACCTGAAGGAGAACATCATGCTAGGTAAATTAGGGCTCAGCTAAAAATAGGAATACCCCCAAGGAGAAGGAATGACATAGAGACTCCAAACATGGATTCAAACATTGGAAATATTGTGAGGGTTGTGCATGACAAGACAACACAAACTTACTGCCATTGAATTGACCTAGATTCATAGTGTCCCTGCAGGACAGGGTAGAAATGCCCCTGGGAGTTTCTGACACTGTAACTCCTTACTAAAAAGCCTGACCTTTCTTCTGCCGAATGCTGGCAGTTTTGAACTGATGATCTTTCAGTTAGCAGCTCAGCACTTACACCACCAGGGCACAGGACCTAGCAGTGTTTTGTTCTGTTGCACAAAGGAGTTTCTCCAGGTGGGAGTGGATTCAATGGCATCTAGCAGCAATTATGAAGGCGCTTAACTTATAATGAGAGAATGAATAATACAAGTAATTGTTATTGTTAGGTGCCATGGCGTTGGTTCCAGCTCATAGTGACTCCATGCAACAGAATGACACTGTCTGGTCTGCACCATCTTCACAATTGTTGTTAGGTTTAAGCCCATTTTTGCAGTCATTCTGTCATTCCATCTTGTTGAAGGTCACCCTCCATTTCCCCTGCCTTTCTACTTTACAAAACCTCGTGTCCTTTTCTAGGGACTGGTTTCTCTTGATAATATGTCCAAAGAACAAAGTACAAAGAATAGCTATAATGAAAGAGAGAAAACAGTAAATCATTAAAAAAAAAGATAAACACTATAGAGATTTCAAATAAGATGAAACATATTACTTCTGGAACTATAATATAATCTCTGTGCATTTGATCAGAGCATAGAGTTCACGGAGGGAAATATGGAAGAGAAGGGTCATTACTCCTTGAACATGAAGTATTTTAAATGGTGATTTTATTAAGTGGTCAGTTAAATAGCATTGAAGTTTTGTTTTGATTTATTTGGTTGAAAATGGTATAATCAAAATGAACTTTAAAATACTCTTTGGGAAAGGGAGCACAGGAAGATGAACTGGAGGCAAAGAGAGAAATGCAATAATTTAGTGAGAATTGAACAAATGACTTGGAGAAGACTTTTTGCAAAGTTTAAATGACAAGACAGAGCAATTAATGAGCAGTGGAGGGAAAAGAAAAAGTAAAAATATCCCTTAATTTGAAAACACGAAAGAAAAGAAACTCAGCATGCCATATATCAAAATAAGAGTAGAGAAAAGGAGGCCAATTTGTGGAGAGCAGACAATGTTTTTGGGTTTAGTGTCAGTGTTTGCCAAGTTGGTGAGATTTCCAGGTACAGATATTGAAAGGGACATTGAAAATGTTGGAACATCATCTATCCAAAGCAGAGGTGATAATAGTTAGAAACCAGTACCGCATGAATACGGTATTGGGCATTGGGCCAATTAGAACAGATGCTCAGGTGTGGCCTATGAGTAACTGGTATAGCTGCCTTGGTGCAGACCAAAGATAGATTCATCCTGCAAAGATGAAAGCAACCACATCCATTCAGTGTGAAAGGATTTATAGAGAGGTTGCAAAAACATTTACATAAGATGTTAGAATTAAAGCAAAGAACACGCTCAGAAATAGTTGAAATTGACACTCAATAGACATAAACAGTGCTTCTAGCTCCTAAGTATATATAGTTTAAAAGACAGAATAATTTATTGTTTCTCATTTTCTTTTTCTAAAAAATAATTTTATTGGAGGTTATTACAGCTCTTATAACAATCCATACATCCACTGTGTAAGCACATCTGTACATATGTTGCCATCATCCTCTTCAAATATTTTCTTTCTACTTGAACCCTTGGTATCATATCAGCTCCTCATTTTTTTTACCTCTCTCTCACACACTCATGAACCCTTGATAAATTAAAAAGTATTATTATTTTCATATCTTACACTCTCCACTGTCTCCCTACACCCATGTTTCTGTTGTTGGTCACTCTGTGGGGTGGGGTATGTGCGTGTTATAGGGTGATCATTGCTATCAGTTTCCCTTTTCTTATTTCCTAATTGAGTTATATATGTGATTTGATATGAAACTAATTGAAATCACTTGAAGAAAGATAATTTAATTCTAACTAGGTATTTCTTGAAATGTTCTAGATACCCATTGCTGTAGAAGATTTTTTTAATTAACAAATAAAGTTTATAAATAACTAATATGCTTTGTCTCATCTATATGAGTATTCCTCAAAGCATTCTAGATCCTCATGAATATAGAAAAGAGTTTAAAATAACCTATATAGTTTATATCATTTAAATTCCATAATATTTTGTGGTCAGTTAAACAAAATCACAGAGTCCTGGTGGTGTAGTGGTATTGCATTGGGCTGCTATCTGCAGGATCCGCAGTTTGAAACCACCAGCTGCTCCATGAGAGAAAGAAGAGGCTTTCTACTCCCATAAAGAGTTGAAGTCTCAGAAATCCACAGAGATTGTTCTACTCTCTCTATAGGGCCACTGTGAGTCGGAATCAACTGAATGACTATGTGTTTGCAGTAGGGGAAGCAAATACAGCACATTCTGTTTAAAGGGGACATTCAGAAGGGCTAAATGATTTGGTCAAAATTTCACACATAATCAATGGATGATTAAAAGCTCTATATGGGTGCTAGTATTTTTCTGTTCAGTGCTGTTTCCTAAATTTTAGGCTGATGTACACCCTACTCCTATACCTCTCAGAAATTGAGTAGCAAAATGCTGGTGATTCAAACCAATTTGTAGATGTTGTCAAAAACAGGCAGGCCCCCAAGACCTGTTTTTCTGAAAAGTCTCAACCTGGAAAATCTTTGGAGTACAATTTTCCCCTGACACACATGAGGTCACCATGTATCAGAATCCGTTAGAGGACAGCAATCTATTCCTCTATCACAGAGAATCAGAATTTCCTTACTCTGTGCATCATAGTGGCCATCTATAGGCTTTCTCCATATATGGTAGAGACAGTCCTCATTATGCAGACCTTACAGAATATTTTCAGTGAGTTGAGTTTCTGTTTTCTGCCCACTAAAAATACACATGCTCATATAGCCTTGTATGAATATAGGTTTTTCTCTCATTTGTATTTTTTAAAATCACAAGGAGTTGTTTAATCCTATGCACATTGGTGAAAATAGGAAATAGTATACATTTGCATACATAGATGCTCTGGTGGCATAGGGGGTTATCCACTGACCTTCCAGTTACGAGGTTAGCAGTTCAAATGCACCAGCCACTCTTCAGGAGAAAGGCAAATCTTTCTGCTCTGATAAAGATCTATAGTCTCAGAAACACCGAAGGTTAGTTCTACTCTACCTTACAGGATCATTCTGAATTGGAATTGATTGATGGCTTTTAGCTTGGGTTTTTGGAAATTTCTGGATACAATATTGCTAAAAATAAAAATAAAATACACATTTACCATAATACCATAATAACTGCCTAACTTCTCCAATTAAGTGCCCAGAGGCACCCTACTCTACAAGCCAGCTTTATTTGCTCCATGGGTTGGGAAATCCACTAGTCTGTTTCATGATCTAACTCCTGGTTCTGCTGATGCTCCTGTGATACCCAGTGATCTTCTAGATCCAGGAAGTTCTTTATGCAGAGATCTCATGCCCAGAGGAAGTGCTTCATTCCTCGATATTGCTAGAAATGAGATCTCACCCACCCCTCTCCTGCTTCTCAGGGGCATCATTTTATGTGTAGCAGCATGGCACCCCAGGGAATCCTGTTCACAATTACTCACAGGTAAATCTTATCAGTATCTTCCCCAAACTTACCAGACCCATGCACAAAAAAATTGTTTGGTAGGAGTTAAGAGATTTTGGCTACAAGAGCTCCATTCAAGAGTTCATTGCCGTTGTGCCAACTTGCAACTCACTATGGCACCCTGGCTATGTAATGCCAGTAGTATGCCCATATTATAGAGCAAGGGAAGAATGCATTTCCCCTTAGTTTTTATGTTTAAAGCCTTCTACTGATTGATTAAGGACTATCCAGATTTTGTAAAGTAGCCTGCTTTACTTGAAGTCTGTTGATTTAACTATTTATCACAGGTAAATACCTTCCTACTAGTGCTTTTCTAAACTTGATAACCCAGTCAGGTTGAAATATAAAACTAACCATAATACTCATTATTCCAAGGGCAGAATTTTTTAATGCCCTCTTTGTTCATATAATACATTCTATCACTTGTGTTTCAATACTCCCACACAATATAATAACACATGTATTGGCTCATACATTTAGTTTCCCAATATATTATACAATTTTAAAATGTAGAAACATATCTTATTTACATTAATACCCAATACTTAGTACAATATTTTCCAAAGAGGAGTTGATATTTTAAATGTTGTTATTAAAGTTGTTAGATGAGTTAATTAAGTAGAATTTTGTGTGTTTAATAGTCCAGAATACTTTAATAGGCCAGGATTATTTTCCTATATATTTTTATTACAATATCTGTATCTTCCTTGATGCACCAGGTGTCCCTGACTTTAACTTATACGCCATCAGATTCCAGACATGAAGTCTATTTGAAGACTGTGTAGTGATTGGCTTGTGAATTCACACATGGTACAAATGCATAGAAGTGAAACGAATGCTAAGAATTTTTAGGGAGCTACATGGAGTTTTCTAAAATGGCTCTCAATAGCTATACTTTTCTCATTAAAAAGAGAAATAAAATAAAAATTGCTCATAAATTTAAAGAAATACTCATTTACCAATGATGTTTAAATTCCTGGACTCAGTTATTTCTGAATTCATTGTAATAACCTTTGCTTTTCTTATTTTAAGATAAATGTATATTTTACTTCACTTTGAGTTGGGTTGTAGACTATTTTTAGATGCAGAAATATGAAATTTCCAAACTAACAAAATTAATTTATTAAGAATAAGTCAGGGGCATGCATGTCAAGAGGAAAAAAAACATAATAACGAAGAAAAAGTCTTACTGAAATATTATATCACTAGCCATTTTATTTTTTTTTTTTTGCCTAGAAACCTAATGATGAAAGTCAATGCTAGTAAAAGAGTACTGAAGGGAAGAGGTGATATAGAACAATTTTATCAGGTAGAAATTAAAAGCCTAAACCTTACTCAATATTATCCATGGTTTCATTGCTCTCTAGATCCTTTGGACTCCGTTTACATCCACAATTTATGATTGCTGACATCCACATGTGGTCATGGGATTTGTAATACCAGCTGGGACAGGGACTGGGAAGTCTTAAAAGCAGAGAGGACCAAATTCAACATGGTATGTTCTTGAGACACTTCCCATTGGCCAAAAACTGTGTCCTCTGGGGCAGATTCTACTAAAGCAATTCTTTTCTCCTGTTGAATCTTGTCTTTTCTTTCTAGTCCCTTTTTACCAGAGGGTTTTTTTGTTGGTATCAGCAATGCCCTAGTCTCTAGGACACAACTGTATGTACTATAAAATTATATATCTAGTACAATAAAACTACAGAATGAATTTTATTACACCGACTTTGAGAATCTAGGTTTGTGGTGTAGGTTGTTTAGAAATTGTTTTTTAAAAGTAAAGTTTAAGGAAGCTAAATTGATCCAATGACAAGGGAAGTGTCATGAAGGTCATGCCTGACTCATCATGATTACAATAAAACACTCATACACGCGCACAGTCACACAGTTTCAGAAACCTTAAAATTAGAACTTACTGGCTCAGCTGACACTGCCTGAATTTGTTTCACCTGTGGTAAAATTGTAGACTTGATTTGATGTTAATTTCCAATTTACAATACAAAGTCTGCAGTCTGGAGGATGACTGCCCCTCCCCCTCCCCCTCCTTATCGCTAATAAAACGGGAATTTAAAGGTGATCCTTAGGCAATGTCCGATTACTCAGTGAGCCAAGTAAGAAAGCGCTTATTTGTGCTCACTTGTTAATTTATATTGAACAGTTTTATATATTTTCACAACATCAAAGATTCTACTTTTAGGTATGGTTGGCATCTGTCTCCCTCCCAACTTCACAGTACCTTCCTTAAAATCAAAGCCTCTTTTCACTTACAATCCCTGGCAGGGAATAAAGTATCTACTATGAAATGTAAGCATAGGTATCCTGGAAAGCATAGGTTTATCAATGCTTACTTACTAATATGTAGTGGATACTTTCACATGTAGTGAGAATAAGTTCACATTTTTTTTTCTGAAAGCCTGTAAAACTGTTCACTATTGATTAGTAACTAAGCACAAATAAGATTGTGCTTACCTTGCTCATTGGGTACTCTGCTAGTAGCCATAGGGATGGTAACTGAGAACTGAGTAGAGTTGGAGCTAAATGCATAAAATCTAGAGGTCATGGCCAGAGAGTACATAAATAAAAAGAAAATTTTCATGGGACAATGGAGAGATTTACTAGTTTATGTACGGCAGCACATATATGGGATTGCCAGAGTGATTGTCATTTGAAATACAAGAACACATTAATATAATGGGTTGAAGGTCTAAAGTTGTTTTTTTTTTTTATTCTTGCACTTTAAATGTAATTTCACTTCATTTTTTAAAGCAAGTTTTAGATAAACAAGAAGAACCTCTGGTCTAGGAATCTTTAAAACAAGGAGCTAGGTCACCTGATTCCCCCCCACCCACCCATCCTTCCTTAAGCATCTGTTAAAATAATTAGAATTTCTAATAGATAGTTCTACCTTCAATTCACTGACTTTAAGAAAATTGCTTGAAGAAATCGCAAATTCAAATTCTGTCACAAAACCACTTAAGTTTACATAGCCACTAAAGTTGGTGATTTTTAGAACAGCAGGCTAAAAAGTTACCACTACTAGACAGAAATCACATCAATGAAAAGTTCAGAGGCTTATTAAGGCTACATGCTTTGATATCACAATTCTTAGTCTCAGCATGTTGAGGCAGGGTCTGAAAGAGACGTCACCTGTTCAAGCAATGAATTTGTGAGTCTGTACTATATCAACCACATGAACACTGTGTGAATTAAGACATGTCCATATAAAATTCTCGAGAATTGCATCAAAAGGTCTACTGACTATGCTTTATAAGTGTTTAACAAAGAACAAAGCAGAAAGACCGGATCACATAAACACACCAACGTAACTAGTAAACAGATTGCGTCTTAGATGAGGAATCAAAAATGAATGAAACAGAAATCCTGAGATTTGCATAACATAAAAATTAAATAGTCCACTCCTTCCTGTTATAACAGAAAACTCATCCTTTTTTTCCAGGTTAACTTTACCAATAACAGTTTTCATAGGGTCAATTCCAGCTCAGGGTGACCCCTTGCATGGCAGAGTAGAACTGTGATCTATATGGTTTTCAATGCTTTTTTTTTTTTTTAAGAACATCATCAAGCCTTTCTCCAAAAGAATTTCTGGGTAAAGTAAAACTTCCAACTTTTGGGTTAGCAGCTAAATATGTTACCCATCAAGCAACTCCAGTTAAACTATTTATAAAGTGAAGCCTACACATTTTAAGTATATAATTTAATACTGAATTAGTATACTCACCTAATCAAAACACAAATAAAAGGATATAGAAGTTTTAAAGACTGTCTCCTTATTTTGTTTTTCAGTAATTTGACTATAATATATCATGTAGTTTTCTTTATATTTACCCATCCTGGATTTCTCTGAGTCATTTAGTGCACTTAATTTTTATTTTGCATCAGATTTATAAAATAGGTTTCTGTCTCTTTCTCAGTCTTATTTCCATATAAAGCTATGATTACGTGTGTGTTACACCTTTTGGTGTAGTTCCACATGTCTCTGAGGCCCTGGTCATCATTTCAATATCTCTGCCGTCCCACTCAGAGTTTTCTCAGAGTTAACAATCTCTACTGATTTTCCTTAACTGACTTTCTTTTTTTATATCAAAATTCAGTTAACTTACCCAAAGTTACATTTTTTAATTTTCAATATTTTATTTTTCAATACTGAAACGTTCCTTTATTTCTTTCTACAGTCCCTAGTTTTCTACAGACAATTATCATATATATATTTTTTTCTCAAAAGGAGTTAGTTTTTCCTTGACACTATAAATTCGATAGCTACCTTGAAATTATTGATCATTTTAAATTCTGAGTGATGTTAGGAGTTGTCTCTACTGGTTTTCTTTTCTTCTGATTATGAGATATATTTCCCAGTTTCTTCATATCTTCCATTTTAAATTATGTCACAAATAATGCCAATGATAAGTTGTCACAACTCTGAATGCTGTTATATTTTTCTTCAGAATGGTCAGATTTTGTTTAACTGGCTATTGACAAGATGAATTTACACCTCCAAAATACTATTCCTCTGTCTCTTAAATGTTTGTTTAGGCAGTTTGACTTCAAGTTGGCCTTACTGTGATGAAGTGAAAGCTCTGATATGGCTCTTCTCCCCATGTCTCTGTAATTCTCACCAAACATTGGGTAAGAGTATGTGAAAAGGGTGCAGAAGCACCAACAGAGGGAATTGGTCAGTTTGGGTTTCAAAAACAGGAGCAGAGAGAATCCCAGGACCATCAAGGAAAAAGCACCCCCGGGGGAGCACAGTCCATGGAGACTGAGACTAGGGGCAACAGAGCAGTGGGCTAGAGACCAGGAACAGAGCAAAGGAGCCAGCTGAGATCAGGTTTCAAGGCAAGAAGACCATGAGCCATAGTAGAGGGGCAGTCCAGAAAGTATGAGACTGTGAGGCTGAGCAGCCAGCAAGCTTCCTGGCCCTTGGAAATAGAGATTGAGGTATAATAAAATAGAGATTGAGGTATAACATGGATGAGAGACTAGGGCCAGAGATAGACTTGGCTGCTGACCAAATAAGGCACTGCTGTGGACCAAAGGCTACCCCCTTCATATCTTATGGTCCTGACTTGTGATAACCTGTAACTTTACTAGTAGACCTCCTTAAAACATGCGTATTATCTATGAGTTCTTTGTAGACATTACAAAAGCTTCTCAAACCCAGGAGAGAAAGAGAGTCTAGTGGGAGAAATGATTGGTGTCAGAGTAGGTTAACAGAAATACGGAGGACGGAGCCATATCTGGCCTCTGTGTGATAGCATTCATTGCTGGGTTTGTGTAGAGATAGTTCCCTTCTCCCTTGTAAAGCCAAAGGTCAGATACGCTTGTCATGCTATTTTCTCACCTACACATGCATAGTTCAAGTCTAGCCAGATAGTATGAGTTCATATGGACATCTTTCTAACTTTTGTTGACAGATTTTTTGATGTCACCTTTCTGCTGCTAACGTCACTCAAAATGAAAATAATATTTAATCAATAGTATACCATTTTCTATTCAAATTAATTTACCTGTGGTAGCACTTGTGGTGTTGGCACTCAGTTACAATGCTGGCTGCACTGCTGTCACGTTTATCATGGAAGTATCTGCCAAGTTAACGCTGAGAACACAGAGTAGGACACAATAAGGCTCAACAAACACTAATCAATATAAATCAATAAGTGATTCTAAGCTGAAGATGAAGTGCTGGAGTCAGGTGTCTCTTTGTTCAAAGTTCAAATTCTTGCTCATCACTTTGTTGTAATCTTTTAACTTGGGAAATTCACACAGCCTTTCTCTTAGGTACCCTCCCTCCCCCCCCCACCACCACACACACACACATCCTTAAACTGAAGAGCATAATAGCTCCTTCCTCAGGTTTGAAATATGTATTAAGTCAATTAGGTCGTGCTTGGCACATCAGCACATGAGAGCACTTGTTAAGATTTTTCCTCGGCTGATTGACAATAGTTTCATTAGAAGAGCGTACTGTTGAGGGGTTCGATGGAGGCAACAACACTTGCCATTTGAAGGAGACTTCTTAGGGAATTAGCACCTGAGGGAGGCATTAAGGGATAGAAGTTATTTCATTCAAAATATGTATTTTTACTGCTTTGCATTTACAGCTTTTTTAAAACATCACTGTAAGTATTTATGTGTATGTGTCTATAAATTAGCTAGACATACACATATATGCATTTACAAATACATTTGAAAATAGAAGCAAAGCCTCAAAGTGACATATAAAATATAGCTGAAGGACAGCATCCAAAGGCCTGAGTACTTAGACTTCAGCAAAGCTAAAGATGTTAGGCAAATCATGCACTGTATGAGTTCAACGCACTTACTAAAATTATTACATGCACTTTCTCAGAGATGTGCCAAAATCAGAATCAGCATCATGTCTGACACTTGAAATTTGGATGAAAACTTCCTTCTTAAAAGAATCACAAAATATTTGCTTCAGAATGTTGTTTTTCTTATCTCTAAAGCTAATCTGACAGGGGGTTCAGATGTTGTCTGCAATTCCACTGGTGCTACAAAAACTGTGGGTTACATAAAATATTCAGACTTTCTTTTTCCGACATGTCAGCCTATGCACAAACAACTGCCTGGATGGTCTGTCAAGCCAAGACGTGCTAACACAACTGTCGCCATCGATTGAAAGGCAGTGAGATGCAATGACAAAGGAGTTGCTATTTCAGAGGTCTGGGTTCCAGAGTCAGGGCTCAGTTTCTTGCCGTGCCAGTTTATCCAGGTGAAGCCACTTTGCTTGCTTATATTCTCAGCAACATAGTTTTCCTCTAAAGTATCTCATTTCCCTTTCAGAAAAGATTTCCAATAATAACTCTATGAACATCTTATAAAAACCTTAAAACTTTCAGACTGCAATGTATCAATAAAGATGTCATACTTTAAGAATTAAAAAATACATACCATATTTTATAAATTAAAGCTATGAACCTGGCTCTAACCATGTAATTTTTTTGAAATGGTATAATGTTATGAAGAAAACATTAAATTAAGCTTACTATTAATTAGTGTCCAATACACCTCCATGGAAACAGAACTTTAAATTTGTAATCAGCAATGAGAAACCATTTCCTGTTTTGAAGTTGATGAAAATCTAAACTGGTTCATACACTGCAATTGTACACCGTCAAATTATTGGCATGTTTTCTTTACATTTTCTGTTGTTCCTTCTTGGTAATCTTTCCTTTGGAAATTTGAAAACAATACTTAAAGCATCAGAAATTAATTCTATACTAAAGTATTGTCTTTTGTGTGTAGGACTTGATTTGGATTCTTAGCTTAACCGATGTCATCTTGCAATCTAAACCAGAATTGTTCTACTATTTTTATGACAAAATTAATCAGTTCTATTTTTAGAACTGGTTGCAATGAAGAGTGATTTGAAAATGTTATCAATGCTCCTGATTGCAAAATAACATTGCAAATTGTTTGCAGAGCTGAGTTTAACAAAGAGATTTCTCCCCACTGTGCAAAGAATGATGACTTCCTCCAAAGATCTCCCTCCTGCTGCTGTCCTTGCAGAAGGTATTGTGAGGCTGGGATTCTTGTCCCAGAATTCACCATTGTCTGGCTTTATGACCTTGGGCATGCCAACTATTAACTCTGTAAGCTACTATTTTATTTACCTGTAACAACAATCATGTTTTACAGGGCATTCATGGTTTTCTTCCCTAAGTCACAGGTTGATAGTGAGGGTATAAAGAGATATAATAGTTGCAAAAATGTTTTGTAAGTCAATAAAATACTACTCAAGAGAAGAAAATTTTATTTCCTCGGTTTAAGGAGCAAAGTATAGCTGTAGACTTTTCTAGAACAACTAAATCTAAAACAAATTTCAAAACAGTTAATGTATAGCAAGCACTTATTAAAATCAGTAAAGGGAATAACCTTAATGGCAGAGTTAGATTCCATATACAGAAAAAATTGAGTTCACATTATAATTCAATGTTTTTCTGATCCTTTCACTTTGACTAAGTGAGAAAATGTATTTGAACTCCCAACTTTTCATGAGAAAATGCAAGAAAAATACTCCTAATACTTTACCAATTAAGGGAGGCCAGAACAGATTGTGCTGTGGTAAGGAATAATTTCAAAGGCTTACCCACTCTGACAAGTCGATTCTGAAGTATAGCAACTCTCTAGGATAGCGGCATGTTATATAGTATTTCCAAGGCTGTAAAACATTATGCAAGTAGATTCTCTCATTTCTTTCCCTATATAGCAGTTGAAACCACTGACTGACCTTTGAGTTAGCAGTGTAACAGTTAACCCCCTATGCTACCATGGCTTCTTAAACAAACCTAAAACCAAAGACACTCATCACCTTGATTTCACATAGCCAATATACGAAACAAAGGTTGCCTCTAATGTTCCTATTCATCATGCTCTATGTCCTTTGTGGATTTCTTAGTAGCATTATTCAGTTCTTTCCTACTGGGGGCTTCTTCCTGATGGAGTTGTTTTTAGTAGCCCTTTACCTCATGGCAATCTACTATGCAACAGGAAGAAATTATATTATAATTTTGCCTTAGTAAATGTGTGCTTGAAATTTTTTTCTGTGTCTAAACCTTATTGATTTCTTAAACAGCTTTCAGTTACTAATTTTTTAACCTGGATAGGTGAATATTCCATGTATTTCAGTAAAAAGTTCTCCCATATTTTCGCATCTAATTTTCTCAATGCTGCTTTTAAATAAATACCTTTGCTTGATTAATAATACTATTATTATAATTTCAAATGTCTCATAATAGTTACTTAAAGTATTTCTCAACAAGCAGATAATGCCACCTCTAAATTGATACCCATACATATATCTAAAGTATAGCATATATATATATATATATATGGATTTTAAGCATCTACTTAATTGTAAAACCTAATCATATAGAAATTTTAAGATGTGTCCTTTCTAAGTACTTGGTGTTGTGAAATGATCACTGAAGATATGACTGCTATAGCAAAATGTGATGAAGAAATTAGATGGTTCCCAGGTATCAGAAAGAATAACTTCTGGTGTCTGAAAGGTTTGTCTTACAACAAGCAATCATCTAAGTAAGGTGCCAGTTAAATATAAGTGGAAAGAATACACTAGTCTCTGTGATCTAAAGATTGTAACTAATGAAATCAAAGATCAGAGGAGGGAATTGTATTAGAACATAAATTCTGAGCACCTGGTTTGCAGATGGCTATGGATAACAGTGAAAGCCTAAAATCCAAACTCCATGCAGATTAAGTGTTCATTGAACTCCTTCAGACCATTGGATGAAGCTTTGCCTTCAGACAAAGTGCATTGGAAAGTGAATTACTAAAGATATATTTTGATTAAAACTTAACTATTATCATTTGTTTACCCTATTGACCCTTTTTAATTTTTTTCTAACTTGATATCTTCTGCTTTCTTTTGGGTTGAGTTTTATCTGTGTTTCATTTTATTGTTGCTGTTGGGATCTGGATATGATTTTCTTTATATGAAATCCAGGATAGATAATCCATTTAATAGTAAATAGAATAATAGTTTCTTATTATTATGGCAATGTAAGTAAAGGAGTAATGAGGAGACAATAATAATAGGCATAAGAATAAAGAAAACATTCTAAAATCGATGGTGCTGATGATTGCACAACTCTTTTCAATATATTTAAATCACTGAGTTATATGATACATGAATCATGCGCCAATAAAACTGTTAAAGAAAAAAAACTATGTCCAACTCTGTACCATTTTGTTGTGATCCATGATTTCAGATGGTTGATTTTTAAGGTAGATTTATAGGCTCTTCTTCCTAGTTTCCATTAGGCTGTATGCTCACTGAAACCTTCTATGAGTGATCTTTCTGGTATTTGAAATTCTGGTGCTAGAATCACAACCACATGCAAGCCATCATAGTAAAACACACTAATAGATGAGTGATGGGTCGACAGAGTAGCCACCACATAAAACTGTGTCCATCACCATAGTAGGCGGGAAGTGAGAGCAGTTAACTGTGCACTTGGCTTGGCTTAACTCCTTACATTTCACTGGCCCATGGAACTCATGTGGCCTTACACAATTTTATAGGGGCAGGAAAGGACCCTGTTTTCATTGCCTTAGAGGAGAACTGAAAGTATTTGAAAGAAAGCCCTTACCACAATCACAAAAGGGTTGTTGTAGAATTGTATTGGAAAGGTTTATTGCAGTGTCTCACACATAGATTAAGAATTCGGTAATTATTTATTAAATTACTGTACACCCGCAAGTATAAGCCGACCTGAATATCAGCCAAGGCACCTAATTTTACCACAAAAACTGCATTAAAAATGTGCTGAAAAACTTGGCTTATACACGAGTATATCTGGTATGCTCATTCTTTCAATCAATTTGTATTTTATGATCAGAAATAATTTTGATATTTTCAAAATTTATACCTACAGTGCTTGAATTTAAAGACACAGAAAAAAAGAGAACAACGAAAACTTGAGGGCACTCAAGCAAGTAAAACCATGCATGTGAGGGAGTCACTATTATTCCTTATCACATATTTTGATGGTCTTAAAAATATACAATGATACTGTAAGCACTTTGAGCTTCTAAGGATCGGTGTGCCATATATGGAATCTAATTTTCTTGGAGAAATATTCCAGAGCTATTGTTCCTGATACTTCAAGTAATGGATAAAACTGGCAAATAGAGCTTTCATTTTGAGTGACTTTGCAGTTATTCCCCTAGATCTTTGATTGTTCTTCCACTGTTATGGAACTATGATTCAAGTTGATGCTCTGCTGTCCCAAGATATCCATGTTCCTAATCCAGACTTGAGACCAAAACCAATTGCTACCAAATTCATTCCAGCTCATAGCAAAAATTTCCCATCTCTTAAATAGCAATAGGAACAGGTACTCTTATCTATATCTTTCAGAGGGAATGAGGATTTGTACCACTGACCTTGTAGTAAAAAGCCCAATACAAGATAACAATCAACGGAAAACTGAGCCAACGGAGGTAAAAACAGGGAAAACAAATG
>NW_022111372.1:68979955-68981421 GCF_000313985.2 Echinops telfairi
CAATGCCCAGATGTGTTCAGCTGCCGACCCATTTATACAAATGCACTGGTTTTGAGATAACAACTCTTTGGTTGCTTTCAAAATTACTATTTTGGCAGCGTGGGCACAATTAGATATTCAACATTACACAGGTGTTACATCTCTGACAAGCTTGTCTTTCCTCTCCTTTTTGTAAATGTATTTGTTGTTGGGATAGAATTCTGGCCCAGAGAGTCGCAGCAGTTGTCAGTGGGAGAAGATGTGGGTGGAACAAATGTATGTTCGAGTCACTGCCTTACTTGGCGCTCAGAGCACGGCTCCTACTGTCTGAGCAGATACCTGGGAGCGCTCTTCCCTCAGGGACAAGCTCTGCTGCTTAATTTATGGACGCACTCAGCCTGATTTTAGAAAATACCTGGTGATGTAAGACTAAGAATCAAGGAAAAATATCAAGTTCTCACAGTAGCTGCTCGCTAATTAATCCTGGTGATTAACCACCTGAGAGAATTGTCTAAGAATAGCTGTATTGGGCAGTGTCTCTTTTTTCCTCTGCCTTTGAAAAATAAGAAGTTTTTGGAATTGAAATTTTGAGAGCTTTTATAAAAACAAGCAAATGTGTGAAGGCACGTGTGACTTTGGCAGACTACCCTCTTCTTTTGTTTTCAGAATTTCAGCCTTCTATTTTAATAGGGACCTTGGTGGTGCAGTTGTTAAGCACTCTGCAGAAGGTAGGCAGTTGGAATCCATCAGCTGGACACCTGCTTCCATAGAGATCGACAGCCAGGGAAATCAAATGAGCTGATCAAAGCTGCCCTATAGGCTCACTATAAGTTAGAAATACCTCAGCAACAATGTGCTTTTATTTTATAAATAATTCTGTTTAGAATATTCTCTGATGTGTGTATAAGGTCATATAAAAGATGTGAGACTTTTATGAAACCTGAAACTCTGAAGGAAACACGATCAAATCTAGATAGTATCATCTATTTAACTAAATCTATTAAACTATAAAACATTTAGATTAATTATAATTTTGGACTCAAAATATACATTAAATGTCTTCATTACAGACTAACTCTGACTAGAAGAAAGGCTAAGGCTCTAGAATTTACACTGAATTAGACCATTTTTAATTATCTGAAGTATGAAACAACTTCTTGACTGAATAATCTAAGAAATTCCTCTATGAGTATGTTGGTATGCATTTATGAATCACTTATCAAACATTCTAAATTAATGGGACTCCTAATATATGCCAGACTGCATTGCTTTACATTTGTACACACACACACATACACACACACAAGTTTATATGTATAAAATTTAATATTCATATTTTAGTTTTAAGGTATGATGGGCATGTTAGTTAAAATGATCATAGAACCAATTTAATATTTATTAATTATGTAATTACCTAAAATTCTGCCACCCAAAGGTCTTTGCACCTTTCTCTCCACTTCTGCCAGTATGGATCCATAGATCTTTAC
>NW_022111372.1:68984783-69001171 GCF_000313985.2 Echinops telfairi
GCATCATTGTGTGTGTTTTGTGAGATGGAGGAGGACTTTGTGGATTGGTGTCAGACATATGGGCTAATGTTGGACTTGTGGGCTTAGGCAGCACTGGGTTGGGATGTTTTCCTGATGTGCACTTATCCTTTATGTAAAACTCTCTCTTATTCATGAGTTTCTATGGATTTGTTTCTCTAAAGTACCCAGACTAACACAATGACCTTCAGTTAACATTGCCTTTTCCTATAACTTATCACTTGTACTCATTCAATGAAGGAATTTGTAAGAAAAGGACTCCTAATGGCATCCTCTAATTTCTCCTGGGAGACGAAGACTTTCTTCAGATCTCTTTCCCTTTGCTCTCATCATGGCCAACTAAAATGTAGCAAACCATCTACATTTCTTCACTAAACTAACCAACAAACAAAATTATTAATCTCAGTTCCTGAGCTAGTTATTGAAAATATAGGGATAAAGCAGCAGATGTTACCTTAATTTTACACATTTATATTCTATGCACTTAAGCTTTCCTTTAGTCTAGATGAAAGGTAACTCAGTCTAGTATCAGAAGCATTAGATGTTCACATAGAGGGTCACTTAGGGTCAACCATGAGAGATTAGACAAGAGGTAAAATTTAGAATCAAAACCTTGCTAGCGATAGAGAAAATGTGATTGTCTGATCTATTCGCTATGTATCACTCAGTTTTGAATCTATTGTGATGGTTTCTGCTGCGAGGCATTTAAGAATTCAGAGATGCTGAATCTATCTATGTGCCAAATACTCATACTTCTTCCCAGGTCTATAAATGTCTGTCTTATTTGGCTAGATCCAGTTTTCAATGAATTTGTGTATGCTAATTGTTCACTCAAAATCACATTGAATATCAATTTCACAATGTCCAGCGCATAGTAAGTACTTAATTAATGTTCCAGTCATTCATTATTCAGGCTCTCAAGGCCAAAATCAACACCTTTGAGAATAAAGTTAGAAATCAGAAATTTGTTTTCTCTACTCAGACTTTATTTAATAAACATTGATTGTATCATAGGTATGCAGAAAGTGTAGACAATTCAAGAAAACGGCCAAAAGCTACCAATCCTTTTTGAGCCAGGCTGTTCTAAAGTGGATGGTTGCTGGTTTCCTAGTGCACAAATCCTGAATGCACGTTAAGTTCAGGACAGAACAGAGACATTCTGGAAACAAAATTCAGTGCTACTTCAGTGCTGCTCCTCAAGTGATTCAATTGTGTGTGTCTGTGTTTTTAATTGATCAACTACAAAGTTGATGTGTTCTACTGTGTTCTTCAAAATGCATGTTCTTCAATACCCACACAGTCAGATTTGGTTTAAAAATCATCCAAACAAAACTTAATTTAGAATGAGGGTAAAATGAAGATGCTATCCCAAAGACCTTTCCTGGGAAGGAAAATATTATATTCTCCTCATATCACACAATCATATCCTCTTATGAGTTAATACAATTTTGAAAAGACAACAGTACTAATGAATTTCTAAAAGAATGTTTGGGACAGTTCTATGCTGTTTCTTGCTGCTGTTTTTCCAAAACTGGTCTTTAAAAAAATTTTTTTTAAGAAGAAAAATATCAGTATGGTTAAAATGCTGTAGCATTTTTCTTCTCAATAGTGTGCAATCCATTTTTCTAGCCATGTGTCAGTTGCCTAGGAAACCTTAGCAGACTAGCATTTGCTTGGTTGTCATCTTGGACTTATCCTGAGAGTTCTGAGCACACAGCGTGGCATAGCCACAGACAAGTCCTGCTGACGTGTCAACAGCACTTCTTGGTGCTTGTTTGCAAGCAGTTGCAAGCTAGATTCTGTCCTAGCTTTCCTCTTGTTTCAGGAAGATCTATGCACGGATTTTGAAAACACTTCTACTGGTTACTATAGGAAAGGGCTTCAAAAGTTCAAGGAAAATAGATAAAACATGATGAAAATTTGCCATCAATTCTGGAATTCTATTTGTACATAATACTATTTTCTCAGTACTGCCACCTTGGTCTCTTCCCAGGTATACACATTTTGTTTGAATTTTTTTACCTGAAGTCTAGGAGTCCTAATTTGAGATCCAAATTTGAGATTCTTAACTCTAATTTACCTATAGAGAAATGGAACTGTTTATTAAACTATAAAAATGTTACCACATTATAGTTTATGATTAAATCATCCAATATATTTCCCATATGGTTTACATGATGTGTTTAATAGTAATCTTAATATCTATAATATAACATTTATAAACTCCTTTCCACACATAATATCTAATTCAGTCATTCTGTAACCTGTGAACTAGGTAAAACAAGTTTAATTACCTCACTTAAAAGATGAGCCATTCAAGGTCATATTGATTAAATGATTTGTCCACATAATTTAAAAGTAGCAGAGCAGAAACTTGTATCTGATGATTAATTCAGAGTTCTCTCTCTATAAATTTCCTTTGTCCTAAATCTAACAAAACTCCATGACCTGGTTTTATGCATCTCGAGGTGGCACAAACAACCAAGTACTTGGATATTAAGCAAAAGGTTGGTGGTTTGAATTCAGTGAAGTGCCTCAGAAGAAAGGCCTGGTGATCTGCTTCTGAGGGGTCACAGCCGTGGAAACTGTTTGGAGTGCAGGTCTACGCTGCAGCGCAGGAGAGCTCCATGAATAAGACTCCAACAGCGACTGTTTTCGTTTGTTTGTCTCTTTGCTTTTGGGTTTTATTTTGTGCTGGTTATACTAGTTTTGAAATATCTCACAAATTCATTCTGCTTTTCTCTTTTGCTATTATAGATTATACTCTAGACTTCACAGTGTCAACCCAAATGGTCTCATTGATTCTATTGTTTGCTAATCCCTAGTATAAGGAAGTTTCAAAATGTATGAGTAAAATGGAATGAATAGATAATGCAATTTTTCCATGAGTTTCTTCCCACCCCCCCACCCCCCAAGACATTTTATTAGGAGCTAATCCAGACACCATACCATTCTATAATTCGATCACATCAAGCAGTGTTTTGCACTCACCACCACATTCTGTCCCAAAACATGTTCTTCCTTCTGGAACTACCAGATATCTGTTCACTTTTACCCCGCCCCTCACCCCACCCACCACCCGGCCGTAGCCCCCAGTAGCCTTTATTCCAGGTATTGTCTATAAGGATTCCATGGATCAAAAGGAAGATCAAATGCCAAGGTTTTCATCACTCAGGTCAGATTTAGCATTTTAATATACAATAGTCGTCTCTCCAATACTCTGCGATAACTAGGTTATTCCCATCCTTCATGTATGGTTAGAGGGAAATCACCATCCCCAGAGGCTTATTCCCATGTAGCTCCTGCCAATGTACTTTGGCCTTCCACTGCCATTCATAGCCTCCTGCACACTAGAATATCACAATTTAAACTCTGATTTAAATTTAAATTTAAAATTAAATTTAAATCCTCCTTTGGATTATATAATTTACAATCCTTGGATCACGGGTATTGCTGTGCTTCTTCCATACAGACTTAGTTGATGTCTCACTTCCATGGCTACTTGTTAGAAAACAAGTCTTAAGACCCCAGACACTATTCTTTCTAAACCTGGGCACCCTCTTAATTTGCTCACCACACTCTGCTGTGGGACCCATATCTTCTGCGTTTCCTTCATAAGGGTGAGCTTTGCACATTAACTAATTGTTGTTAGATTGGAGCTAGGATTAAATGAGAGCCCCAAATGCATTCCTGAATCTACATCTTCTATCTGCCTCTGGTTCTCCTTAGAAACAGTCTTGTTATTTTATGGTAGAGAATCTCACCGATCATCTCCCTGGAACATATGTACTTTCTATTTATAATGTCTATTTACACTTTCTATTTATAATCTCGATGGTACTAATTTTAAAACACTATTGAGAGAGGTTGAACAAGTGTAGGCTAACTAAAAATTGCAATACATGGATTATTGATTTGTACAGAATAAATCCTTATGTGACTGGATGCTATTTACACAAACAATGGGAGTTGGCGTTCAGGCAAATCTTTCAATAGTATTCACTGACAATGTCAGACATATATACATATATGTATACATATCTTAGTATAGCAAGTCGGACATCGAGATAGTAAGTAAATACTAGTCTGCATAATGACAAGTCAATACTCTTAGTAGATCTATTTTCTGGTTTTTAACACACCATGTGGTTTCAATCTTAAATCCTTAGGTTACAGGTGAGCTTGAGGTTGTGTTAGTCTCTGGGTAGACTAGAGAAACAAATTCATAAACACTCATATATGTTTATGAAAGTGGTTTATATACAAGAGCAATTGAATATTGAGAAAACATCCCAGCCCAGTGCAGATCAAGTCCATAAATTAGATATTAGCCCATATATCTGACACCAATCTATAAAGTCCTCATCAGTCTCATAAAACACATGCAATGATGCCAAATGCAAGAAGATTACAGGCCAGTGGATGCAGTCTTGTGGATCCAGTGGTGGTAGAGGCATCTCAGCGCTAGCCGGGGTTTCCATGTGGTTCCTTCTGCTTCCAGGCCATTGGCTCTCTCAGTGTAGTACAATGTGTCTTGTCAGTAGAGTGTCTCCAACGGAATGAGAAGAGATAGAGAGTGCCTCCCGTCTCCAAGGAGGAAAATACTGGAGTTCCCAGAATCATCAGGAGAAGGCCATGCCCACAAAGAGGCCCCATTGGTTAAGATCCAATTGACAGAATAGACTCCACCCCTTCACTCTTACTCCTCTCAAGTCCCAAATTGACACCAGATTATGTAACTACCACAGAGTTGCAGCCTAGTTCACCTAGTATGGTTTCCACATTGTGTCCTTTTGGTATGGTTATAAGGTGAGCAGACGTCCGGCTTTTGGTAGGACAGTCCCGATTTTTAACAATTTTTCCCATGTCCTGCGGCGTTTTAAAAATGTCCTGATTTTGGGAAAGAATGCACAACAAGCTAGGGATACGGTTTTCAGCTGCCATATGGCTATTTCGCCACGATATAAGAAGTTTTATCAATGGTGTCCCGCTTTACCAATGTTAAAATCTAGTCACCTTATTTTTGGAGTGTGTTGTGCCTTAAAGATCCAGGGCTCAATGCCCCAGTGTTCTATGGCATATAGACTGAGTCCGCAGGGGTTGTACAGGCCCAATGTGCCTATTATGAGCCTAATACAAGGCATATGCCCCACTTAGTGTCCTTAAAAGTATTGTTAATCATTTTATCCCACTAGGAAGTGGGCCCTCCACATTTTTCTAAGAACAGACATCCAGTTGTCTTATCCAAGACGTGCATGTTCCCTTCTCCCCCCCTCCATGAGTTTTCTGAGCCCCTTATCTGCACTCTTTTGATTCTTATTTCTTGATCAATAAAATATAAGCATGCTATACCTATTTATTTATTTTTCACATTTTATTGTGAATTTAGTAAACATTTACAAATCAGAAAAAAGTTTTACATTAAACAGTTCATACCTATTTTTTCATTTCATTAACAACTATCTTTTCAATGTAACATCACATATTCCATTTCCTTTTTATGAGTCCTATTTCCATTCTTCCTTATTCTACCCCTTCTGAAATTGTCTTTATGGAAGTGCTGCCTTTTTGATTTCAAATGATTGAAATGTGCATATATCACTAGAATTATTGTCCATTTATATGTCTCTCTATTGTTCAGATGGAAACTGAGCCACCAGGGTAAGTTCAATTCCAGACCTGAAGCTAACTAAGGATCATAGTCTATTGCAGTGGTTCTCAACCTTCCTAATGACATGACCCTTTAATTGTTTCTCATGTTGTGGTGACCCCCCAACCATAAAATTAATTTTGTTGCTACTTCATAACTGTAATTTTGCTATTGTTATGAATCAGGCAACTCCTGTGAAAGGGTTGTTTGACCCCCAAAGGGGTCGCAACCCACAGGTTGAGAACTGCTGAGTTTCTTCAGTCTCTATCCTATAAAATAACCTGTTTTGTTTTATGAATTTGAATTTTGTTCCACATTCCTCTCCCTCCCTATATAGGACTGCCGAATGTGATTTATTTCAGAGCAGACAGTAGTGGTAGCTGGGCACCATCTGGTTCTGATCTCCGGGTCATAGTGGCTGAGTTTCACTTTGTCCATTAGTCCCTTGGTCTAATATTTCATGTGTCTTAGATTTCCATCTTTCTACTTTCATCCAAGTGAGGGGAGACCAAATTGCTACACTTTAAACGGCCACTCACAGGTAAGATCTCAGATGGCAGTCACTGCACTAGGATGTAGAATGTCACCTTCATAAACTATGTTGTGCCACTTGACTTTGACACCCTCTAAGACCATGGTCTGAGCACACAATCCCAGCAACTTATTCCCTCAAGGTATTTGGCTGTGTCTAAGAAGCTTTCATAACGTTCCGAACTTGGAAGTTGTGTGACTACATTATTCTTTCCCATGTGTGATAGCTAGAGATTATTGTGCAAACCTGGCTGATAAACACATGTGGGATTAGTTGAAGGGCGGAGAGATAAATTGCTCCATGAGCCTCGCCTTTGCAGTTCTTGGGTCTCTTGCTTTCTGGTAGTTGGACAAGGGTGCAGCTGCCTTAGCCAATTCCCTTCTTCAGCTTGCAAGGCTCACTTCCTGCAAGATATCCTTGAGGAGAAGCCACATGGAGTCACCCCAATGCAGCCGTGGGTGCTAGAGCACCCGTGTGGAGACCCCTGCAAATGCTGAGAAGACCCCTGCCAGCGCTGAGATGTTTATACATTCACTGGTTTGGCCTTCCTCCTACAGTCAGTGTCATTGCGTCTGTTTTGTGAGATTGAGGAGGACTTTGTGGATCAATATCGGACATAGGGCCTAATATTGGACTTAGGGACTTGGACTGGACTGGGTTGGGATGCTTAATGTACCTTTTATATAAAACTCTCTCATAAAATATGAGTGTTTATGAATTTTGTTTCTCTAGTCTACCCAGACTAATACACCGTATTTTGCTTTGCAATGATCATTTACAAATGGACGTTTCTGATTCACTATTTTCAATCTTTTAGGTTTATTTTGTTTTTGATATCTCTGGATTGACCTCTGGATGATGTTATTCTGTTTCTTTATCTAAGATTACTTGCTTGATTGTATTTTGCCATTGTTGCTTTTTTCCAAAGGACTCCTGGTTGGATATGGTTTCTTTGTCTCTTGTATCTCTCATGCATCTGAGAAGTTTATCTGGATATGTAACTCTTAGTTGGTAATATATGAATTTAAGTTTCAGGGTTTTGTATATAACATCCATCACCTTCCTGACAACATTGTTTCTGTCAAAAATAAGACCTTAGTCTTATTTTTACTCCTTTATAGGTAATTTTCATTTTCCCCAAACTGCCTTCATTATTCTTTTTTATTTTAGAAAATTTGTTTATGGTATGTCCCTGTAATTTTATTTTGAGATCTGCCATATTTTCAGTTTGTTGGTCTTCTTGAATGTATGCCATCTCATCTTTTATGCTAGCATGAAATTCTTTTTTCTTCCAATAAATCTTCAACAAAGTTGTTGATATTCCCATCTAATAATCACAATGTAAGTTATTCCTTTGAAGTCGCAGCACATAATTCTTGGAATTTTTTCTTTTTATTAATTTTTCAGACTGTTCCACTATGCGACCAGTATTAAGTGATTTGTCTTCAATCTCATCCATTTTTGTCTCCCATTAATTTAATTATTTACCCAATGCATTATCTGTTTTTGAAATTTCAATATTAATCCTTTGGATTGCTGTTGTAGATTATTATATGGTTTTGGAATTGGATTTATTATCCTGATATCTTCTTGTATTGTTTTATTGAATTCTCCAAATGAAGCAAAGGGCAAGGGGAGTAGAAATAAAAAAAGGAAAATAAAGAATTTAGGACAGAATAACCAAGAAGAAAGAAAAACGATGGGACAGTGGCACATATTCCAGTGTGTGATTGTGTACGTGTGTGTGTGTGTTGCATGTAGGGGTGATTTGTCACTGGGTTGTAGACAAGGTTGGGTAGGAAGTCACACCTGTGAATTATTACCAACGAGGGTGCTGGTGTAGTACTGGCCAAATAGAGCCAGCTATCTGGCTTCTGCTCCTCTAAGAACTCTGCAAAATGAATTCAAATGGGCTACACTGCTGTTCAGGAGTTCACTGCTCCTTCTTCACTGTCTTCATTCAGTATTTTCATCAGTATTTGATCCACTTCTCTTTTCTTTCCTTTGAAGCTCTGGGTTCCAGGATTCTTGTCCATATCCATTTGTCTTGTTTTTTGAGCCTTTGAATATAGGATCTGGCTAGTAGATCTGCGTAGCCTGTCTTTTGGACTCCATCCTGCTCACCAGCTTTAAGAGCTGAGTTGGTACTCATTACCCTTGGATGTAGACTATTGTCTTTATAAACTAGCTTTGCAAAATGACCTAAATGCCCCTTGATACTGTGACCCTAAATCACTAAATTCAGTGATTCATTCCCTCAAGGTGTTTAGTTATGGCTAAGAAGTTTTCATATATTTGTCCCTAGTTTGCATTACTATATAAATTGATATATTTGTAATATATATATGTATACACACACATATGTTTCTGAGTGCCATCCCACACCGCAGGACATTCATGAGCCAATGATTAAGGATGTAGAGGAGTAAATACTCATTTCTTTTCTTCACTCAGTCTCGAGGACTGACCCAGAGGTACCCTCCTTAGGACTTTGCCTGATACGTCACCTTTACTTTTGCTTGGCCTCATTCTTTTGCATTCTTATTGCAGCATTGGACAACCTGCTTATTTTAGACCCATTTTCTAAGACAGCACTTTTATGTGCATTTTCTTCTCAGAGTTGCTTCTATGGACTCAGCTTGTGACCCATTTGGGGGCTTTACTAAAAGCTACCATACGTTTGTGTTTTTTTTCCCTCAGAAACATATTATTCACATCAAATTAATTTTATAATCTATTGATTGTAATGTAAAATTCCTTGACTAAGTAATCTCTCAGGTAATTTCCTGTTCTTCAATTAATTCACTTAAACAAAAGCTTACTGAGTGTCTAACACCGGCTCTTTGTAACTCCCGAGGGTGTGGACTAAACCGTAACTCAAGCTCACTGTGATTGAGTCAGTTCTGACTCATGGAAAACACCAATCCAACATCCGCTTCTGTGGAATTCGTTATCAAGGAAAGGACATAAATAACACAACTTATATGAACAAGGTCAGGTAGTATTCAATTTCAAGAAGTAAAAACTGCATGATATAACAGAGAGAAAGGGTTAAACTCTTATATTTACACATCACAGACGACTTCTCAGAGGATGAGAATTTTAAACTGAAAGTGGAATGCATACCAGGAATAAGCCATATCAAGAACAGAGGACAGAAATCTAGACAGAAAGGAATGCAATAAGAGCAGATGGGGAGCCAATACAAAGGCCTTTATTGCAGAAAATAATCTTATAGATTTGATAATAAAAAAGGACCAAGTGTTTAAGACATGTCGTTGAAAGTATAAAATTGTTTGATAGAGTTCAGGAAGTGTAAGTCAGCACTAGGTGTTTGGGCTTTGCTCGGGTATGTCAGAATAGAATGGTATTCCATAGCATTTTCGATGGCTATTTTTTTAGAAATAGACTACCAGGCATTTTTTATAAGGCAATTTGTTTGGACCTAATCTCCAACTTTTTGTTTAATATCTGAGCCTTTTACCAATTTTCACCACTCAAGTATGCTTTACAGGTGGTCAGTGGTTCTCAACCTTCCTAATGCCGTGACCCTTTAATACAGTTCCTCATGTTGTGGTGACCCCCCAACCATACAATTATTTTCATTGCTACTTCATAACTGTAATTTTGCTACTGTTATGAATTGGGCGATCCCTGTGAAAGGGTCATTCGGCCCTCAAAGGGGTCATGAGAAGCGCTGCTATAGGTAAAACAGTAATAGTGATACTCCGTGCTAATCCTTGGCTGGAATGCCCCAGGTAAAATCTCGGTGGTGCTGTTGGGCAAGCATTGGACTGATAACCATAAGGTTGGCAGTTCAAATCCACAAGCTGTTTTTTTGGGGGAAACCAAAACTACCTGCTCCAGTAAAAAATATGTTTTGGGAAACCCAATGAGAGGTCACTATGAATTGGAACTGACTCAACAGTAGTGTTTTGTTTATTTTAAGTTACATAATAGGATCAAAATTCAGTGTTTATTCAGTTCCATAGACAAGAACGAGTCACTCTCTTTTACATATCCCTCCCTTACTACCTGACTGTGAGTTACATGATCCATGGTTTCTCTTTTATAATTCTTGATTTGTAATTGTGTGAGTTCAAAGTTGTCTCTGAGTGGCCCTGACATCATGAATGATGAGGGCCTGCATAAATACTTAAACACTGGTAAAATGAGCTTTGAGTGCTTCTGACACTAAGTACAGATCATGTTCACAATTGTCACATTGAGGTTAGTAATCCCTGGAGAAAATGGTGCATATGTTTCTGCCAGTTTTCATTTTGTTTATTTTAGGTGGGTTAATATTTACCCTGAAAGATATTGATTTCTTATGGATTTAATTTCAAACATGAACGCTAAAGATTCTCTGTTTCTGAAGTTTTAAAAAATTCAATGGCAGGCTGTTTCAAAGCACACTAGATTTTTTTTCAGAATTTCTAATTCAAGCTAAAGACCAGAAAAGCTGCATTATGGCTTCTGAATTGTTTCCTCCCCCACCGCCTCCTGGTCCCTGCTCTTTTACTGGCACCACTGCAGTTATTCTACAACTCATGCCCTCTAACAGGAAAGGAGCCTTTCTGACAAAGCAAGCTTGATAAGACAGCTGGGGTTTCTTGGAGAGACTTGATCAGAGTAATTACTGTATTTCTGACAGCAGCTGTAAAGTTTCTGTTGCTATCGTAAAATTTAACCCCTAACTAACTGAATTAGAAGAAATTGTATTCTTTGTTGTATTTTGTTCACACACACATCGATATATTAGTTGAGAGATCTTTAATTAAATTAACACTGTAATAATTTCTGACTTGATATCATAGGTTCAAATACTTTGCAGAAAATTTATGTTGTATATGAAGTAAAAGAAAAACCAGTCCCCATTTTGGTTTCCATAGTTGCAGAAATGTTAACATTTAACAAAATATAAGCTGCTTTGGAAACAATTAAATTTGATTTTAGATCCAAGTATGACAAAATCCTTGACAACTTCAACTTTTTCTCCATTATCATGATATTACCTATTGGTCCAGTTGTGAAGATTTTGGTATTCCTAACATTGAGTTGTAATTCATACAGAAGGCTATGTTCAGCAATCTCAAGAAGTACTAGGAGCACTCACTCATCTATGCTAGGAAATGTGGAAGACAGTTACTTAGCCAACTGACTTGAAGAGATCCATATTTGTGTCCATTCCAATGAAACTTGGTGATATAAATAGGGAAAGGGTGAGAGCCAATGGAAGCTTCATGGATAGCTGTGGAGCACTGTCTGATTTAGTGGTAGAATATGAACAACTGAAGGTGGAAGTCACTCAAAATTATGACTATGGAAGAGATGCCACCTCAAAATAGAGTCTACCTCACTGACATGGACAGACTATATCATTTGAGACCATAAATTGTTGATCTGGCACAATTCAAAATGAGAATAAATTGCTGTGAATCTCCTTAATGTGCTTTATATCATGAATAGCAAACCCCCTGCCATCAAATAGATTCCAATTGTATGCCTCCATTTGTAAATGCTCAAAGATTAATATGATCAGACTGTGTTCCTTTCATGTTCTTTGGATGCCTCCAGCATCATTCAATATTGGAGCCACTGTTTCAATTCACCTCACTGAGGAGCTCCCTCTTTTTCTTCAATCCTCCTCATTACCACTGGTGATGTCCTTCTCCAAGCATGGTACCTCCTGATAACGCCTTTAAAGTATTTGAGACCAGGTCTATCCAATCTTCCTTTTAAGGAGCATTATGTATGTACTTCTTCCCATGAATTCTTCTGGTAGTCCATAGCCTATGTAGTAGTCATCACCAACACTCATAATTCAAAGGCATTCATTCCTTTTCAGTGTTCCAAATTCATTGCCCCACTTCCACATGCAATGAGGCCATTGAAAATGCCAAGATGCAAGTCAAGCAAGTGCTGGTCCTCAAGGTGGCATCTTGCCTCTTAGCATATAAAAGAAATATTTTGCAGGAAATTGAGTTTTGATTTTTTTATTGCTGCTCTTAGGGACTTGATTGTAGATCCAAGTAAAATCACGTTTTTGACATCTTCAATATTTTCTGTTTATCATGATGTTACTTATTGGTACAGTTGTTTATGATTTTTGTCTTCTTTATGCTAATGTGTATTCCATAGTGAAGGTTTTAGTCTTTGATCTTCATCTTTAACTTTTTCAAGTACTCTTCATTTTCCATAAGGTTGTGTTACCTGCACATTGACAGAATTTGTTTACCTTCAATCACTTCAAGAGGTAGTACATGATTAAGCATCAATGATACTGGATAAACAAGTCCCAGCTGCACTGAAGGCATTAGCAAAACATAAGACTCCAGAAATTGACAAAATCCCCATTGAAATATTTAAACAAACTAAGAAAATAGAGGAAGCACAAATGAGTCTATTTCAAGATATTTGGAAGATAACTATCAGCCCAATCTACTGGGAGAGACATATACTTGTGGTCATTGCAAAGAAAAGTGACCCCAATATATGCAGAAATTGATAAAAAATATAATTAATACAACTGCAAATATAAATTTTGTGATGACTGTTAAATGTGGTTGTGGCAGTACAACAACAGGAAGCTGCCAGGAATTTAAGCTGGATTTAGAAGAGGATATGGAATGAGAGCTTTCATTGCTGACTTCAGGAATCTTGACTGAAATTAAAGAATGCCAGAAAGATATTGTTTTATTTTATTGATTATTCAAAGGAATTCTGCTATGTAGATCATAACAAACTATGGATAACAGTGAGAAGAATGGGATTTTCAGAACACTGAGCATAAGCAATGGTAGACCTCTTTCCATGCAAAAATATGCTAATGATAAAAACGTAGAATGTGTGCAGTATGAAGCTAGGAAAAT
The DNA here is from genome assembly GCF_000313985.2 of Echinops telfairi. NCBI lineage: Eukaryota > Metazoa > Chordata > Mammalia > Afrosoricida > Tenrecidae > Echinops > Echinops telfairi. The sequence goes on from NW_022111372.1 coordinate 68,997,856, forward strand.
TGGAAGTCATCTAAAGATTGATATACTAAGCATTTGTGAATTTAAATGGACACATATGGCCATTTTAAATGAGAAAATCATGATCTACTATGCCTGGAATAAAGCAATCAAGAGGAATGGCACTGTAATCATTGCCAAAAAGGACATTGAAAAATCAATCTTAAAGTACAATGCTGTCTGTGGTAGGACCGTATCTATCTATTACATGGAAATCCAATCAATATAATAATTATTCAAATTCATCCACCCGTCACAAAAACTAGTGATAAAGAGATTAAGAATTCTACAAATATTTTCTGTTAATATTGATCAAGCATACAATCAAGATGCAGTGGTAATTATTGGTGCTTAGAATGCAAAAGTTAGAAATAAAGAAGGAACACTAAGTTGGGAAAATAGGTCTGGGTGATAGAAACAAAGCTGAAGATCACATGATAGAATTTTGCAAGACCAATGACTTCTTCATCACAAATACTGTTTTTCAATAACACAAAAGAGACTATACACATGGAATTTTCTAGATGGAATACACAGAAATCCAAATGACAACATCTATGTGAAGAGACAATGGAGAAGCTCAATATCAGCAGAAAAACCATACCAGGGGCTGACTGTGAAAGAGACCATCACTTGCTCATGTGTAAGTTCAGTATAAAGCTGAAGAAAATTAAAAGAAGACATGAGGGTCAAAATACGACCTGAGTCTATCCCACCTGAATTTCAAGAACATCTAAAGAACAAATTTCCTACATTGAACACTAACGACAGAAGACCTGATGATCTATCAAGACCATCGTTCACATAGAATCCAAAAGATCAATAAAAAGACAAGAAAGAAAGAAAAATCTGCGTGGTTGTCAGAAAAGCCTTTGAAATTTGATCTTAATCATAGATTATTAACACATATGGAGAAAACTAAGTCTAAGAACTTAATAGAAAATGTAAAGGAAAGCTGTAGAAAATAACGTGGCATAGCCTATGTGCAAAGACTTAGAGTTAGCAAACCCCAATGAGAAACACCCTCGGCAGCATATCTTCCAGTAAAAGAATTCAAGAAAAAAGTTCAAACCTCACGATGCAATATTGAAAGATCCTAAGGGAAAAATATTGAATGATGCAGGATGTATCAAAAAAAGATGGAAAGAATACACAGTCACTGTATAAAAACAAACAAACTAGTCAACAGTTCACCAGTTCCAGAGGTATTTGAGCAAGACCCCTTGTCTCACATCCTTTTCAGAATCTGGCTTGAATTTCTAGCTCTACCTCTCAATGAACTGCTACAAAGATTATTATTTACCTTCAGCAAAATTTTACTTGCACGTGATATTAATAATATTGTTCAGTAGTTTTCACATCTTATTATGTCATCCCTCTTCAAACTGGTGTATGGACACAACTACATATCTCTTTCAGTACATCCACCAGGTAACTTAGCTGCTGTTCAAATTTCTTGGAGTAGACTATGGAGTGCTTCCAGTTCTTTATAAGAGTTTTGAAAGAATTCAGTAGGTACAGCAACAATTTCTGGAGCAATTTTTTTCTCTTTAATGGAAGTCTTCAGTTCAGCATTGACTTCTTTCTTGAACACCATTGACTTTGATCATCATCTTGAAATGGTTGAATGTTGGCCAAATGGTTTTGATACTGTGACACTGTTTTCTTTCATCTTCTATGGATGCTTTTTGCATAGTTCAGTGCTTTGTCATGGAATCTTTCAGTATTACAATTATGAGGCTTGAATATTTCCTCATTTCTTTCAGCTAGACATATAGTGAACATTTTATTTTTTTTCTTTATAAATCTAGGTCTTTGCACTTAAAATGTTTTGTTATAATGTTTTACTTTGTGTTCTCAAGGTGCCCTTGGAAACACTGTGCAGTTCCCTTTTTCTTCATTATGCCTTATTCATACATGATGCCTTGCTCTGATTCCATAGCTTAGCAGGTCTTCTGTCATTTGTGTTAAATCTGTTCTTCACATATTCTCTAAATTGTGGTTGAATATGCTCAAGGGCATATTTTGGGTGATATGGATATGCCTGAGTTTTCCTGTTTCTTTATCCATTTCATTTTACATTTTAAAACTCCTAAATATTCCATGTGCGTGCTTTGTACATTCCATTTTTCCATTATTAGTTGATGCTTGCAGCTATTTCTTTTCATTTTGAGTCATGGTCCCTGAGCAAATTACGTTTCTAAAAGCTTTAGTCCACAGCATTAAGCTTTTCTCTACATTGAGGAGTCAGCTCTTACCCAGTTATATTTTGAGTGACTTCTAACCTGAGCTGCCCCTCTTCTGTCTCTACACTGACCATGTTCTGAAGCTATTCATATAGTGTTCTGTGGATAATAACTCTAAAGTGAACACCCTTGCTGGGGTGAGGGGGTCCCCAGCACTCAAATGGGTCTTCAGGAGCAACTTTGAAATTGTGGAAAACATTAAAGACAGACAGCAGGGCACAGGGGCTGCTCGTCCCATGTCAGGACTGAGAATGCAAAGGTATTTTCCAATGGGTATATATAATGGGACTTGCAGATCTTTCATAAGGCGTGCATGTCATACACAGTCAATGGGTGTTATCATAAATGAATAACATAATAGACAAGCAATGAAACGAGTCATCATCTTGACCTAGTGCTAGTTACTCCCCCCTGAGTCCTTCCCAGGGGGATTAATCTGATCAGTATCAGCAAGAGATGTCAAAACAGAGTATGCTACATTTACCTATGGGTTGGCTATAGAACCTGATTGCTTTTATGTACAGATAACCTTTAGGTATTGTGAAACAGCCAGACACAGAAATGATTCATTTTACATGGTAGCTCTTCTATGACAGTTCTTTTATGGGGAGGGGGGTGTTATTAGAGGGACTGTGTTCAGTCATGAGAATCTATAGTAAGACATATTTATATCTCATAACCGTGAGAGTCTTCCCCCACCAGAGTTGGCTTTCCAGACCCATACTTATGAGCATGGATGATTTAGCTATATTAAATTCTCATCCAGTCCCTCAGTTTACCACACCCCCTATTCCTTCATTCTAGTGTGTTCTTAGTATGAATGCTTCATTGAAATGTCTTTACTGTGAACCACCCTACTTTTTAAAAAAATTAATCATTTTATTGGGGCTCATACAATTCATCACAATACATAGATCAATTGTATAAAGCACAGCTATACATTTCTTGCCCTCATCATTCCCAAAATTCACTTTCCTCTTGGGTTTCCAGAATCAGCTCATTTTCCTTTTACCCCCTCCCCCTCCCTTAATAATTTATAAATTATTATTATATCTTATCTTACACTGCCCGGC
>NW_022111372.1:69002138-69004066 GCF_000313985.2 Echinops telfairi
ATCAGAATAGTAGTTCTTTGTTGCTATTGTTAGGTGTCATCGGGTCAGTTCCAATTCCTAACAAGCCCATGGACAGAAGGAAACACTGCCCAGTGCTGTGCCATCCTCACTGTTGTTCTTATATTTAAGTCTGTTGGTGCAGCCACTGTGTCCATCCATCTTTTAAAAATTCTCCTTCTTTTTGCTTCCCCTCTAGTTACCAAGCATTATGTCCTCCAGGAACTAGTCTTTCCTAAAAACATGTCCAAAGTATGTGAAATGAAGTTCTGCTACCCTGATTCGAAGGAGTGTTCCGGCTATACATCTTCCAAGCTACATCTGTTTGTTCTTTTGGCAGTCATTGGCACTTTCAATACTCTTCATCAACAAGTGCTTGAGGTCCTCTTTATTTTTAGCAAGCAAGGTTGTGTCATTCGCATATTGAAGGATGTCAATAAGATTTCTTCCAAAACTAATTCCACATCCTTCTTCATAATATCCAGCTTCTTTAATTGCTCAGCACACTGTATGGACAGAGGATGCAACATTGACTCACACCTTTCCTGATATTCTGTTCCCACAACTGACTCTTGATTTATGTACAGGTTCAGCATTCATGAGCACAATATAGTGTTCTGGAATTCCAAATCTTCTTAATTCCCCACAGTAAAATGTCTTTATACAGTCAATAAAACACAAGTAAATATATTTCTGGTAGTTTCTACTTTCAGGCAAGATATATCTGAAATCAGTGATGCTATCCCTTATTCTACATCCTCTTCTGAATCCAGCCTGCTTCAACCATTGTTGCATGATATTCAGCAAAAATTTACATACATTTGATATCAATGATATTTTTCTGTAACTTAAGCATCCCGTTAGTCCACCTTTCTTTGAAATGGGTACAAATATAGATCTTTTGCAGTCTGTTGGGCAAGTAGCTAACTTCCAAATTTCCTGCCATAGATGAGTGAGTGCTTCCAGTGCTCCATCTGTTCGCTGAAGCATTTCAATTGCTGTTTCATCAATACCTCGTGCTTTTTTTTGCTAGTGTTTTCAGTGCAGCTTGGATATCTTCCTTCAGGATATGGGTTCTTGTTCATATATTACCTCTTGAAATATCTGAATATTGACTAGTCCTTTTTGGTATAATGACTCTGTATGCTTTCCATCTTCCTTTCTATATCTTTCAATGTTTTGCCTATATAAACTTTCAATATTGCAACTCAGGGCTTCACTTTTTCTTGAGTTCTTTTATTTCAGGATATGCTGAGAATTTTCTTCCATTTTGGTTTTCTAACTCTATGTCTTTGCATATTTCATAATAGTATTTGATTTTGTCTTCTTGAGCAGCCCTTTGAAATTTTCCATTAGTTTTATTTACTTCATTATTTCTTCCATTTGCCTAAGCTACTCTATATTTAAGAACAAGTTTCAGAGTCCCTTTTGACATCCACTTTGATGTTTTCTTTCTTTGCTGCCTTTTTAATGAGTTTTTGCTTTGTTCATGAATGGTGATCTTGACGTCATCCCACAGCTCATTAGGTTTTCTGGCATTAGTGTTCAAAGCAACACATTTGTTTCTTGAGATGTTCTCAAAAAGTCTTTTAGCTCTGGTGAATTTGTTTTAATTTTCTTCAGCCACAACCTAAACTTACATATGCACAATATATGGTCTGTTCGTCAGTCAGCCCCTGGCTGGTTGTAGATGCTAATATTGAGCTTCTCCATCACCTTTTAGTATACATGTATTCAATTCTGTATATTCCATCTTCAGAAATCCATGTGTATGGTTGCCTTTTGTGTTGTTGAATAAAAGGTCTTTGCAATGAGGAAGTCATTGTTCTTCCAAAATTCTGTCTCCAGCTTTGTTCTGATCACCAAGGTCACTTTTTCCCAATGACATTCTTTCTTATTTGTTTCCAACTTTTGCATTTTAATTGCTAACG
>NW_022111372.1:69004686-69005991 GCF_000313985.2 Echinops telfairi
TGCCTCTTTTCTTGAGATGTTCAGTGTCAGAATTGTGTCCATAAAGTTTTCAGTGGGTAATCACTCAGAAGTGTGTAGCCATTTCTTTCTTTCTTTTTTTTTCTGTTCTTAGTCTGAAAACTCCTCTAAAATGGTTCAATTTGGGTGATCCTGTTGGTGTTTGAAATACCAATGACATAGCTTTCAGCATCACAGCAACACACAGGCCACCACAGTAAGACAAAATCATAATGGCCCTTCCCTCATCTTTCTTTAAATTACTTTACAGGACAGAACTAAAAGTCAGAACCTTCCTGAATTATCAGAACTTTTTCCTTTATAAGTTTGGAGTAGCATAAACATACAAAATTTATATTTATTTATTTTAATTTTGATATAGTGGTTTCACTTCAGGCTGCTAACCACAAGGCCCCCGATTAAAAAAACAACAGCCACTTAATGGGATAAAGATGGGTCTTTCCACTCCCATAGAGTTACAATCTCAGAACTTCACAGGGACCCTGTCTGATAGGGTCACTGTGAATAGGCATCCACTCAATGGCAGTGAATTGAGTTTGAGTAGAATCAACTGTCAAAACAACATCCACTGCTGAACACCTATATTTTCTGTATTTTTGAAGACAAAAAGAAATATTGAATTTTCTTGCTTCAGTTTTCTGTACATTTCTAAAGGTCACACCGTAAAGTAACATAGACTAATCAATATACAATGCTCACTAGAGTCCTATTCTTATTGCCAATGAATAGATTCTATCTCATAAAAAAACCATCAAACACAGTACAACTGCCCGGAAAAACAACAAAAAATCATAGCCACCGAGTTGATTCTGACTCAAAGCAACCCTATAGGACAAGGTAGAATTGCCCTTCTAGGTTTCAGAGAATGCAACTTTTTATGGGTGTAGAAAGCCTCATCTTTCTCCTGAGAAGCATCAGGTGGTGTTAAATAAGTGACCTTATAGCTAGCAGCCCAATGTGTAAGTTACTACACAACTAAGGTTCTTAATCTTCCCCAAAGAGTTTCCAAATTTGTAATCTTAGAGAAGCAGAACGTATTAACTATCTCAATCAAAGTGATTCATAGATTCCAAATATTAGCTTTCCAGTTAGCCAATGAATTCTTGACCAAGCTCCTTCAACAAATTCTTTTTTTGTTAGTTACCAACGCAAATCCAAGTGCAACAGAGAAACTGCCTGGTCCTGCACAATGATCACAATTGTTGTGTTTGTGTTCATTGTTGCAGCTGCTGTGTCAATCCATCTCATTGAGAATCTTTCTCTTTTTAGCTAACTTTCTGGTTGACT
>NW_022111372.1:69009622-69011291 GCF_000313985.2 Echinops telfairi
ATCCTTGATAATGTCAACTTGTTCTCTGTTGTCTAGGGGCCCAGTTGTGTCTCAGCATAATGAAGATTGTTAACAAGACTTCCGCCAATCCTGATGCCACATTCTTCTCAGAATATAGATGGAATCCTGAGTCACACCTTCCTTGATTTTAAATTAGGCCGTTAATACTGGTTCTGTAGGCACAACTGCCTGCCTAGCATAAGCATAATGAAGTCTTCTCGAATTCCCAGTTTTTCTCAAGGATATCCATAGTTTATTATGATCCACAAAGTCAAATGTAACATTGTTCTAATACTCTCTACTTTCAACCGTGATCCATCTGACATCCCAATGATATCCCTTTTTCCATGTCCTTTTCTGAATCCAGGCTAAATTTCTGGGAGCTCCCTGTCAATGTACTGCTGAAACTATTGTTGAATCATCTTCAGGAATTTCATATTTGCTTACATATGATATGAATGATAAACTACACCAAACCAAAATTACTAGCATTGAGTGAATTTCAACTCATGGTGACCTTAAAGGACAGGATAGAACTGCCTCTTGAGTTTCTGAGACTGTAATTATTTACTAGAGTAGAAAGACTCTTTCTCCCTTGGAGCAGCGGGTGGTTTCAAACTGCTGACCTTTCTGATCACAACCCAACTTATAACCACAACTCCCCTGACACCATTTCATATTGATCTGTAATGTGTGCATTTGTAGAGTAAGCTTTCTTTAGAATGGTTACAGGTATTGATCTCTTCATGCCAATTCACCAGATAACTATCTTCTAAATTTCTTATCAGAGATAAATGAGTGCTTCTAGTACCTTATTAGCTTGTTGAAACATTTCAATTCCATCAGATCTTGGATTATGCTTTCATAGTAACTTGGATTTATTCCTTTGGGATCATTGGTGATCATATGCTACCTCTTGAAGTGTTTAATTGTCTACTAGTTCTATTTGGTACAGTGACTCTGTGTATTCTTTCAGTCTGCTTTTGATGCTTTCCATGTTGTTCAATATTTTGCCCATATGGCCTTTCAATATTGAAACTCACGGCTTGAATATTTTCTGTACTTCTTCCAGTTTAAGATGCTCAGTACATCTTAATGTACATCTAATTCCAGACTTTTGCATGTTTCCTTATATTTTACTTTGTTTTCTTTAGATGCCCTTTGAAATTTTGTGTTAATCTGTATAACTTCATCATTTCTTCCATTTTCCTTAGCTACTCTGTGTTTAAGAGCAATTTTCAATAAGCCATATGATTGTCCAATATTACCATTCAGTATTACCATTACCAACCAGTTGTGGTTCATTAATGCCTAAGATATAAATCTTTATATGTTCTAATTCATTTATGACATAATTTTACTGGAGTCATACTTGATATATTCCATATTCTGAATATTAATAGAGATTTGCATTTTGTTCTTCTCATTTTGATTCATCCCCATCAGTAAATGGATGTCTCAGAAATTAATTCCATCCATATCATTAAAGAGGTAGCTCTTCTCCAGTGATACTTTCAATGCCTTCCGCCTTGAGAGGGCTCTTAAACAATGTTCAGGTGCTGTTCATATGCTTTTCAACTGCTAATTCCTATGACATGGAAATCCTTTTCTTTAATCCTCATCTGTCTTAACTTGAATGCTTTCATAAAACCTATGTGTCTATATACTC
>NW_022111372.1:69012210-69013753 GCF_000313985.2 Echinops telfairi
AAGATAGAAAGAGGGAGAGAGAGTGTGTTAATACAAATAATGTTAGGAGGAACCAAACTAGATAGGATAGGGAATTCATTACTGACTTTTCCAGGATTGGAAAAAGTGTTAACCTTTACATGACTGAACTGCTTTCTTCTGCTTTGAATTTTCTGTTGAAGCTATGGTTTTCAGTAATGAAAGCATGCTGAGCACAATAAAAAAAAGAGCTAACATGGATTTTGATACAATTACATGGGGCATGTAGGCCCAAGTAGAGTTTGGTAGTAGGATTCGTAGGGGGGATCAATTTCTTCAGATTTAAAGAGTAATAGTAATCTCATCAGGCAGTAGAATGTACTAGAACTGGCATAGCAGTTTCCCAAGAAAGCTGAAAGGCTGAAAATACTGTTTGATGATATATGGCCATGGGTCACTGAAGTTACTTCAGCTGATGGCATGTGCTTTGATTGTCAACATATTGAATGTGATAAAATACTAACAAAGAAGGAGAGTGAAAAGGAGGGAGACGTGAAGAAGATGGAAAGGAATAGGAATTTGTATTACATATCCCCACTGCCCCATGAACTAAATCTTATCTATGAAGATGAACTTAAATTTAAAATGAAGATGAATTTAAAATTGTTTCTCTAGCCTCTCCTGTTGGGATGTTTGCTTCTTTCTCAATTTATTTCAGTATGTAGTTCTTCCATCCAAATCAGTCTTCATCTCAGTGGAAAATAATACATCAATATGTTTTGAGATAACTCATGTCGATGGACTAAAAAAACAATTCATTACAAAATGAACTGCAGTGAGACACATACACTGTGAATTGTCAGACACAAAGGAGTCTACCCTTGGCATTGCTATTCATCCCACTGCATAAACAGAACTGCAGTCTCAAAGGGAGTGGGGAAAAAGAAGAGAGTGAGATGTGACATAAAATTATTAGCTCCATGCCAGACACAAAATGCTAGGTATGCTGAGGACAACATCCGAGATCTTAACTGTGAACTTGTGACTGTGTCTGTGATTTGTACCATGAGAAGAATTGAAGAGAGCATTCAACTGCGTATTTGAGTTGCATGTGGTGGTGAGAAAATCAGCAGGTGATAGTTTATAATCATTAGTGTTATTGATGGCATCAGAGTTGAGCTCACAGTCTTTCATCCTCTCTGTCTCCTCCACTCATGCCTTTACGTCTGTTCCTGTTAATGTTGATCCACTACTAAAAACAAGACAAAATAATATATTCACTATTATTCAGAAGGTTCTACCTTCTGTCTTCGTGTGGGCTTCCTATATTGGGGACAGGTTAGCTTTGTGACTAAGGAACAATTCTGGGGACAATTCTCCTGAAATTGAATCATAGCTCTACCACACTCCTCACACTATGACCTTGAGCAAGTCACTTCAACTTTTCTAAAAAACAAACCAGTTGTCAGAGTCTATTCCAACTCATGTGATGTAGAGTAGACTGCTCAGGGGATTTTCTTCCTTTTTTTGTTTTATTAATCATTTTATTGGAGGATTCTTACAAATCTTATAACAATCCATCATT
>NW_022111372.1:69014460-69015619 GCF_000313985.2 Echinops telfairi
ATTGGTAAAACTTTTAAAACAAGAATTATGTAACAGGCTGCTATTAGGTCATTTAAGGAATACAAATATTCAATTCTGCCTCATGTTCTGAGGATACACAGTGATGAACCTTAGTTTCAAGTAGGTTTATTGGGCTGTAGGTACTCTTTCATCATTTATCAGCTCTCTACCTATGCTTGTCACACTGTTTAGGTCAGGGGTCAGCAAACTTTTTGTACAGTAAATATTTTAGGTTTGGCAGGGGACTCAACTGTGCAGTTGTAGCATGAAAACAGGGTTTTCTTCACTTTCTTTTTTAAGAAGTAAATCCCTAGTTCTTGGTTTATGTTTTTTTGAAATCTCAGCTGAAACCTATTCAATAAGCTTGTTTTATTGTTATGCACTGAGGTTAATTCCAACTCCGAGCAAGTCCATATGATAGAGTTGAACGCAACTGGTTGCAACCCCCTATAACAGAGTAGGAGTGCCCATAGAGTTTTCTAAGCTGTAATTTTCATCGAAGCAAATCACCAAGTCTTTCCCCTATGACGTGGATTTGAACCACCAATCTTTGGTTAGCAGTCGAAAGCTTAACCATTGTGTCACGAGGGTTCCTTGTTCATCTTCAAGAGACAGATGATGGCAACATACACTATTAATTGGTAATAATCAAATACAGGTACCCTGAATAGAAGCCACCATTGCCTTCACTTGGAACTGCAAACATTTCAGATATTTCCAAGTAACTCAAAGAGACCAGAGCCCACACGTTTTCTAATTTGGCCATAGGAAAAAAAAGGTGTAGAGGGTGGAATGTAAACATGATCTGAAGAAATCTTGTAGTATCTTCAACATGCCCTTGGTAACCAAGAAAAATAAGTAAATATACCAGCTGGAAAGTGTGTGTAATCCTACTGTAAGTAAGACAGTTATAGGTTTTTCTTTTCTCTGTAAAATTCATATGATGTTTATATCTTACTTTATTATATCAGTGATTCAACACTTTCCCAAATATATGAGTTTGATATATTTAAGGTTATTTTAACTAACACTTGGTTGTTAAGGTTTATATTTGATCATAATTTGTATTTTTTGCATTATTCTCCCAAAGGCAAGTAGGACTCATTATAGTAGAATTAGTATGTTAATAGTCATCTTTTATCCTGTCCAACTAATATTT
>NW_022111372.1:69016204-69024443 GCF_000313985.2 Echinops telfairi
AGAAATGAAATAAACAAGAATAACTTGTTAAGCCCTCCGTATATGTAGTTATTTCTGGAGAACAGTCTAGCCTCAGGCAGAGTACATTGTAATATAGATTACCTCTATCCCTCTACAGTCAGCCCAGGGAGAGACAATCTCCCTTAGGGATTTATCAGGGGTGTCAGCACTGGGGGGTCACATAGTCATGAGTCATTCCCTATCAATTGTGCCCTGGCAACTTTGGTGGGAATGCCTCAGAACAATCTTGTAAACTGTTTTATCTAACATTATGTGTGCGTCCCAATTACAGTCCAATTCCCACTCCTGTCGTCTCACCTGTAACTGTGATGTATGTATTGATCTGATAGCAATCATGATTTTGTGATAGTTTTCTTTGTTCCATGCCTTATTTAACTAGTTTCCTGAATGTAAATCCTCCTACATCATTTTGCCCTTATGTTGATTGTCTCCTTCACCTGGATGATGCTTTTTTGTTCATTTAGTCCAGGTGTTAGCGAAGAAACAAATGCAGTGACACTCATATATGTGTAAGAAAGTTGTATGTCAAGAAGCAATTATATATTCAAGAAAACATACCAGCTCAGTGTAACTCAAATACATAAGTCCAATACTAATCTATAAGTCCCTCCACAAACTCACACAATCTCATGTAATGATGCAGATTACAGGAATATCACAGACAGGTACATGAAAAGTTGTGTGGATCGAGGGTGGTGGAAGCATCCCAGGGTCAGGGCAGCTCTCCGAGTGCTCAGGAAACAGAAAGATGAAGGTGGAGAAGAGACACTGGTCTCCAGAGAAGTATACCAGGGAGTATTCCCTCCCCCCGACCAACCATATTTTTTTTCAAAACTATGTATTTAATTTTTTCCCACAACAACCTATCACCTTCAAAGTACTCTCCATTGCACTTAATACATCTGTCAAATCTGCGATTCCATTCTTGGAAACATTTTCAAACTCATTTGTTTGGATGACTGTCAGTACCTCCCGCATTTTTTTCTTCACCTTTTTGAAGTCATCAAATAGCTGTGCTTTCATGTCCCTCTTCATTTGCAGAAACAAAAAGAAGTCGCAGGAAGTGAGGTCAGGAGAGTTAGGTGCATGGGGCAAGAGAGGCATACTGTTTTTGCCCAAAACAGGCATACCGAGATGGCTGTGTGAGCAGGTAAATTGTTGTGGTGGCATAAATAATTCCTCTTCTGCCACAAATCAGGCCTGTTTTATTGCACACTGGTATGCAATCTTTTGGGAACCTTTAAATGGAAGGCTTGAATAACAGTCTGAACAGGTGGAATGAACTCCAAATACACTACAGATAGAAATTTTTGTCCATTTGGGAAGTTGACGGATGTCCAGAACTAGATTTGTCATCAATTGATGTTTCACCTCTTTTGAAATGAGAAAACTACTCATACACTTGAGTTTTTCCCCATAGCGCTGTCCTTGTAAGCCCTGTTCAACATCACAACAGTTGCTGAGGCGCATTTTTCCCATGAAGGAAACAAAACTTCACAGCTGAACATTGTTCTCTTAAATTGGCCACCACAAAAAATTAGGTTTGAACAAAACCGCTTTCACAAAAAATGTCACTGTGACTAAAGCGAACTTTCCCAAGTGACACCATCGGGGGCACTAAGTCAGAGCGAGTTGGTCAATGCTCAGCAGAGCTTTTTTCTGGTGTTTTGTGGGGCACCCCTTCAGATATCTCGGTCTCACCTCCAAGTGAGGTCATAAATCTTCCACCCCTACTTCTTTTATATATTGTCAAGGTGACATTAAATTATGTAACTACCACATCCCGTTTAAAACTTAATAAATGTTCTCCTTATATTATATTTGAGATTGGGTTCACTTTATCTCCTAAATCAATATACACAAAAATCTGCCATTGAGTAGATGTTGACTCATAGTGACCCTGTAGGGCAGAATGCTCCTCACTTCCAAGGGACATTCTGGCTGCACATCTTTCAAGACTGAATTGTTTGTTCTTCTGGAGTGTATGTACTTTCACTATTCTTTACCAAACCCATAATTCAAATGCATTTGTTCTTCTTCAGTCTTCTTTATTCATTAGCCTTTTGGATATGAATATCTAAATTTATTTATATCTTGTCTATATTTTAGATATCCAACTTTTGGATATATATGAGATTATTGAAAATACCATGGTTTTGAGTCCTGTACTCTTTTGTCTTCAAAATGACATTCTGGCTCTTAAATATTTTAAAGTGATTTTGTACAGCAGATTTACCCAATGCAAAGCACCATTTGATTTACTGTTTACGGTTTTCATAAGCATGCATTATGGATTCAAGCAAAATAAAATCCTTGACAACTATAATCTTCTCTCTTTATCAAGAGGTTGCCTTCTGGTCCCTTTATGCAGATTTTGGTTTCTTTACAATGAGTTGTAATTCATATTGAAGGCTGTGGTCCTGGATCATGATCAGCAAGTATTTCAAGTCCTTCTTACTTTTAGCAATCACGGTTGTGCCGTGTACATTTGCAAGATATACATAAGGCGTCCTCCAGTCCTGATGATTCCATCTTCTTCATATAGCTCAGCTTCTCAGATTCTTTTCTCAGAAGCCCTAGGAGCAATGAATTCTTAATCATATGATCTGTGGTTCAAATCTACCAACTGCTTTGTGGAAGAAAGATGAGGCTATATGCTCTTCTAAAGATTTAATGTTTCAGAACCCCCCAAAGGCAGTCTTCTCTGTCCTAGAGGGTCACTGCTAGTCTAAATTCTGCCACTTAATCATTTTCCATCTCTCTTCTTGTTGAGATTAAGCTCATTAAGGGAAGTTGTCAATGTTAGTGGAAGTGGCAGTGAATCCGCTCTGAATTAGGCTGGAGTCTTCAGGAGTGCTGGTATGTCTGAGTCCATTATCCAATCGCCTTTCTTCAGACCTCTGCTGTATCAAGTACAATGTTTATTCCTAGCGATTAGGCTTTCCTGACCTTCCATTCTAAGATTAGTTCGTTCAGTCTTAGGAAAACCATGCTATATTCAATATCCTCCAACATAATTCAAATGCATGAATTCTTCTTACTTCCTTTTTCATTGACCAAGTTTCACATGAATATATAGTGATTGAAATAACTATGATTTGTGTTAGGTTACCATAATCATTAAAGAGACCCTTTTCAACATATTTTCTTAATATAATAAATATGTCCTTGAATTTTTTGATTGCCCCTTCCATGAGAATTGATTGATAATCCAGGAAGAATCAAATCATTGACAATTTTATTCCTTTTTCACTTATTATTTTTTTGGTTCTCTTCAGTATTAAGCATATTTCTACATTTATTGAAGGTCAGTATTTTGATTACATCATTGCTTTAGATTTCAACTCTTAATATTATTTAGTCTTGTTTTCTAATGATGTTCAAGTATGCTTCACATCAGATATCTGCTATCACTCGTACCAGTAATTAGTGATAGTTGTGGATACTTCAAGGACTAGAGGGAATTATCTTCAATCAAATTATGAGAAAAAACTTATGAAAGTTTGATAAACATTTCTATAGTTTATTCTCAAATTGTTTGGTGAAATATTGTCAAATTCTTGCAGGCTCCCTATGCTATTTTTGTCAAATCCATCTAACATCTGCTCTGTTATTTTTTCAATAGTTTGTTCATTTTACTTACCTTTAATTTACATGCATCCCTGGATGACACAAGTGGTTTAGGTTCAGTTACTAACCTAACAGTCTATGATTAGAATCCACCCAGTGCTACCACAGAAGCAATACCAGTAATCTGCTTCCGTAAAGAATACAGTCAAGTAAACCACCTGGAGTAGTTCAATTCTCTAACAAATAGGGTAGGTATGTGTTGGAATTAAGTGGCACTGAGTTTTAATTTAAATAAATGTTTTTGACAGTATACTAATAAATTCAACAATTTTCCTCTTTCTAATGTTGTCTAGTAGAAATTTGTTATAATTAATATATGCAAATAGACATACTTAACATGTAAAAATATTGACTAAGTAGATTTGGCCTCTCTTAATGGATCCCTAGTGACAGAGATTAGCTGCTAACCAAAAGGTCATTGGTTTAAGCCCACTAGTGCTCCATGAGAGGAAGATGTAATAGTTGGCCTCTGTGGCTATTACAGCCTTACAATCATATTTGGCAGTTCTAAAGGGTCACTAAAAGTCAGACTCACCATGACAGTCATGGTTATGGTTTTAGTTTGGTACTTATAGAAAGGTAAAATGGTTACATTCAGTGGAAGTCTACTATTAATTACTATAGAAAAGTTCCTTGTATAGAATACAAGGAACATGATAAAATAAACAACTGTTTGCATCTGCAGGTGTGGCAGGGGAGCTTGCGGGGAAATGGGGAACTAATAACAATGAGAACAAGAAAGGAGAAAATGTTTTAAAACTGTAGAACTCTTCTTGATGTGATTGAGTTGCTGAATTGTATAATATGTGTATTATATGCCACTTATACACTACTTCCAACAGTTAAGAAAATAAAAACAGAGTACGAATGGGCATAAAACAAGTGTCAGAAAAGCGATGCAGGCGCCTCAGCACCAAACTGAGACATTATTGATGACTTATTTCAGAAAAAATAGAAGGTTGATGAAATCTCAGTTTGGCAAATTATACTGTTTAAACATGTGTTCATGAAATATGCAGCATCATGTAGTGAACTCCCGGTGATCCACATGCCAACTTCTCCATGTAGTACATCATGGGATCTTACCTGAAGCACTCAGTGTTCCTTATTGATGGACCATTGACTTTGGCAGCCAAATCACCTAATTATGAAATCTTATTAAGAAACATTATTTTTTAAAATATAAATTGTTAGAAATTGGTGATTGGGTTTTATGACCTGAAAATTGATTTTAAAAAATCATACACTTTTGCTCTACATGACCACATAGCACATTTCTCAATTGAAAACTTTACAACAATATCTTTTAATAATTTATTTGAACCGAAAACCAAATTCACCTTCTCAGGAACTAGGAACAAAACATGTCATCATGCAGTTTCTATTATGGGAGAATTATGCTAAAACAAATGGAAGAAAACAGGTTATTATCACCTACTCACTAGGTTTCTGTTAAAGAAATCCTCACCGTGACAGACTTTGACTAGTTCTTCTGCAATCACCCTTTTCCAAAAAGCTTTGCTTAATAACAGAACCTATGACACTCAGCATATTTTGAAACGGGGATAATTTTAGAACTCTACTTCATAGAATTGTTTGAGAATTAAATGAGGTGCTGCTGTTTTTAAATACCATCAAGTTAGTTCCAACTCACAGCAACCCAATTTCCCAGTGAAGGAAAACCTGCCCAGTCCCGTGCCCTGCTCACAGTTGTTGTGTTTGAGCACATTGCTGCAGCCACTGTCTCCATCAGTCCATCGCCTCAAGGATCTCCCTATCTTTGGCTGCTCTTCTGCTGTACCAAGCATGATGTCTATTTCCCAGGGACTGGCCTCTCCTGATTATACATCCAAAATAAATGGGATGAAATGAGGGATAGAAAAGTTCAAATTTAACTATCAGTAAAGGTCATTAGGGCATATATATAATAGGGGTTACAAAAAAGCCCCCCAGAAAATAGCTCTGTTGGGTAGAACTTTTTGTTGTTAGCATTTTTTCCCCACTAGGCAGGCATTTAACAACTCACTCTGAGTTAGTGCACCTAGTGGTGCCACCTGGGAAGGTTCTCTCTGGTTACAGTAATTTTTTTTCACAAAAGCTATTTCACTCAAACCTTGTTTATTGTGATGGTCGATGAAAAAGAACAGTGTGCAGCTGGGAAATTTTGTTTCCTGCTCAGAAAAATGCCGCAGAGACTGTTGTGATGTTGAACACAGCTTACATGAACAGCGCTATGGAAAAAACTCAAGTGTATGAGCGGTTTTCTCATTTCAAAAATGGTGAAATGTAGCGTGATGACAAAGCTCATTCCCAGAATGTCCATCGACTTTCCGAACAAATGAAAATGTCAACATTTGTGCACTGTGTTCAAAGATTAACAACAGACCATGAAGAGATGGGGAAGTTATCTGTACTATCTTGGCTCGGTTTAGCGCATTTTAATGGAAGATTTGGGAATGCCAAGGGTCACTGCGAAATTTGTGCCTCAGGTCTGACTGAGCAGCAAAAAGAGTGTCAACTGGAAACACACCGTGCTTTGAAAGAACAGCTCCAAAGGAATGGTGTTATTCCTTTTCTCTCTCTTTTATCAATAGTTTTATTGAGGGCTCTTACAGCTATTATAATAATCCGTACATCAATTGTATCAAGGACATTTGTACATATGCTGCCATCATAATTTTAAAAACATGTTCTTTCTACTTGACCCCTTGATATCAGCTCTTCTTTTCCCCCCACCCCCGTGAGCCCTTGATAAATTATAAATTATTATTGTTTTCATATCTTACACCGTCTGATGTCTCCCTTCACCCACATTTCTGTCACCCTGATGGAGGTGGGGTGGTTATATAGCCATCCTTGAAATCGTTTGCCTCCTTTTCCCCCTTCTCCAACCACCTTTCCCCAACCCTCATGATATTGCTAACCCCGTTACTATTCCAGGGTTTTATTTATTTTTCCCTGACCTGGATTTCATGTGTTGAGAACTCTTATCTGTACCAGTGTACATGCTCCAGTCTAGCTGGGTTTGTAAGGTAGAACTAGGGTCATGGTAGTTGGGGGGAGGAAGCATTAAACAGCTAGAGGAATGTTGTATGTTTTGTTGGGTCTGTACTACACCCTGTCTGGCTCATCCCTTCCTTGTGACTCTTCTGTGAGGGGATATCCAATTGTCTAAAGATGGGCTTTGGGTCTCCACTCTGATCCCCCTTGTTTGCATCAATATGATTATTTGTTTTGGTTCTTGATGCCTGATATGAGATCCTGTCAACATCTTATAATCACACAGGCTGGTGTGCCTCTTCCAAGTGAGCTTTGCTGCTTCCCTGCTAGATGGCCATTTGTTTAACATCAAGTCTTTAAGATCCCAGATGCTATATCTTTGAATAACTGGGTACCATCATCTTTCTTCACCATAGTTGCTTATGTGGCCATTTTATCTTCAGCAATCAGGTCAGGAATGTGAGCTTCAGAGAATGCCAGGTTACTAGAACAAAGTGTTTTTGCATTGAGGGAGTACTTGAGTAGAGGCCTAATTTTCCTCTGCTTCCTCAATACTTAACACACAAATACATGTACATAGACTTATATTCCTATCATTTTATATTAATATTGTTACGTATGCACAGCGAGGACTATAGGGCTGGCCCACCATGAAAAACGATGTTCCCTCTCTGACCCACAGTGCCACAGGGGACCGCACTGGTGACACAGTGCAGAATTACGCCTGGTCTGAGCCCCACACTGGGGCAAACACGAGGGGAGTGCAGCAGAGCAGCAAGGGAAGCAAAACAGCAAAGTTCCCAAGGAATCCCGTAAATAGATTTCAGACTCCGGGAGCAGGCTTGGCACTTCATCAGACTCGGAAAACATACATAAGGGTCAGCAGACATACCTGGAACTATTTATAGGCCCTTTTATCTTCCTTCCCACCCCCATGTTTATCTGTATAAGATAGCAAGATAAACATTCCTCCAGAGGAGAAAACAATGGGGGAGGTGAGAGAAAGGGAAGGGAGAGCCAACAAACCCAGGGACAAGGGAACAAGAAGAGATTTAAAATCAATGAAGAGGAGGCAATAGAATGCCTGGTGGGGTTCAATTAAGAGCAATGTAACTGGAGGAATTACTGAGAGCCAAATGAAGGTAGAACACGATAGTGGGACAGTAAGAAATTAAAAGAAATAGAGGAAAGAACTTGGAAGCAAAAGATATAGAGAGAGGTATAAATATAGGCACACATATATGTAAATATATTAATATATAACAATGGGAATATAGGGCAATGCACATATATTTACATGAGGCTATTCTTATGACCCTGAAAGCAAGCATCAATCAAACCAGTCGAAGATGCCATTATCTCCTTGCCCTTAAAAAGCTTGTCAAGTGAAATAAAAGATCAAGATAATGTTTGTTTTTGGGTTTTTTTTAATGTGAGGAGGATAGTGCATTTAGAGTTTGTTCCACCAGGTCAGAATGTTAATCAAGCTTTCTATTCAGGGTTCTGAAAATATTGCATAACAGTGTGCAACAAAAAGATCTGATTTGTGGCAGGTGGGGACTGGTTTTGCCACCAGGACAATGTACCC
>NW_022111372.1:69025494-69034484 GCF_000313985.2 Echinops telfairi
CCCCTTTTTGTGGTAGCAGTATGTTGATGATCTTCTTATGGGTAATGATTCCTTAACCACTCAATTCCACATGGTTTTAAAAATGGTTAATCGCTTCGACATTGATAAATTGGCTTTAAAATTGGAATCTCTTTAGGAACATAGCCTGTTTAAGAATAAAGTCAATTTTAATAAATCACAAAGGAGAAGAAGAGTGAAAGCAGACATCTAATAGAATAATCTAAAACCTTGAACCCCACTTCTCAAACTGTGTACCTTTGATTGTTCAGTTACATAACTTAATATTCACTTGTTAATTTCAGTTTGGTTGTAGACACTTGCAACCCTCAGAGTATTGGGTGACACATCACATAGAATTGAAAATATTAAATTAGTAGTGAATTTTTAGTTTCCATTACAGAGACAGAAAGCTAATACTCAACAGATATTGTCTTTGAACAATAATTGTAATTATGGTGTACCAATTACTGAGTACCCCCTACAAGTTAGGTAAATGCAGTAAGCTTGGGAAATAATAAAATGATGAGCAACACATAGTATTGTCTCTTGTCATATTTATAAGTGGAATGCTTCCTAAGAAAATTTAAAAAGACGTAGAAAAAGATAACAATTGCCTTAAGATGCATAGAAGGGGCAGAACTAACATTCCTTAAGACAGGAGGCAGCTGGAGCTTTATTTGACCTTCATGTGCCTAAATCCTCAAAGTTCTAGTGTCTCCATACAGATAATATAATGCATTTAAAAATGTGTTTTCCCGTTTGCATGTAATTTTATGTCATTATTAACAGTTTTAACTTTATAAGATTATCATTAAACATTATTTAATCTTAGTATTGCTTTTTTATTTTTTATTTTAGCACCTACGTATGCATTTTTCCAGAACTCAGGTATATTTTGTAAGTCATTAAAAGGCTCGTAACCCTAAGTTCTCTGATTGTGGCATCTAGTGCTGGTAGAGGAGCATCATGGAAGACCTCAGAAAGATGTGGTCCTATATTCTGCCAACCCCCATCTTCTTCATTACATCATCCCATTTTCAGTCAGCACCTAGTGATAATCCTCAAGAAACCAACCTGAGAAAGAGCTTTATAATTCATTCCTTAGGCTATTCAACGCCAATATTTATGTATCTGTCTGGCTTCTTTACACACATGGAAAGGCACAACACCCCTCCTCTTTCAAGTGTAATAAACAGTTGGTACAATTTTTTTCCTCTTAGAAACCTTTGTATCATCGGAGATGTGGTGCTTTATACAACCCAGACTTTCCATTAACATACTTAGCACCCCAGGATGGCAGCGTTTAGGTTGTTTCCTCATATCACAATTGTGTTTCCATTTGGCTCTTACATAATTTTATTTTGTATTTTCAATGGCATATTTTCCCATGCTATTGAAATCGATTAATCTAAGAGATATGCACTTTCATAAGATTTCCAGTAACTCAAACTCTCAAAGTTTCTCACTGACCAGTTAATTGTTAAAGTGCAAAGATCCTCTGTCTGGGCAATTTTTAAATTTAATTTTATTAACACTAGGTGAGGCAAGCTGAAAGCATGGCTTGGCATGGCTCCAGAGCTTTGTTTATAAAGTCACAGAGTTATTAACTTGAATACTTCTTTATTTTCATCATCTGACCAGCCTATGAATTCCTAATAACTGAAGACATGCACTTTTACACAAGTCAATAAGCATACAAAAATATTAAAATTTGTGAAAATTAAAATTAATTCAATGTTAACTGTACATAGATTTCTGCCTTTCCTGGTTTCAGAAGCACACTATTTAGGTTCAAATCCAGTTCTACTCCTTATAGCCCACATGATCTTATAGCTTCTTTGTCTGTGATTCTCATCAAGAGAATGGAAGGAACTTACAGAGCCACTGTACTAAAAATAATTGGTTTCTGGTAATTGTCAACAATTTCAGGAAGCAGCCCATCATCCAGAACCAATTGTACTGAAGGAAAAAAACTCAAGTTGCATTCAAGACATCAGTGAAAACATGAGCATGGAATTTGGGTTGATATGTTCCAACAAAGAGATGCAATATTGCAAGAGCTCAAAATCATGTCAAGAAATTTGGACACCAGTTACCTGACCAACCACATGGAAGAGATCCATATTCATGACCACTCCCAAAAAAGGAGAGGAAAGAGAACATGGAAACTATCAAACCATATCAATACCATCACACGCAGGTAAAATTTTGCTGAAGATAATTAAATTGGTTACTGCAGTACACTGAGAGAAAGTGCCAGAAATTTGAGTCAGATTCAGGAGAGAAGTTGGAATGACGGATGCCATTGATACATCAGATAACTTTTGGCTGGAAGCAGAGAGTATAAGATGGATCTTTACTGGTATTTCTTTCACTATGTAAAGGCATTTGGCAATGTGCACCATCACACCCTGTGGATAACATGATGAAGAGGACTTCCCAAACACGGACTCATGCACATGCCGAACTTGTACATAAGCCAAACAAAGGAGGTGCCTCAAACAGGACCAAGGGGTCTGCATGATGTACAAGCAGGAAAAGCAGGGTGGATCCTTTTATCAGAACTACTCAAGCTGTTGCTGAGCGAATAATCGGAGAGGCTGGGATATCTGAAGAACAATATGATATTAGGATGGAGGAAGACTCTTTAAACACTTTCAATGTCCACTTTTAATGACACAACCTAATTTGCTGGAAGTAAGGGAGAGACTTGAATTACTTAATTATGGAGATCAAATATTACAGTTTTTAGTATGAACTATAACTCAGCATATAGAAACAAAAGTCTTTACAACAGGACCAGCAGACAACATAAAGACAGAGAAAGCACTGCATTGCCAAAGACTTCCTTTCACTTGGATTCACAATCAACACTCATGAAAACAGCAATCATGAGACCAAGTGGCGGATTGCCTTGGGACAATCTGCTGCAAAAGACCTCTTTAAAATGTTACACAATAAAGATGTCCCTTTGAAGCCTAAGATGCACCTGACCCTAGCCATAGTATTTTCATTGGCCTCATATACATTTGGATGGTGGACAATGAATAAGAATGATTGAAGAACAGCCTCCTAAGATGCCTTTGAATTTTGGTGTTGACAAATAATATTGAATATGAATATACCATAGACTTCCAGAAAAAAACAAACAAATCTGTCTTGGAATAAGTACAGCCCAAATACTGCTTAATAGCCAGGATGGTAAGATTTCGTCTCATGTACTTTGGACATGTTATAAAGACAAACCAACCCTGGACAAAGACATCTTACTAGGTAAAATAGATGATCTGTAAAAACGAGAAAAACTTGTAAAAAGATCAGCTAAACAGCGATTACCATAATGGGCTCAACCACACAAAGATGCCGGGAATGAGTCAAGACCGGGCTGTGTGACCTTCGATTGTACATAAGGGTCCTTATGTGTTGGAACTGACCTAATGTCTTCCAACAAGAACAGCATATCTCTGCTTCTATAGCTCACATATAAAATTGATTTAGGCATATTGTGGGGATTAAACAGCTTTATATATACCATAAAGTATTTAGAACAGTGATAACAGTGTCTGACACAAAGTGCATTAATCGATTATTAACCTTTTACCAAAAGAAAAATAGTAGTACATGTTATCTCTTTATGAAATAATTTATCTTACACACATCACCCTATGGTGAATAATTTCACAGATATTCAGGATTTGGTATTAATATTGTATACTTAAGGAGAAACAGGACTCAACAGGCATAGAATTCACATTTTCAATTTTACAAAGTAAAACCTCATTAAGACTTAGCAGCATAATTTGAAATTGATGATAAATTAAGGTAAAATTCTTCCCTAGTATTCAGCTAGTATACTCATCTAGTATCTGTGAAAGCAAACTCTGTCAGCCAAATCAGTGAAGTATATATATACACCTGGCTTACGGGAGAAAAGATATTTGTTGAAATTTAAAACACTCTCTGAATAACTTTTAGCATATAAAAGGTCTGCATTCACACATGATATATGAAGATGTGATCTTTAAATTATTCCTATATGTACATCACAGTGTGTATCAAAATTTTTTCCTGGTCACACTACCATAGTAATTAATAAGTTTGTCTTATTCTACACACTTGAAAGTAGTACATGTATGTTTTTTATACATATGTTCATTCTGACTTTATCTCTATTCTTCTCTATTACTTTGAAAATTTCTCTTGTTATTTTAAAAGCCCCCCAAAACAATAATCAAAACTATATGATTCATTATTTCTTTTGACATCATGAATTCAAACCTCTAATAGTAAGTTTAATAAATTAAATATTTTAATAATTTAATAAATTGTTCTGTAACACTCCCTCCCCAAATCATCATCTCTGATTCTTCAACTGCATGGAATCCAGAAGAATTACTATGCTTCTATAAAACATATTCCTTACTTGTTCTTCCTTAGGTTAAAATAAATATATAGAAGAGGCTACATTATTATCCCAAGACACTGAATTATGGTCTTTTCTGGGAGATAATAAATATGCCAAAGGAGCAGAGTGACTTATCCTTTGAATTATACACCTGTTGAATTGTGACACCTATTTTTAAAAGTCTTTTAAATTACTTTTTGAAAGGATCATCCAATCAGTTAATCTTTCTGTTAAGTATTGGATGTGTACCCCCTAAACTAATTGTTGAAGACCTACCCCCTGGAACCTGTGAGGGAGAAGTTGTTTATAAACTGGATTTTCAAAAATTCTATCAATTACGTGAAATGTGGATTTATTGGAGTTGGCTGGGTCTTAATCTCAATTAAGTGGTGTGCTATAAAGGAGCAAAAGAGAGACAAAGAGACAGATAGAGAAAAGATAGGCAGATGAAGAAGCAGCTATATGTCAGGCAAACTTGGATTACCAGAAGCTAAGAGAGAAAAGAAGGGATCTTTCCTTAGATCCTTCAGAGGGAACATGACCATGTGGACAACTTACATTTGGATTGCTAGCCTCAGTGGTTCTCAACCTTTCTAATGATGCAACCCTTTAATACAGTTCCTCATGTTGTGGTGACCCCTCCCCAACCATAAAATGATTTTCGTTGCTACTTCATAACTGTAATTTTGCTACTGTTATGAATCTGGTGACCTCTGGAAGAGTAGTCTGACTCCCAAAGGGGTCGTGACCCACAGGTCAAGAACCACTGCTTCTAGAGCTATATGCCAAGATATTTCTGTCATTTAAAGCCACTCAAATTTTGGTATTTTGTTTATGGGAGTCCTAGAAAAGAGCTCTTCCTTCCTTATCACTTTTCTTGGATTTGATCATACAAAATTAATTTTCTTCCTACTGTTTGTGCCAAGCCTAATTGGACCCTTTTAAAGCTTGCAATTCTCCTTTAAGAGATAATTCTCTTATAGATATTCTAGTCTCTCTCCTATTCATACTCCCTGTGTAAGTCTCAGCTTTCTTATAGTATAAAACATTTGCAACCTTATAGTCATAAAATATATGCTTATTGACAAAAGACTTATGCATTAGGTATCTACCATAGACAGCAGCTGCTAGAATAATACAGCAGTAAGCAAAACACAAAAACATCTTTGTCCTTGTGAAACTTTAATTCTCTGAAGGAGATGGGAGTAACCAGATAACTAGATAAAGGATAGTGTGTTCTAGGTTAAATGAGACCTTAAGAGAAAATAATCAAGGCAGCAGAGAAAAAGATACAGAGACTTAGGGTATATCGTAAAAATCTACATTTTTCCCAGCCTAGTCCTTGTTCTGAGCTTTAGGTGCATATGTAAAAATACCTAATACATCTTGACTAACTAATAGTTATCTTAATCTCATCATGACCCAAACTGGAGGTTTCACCTCATTTTCTTCTACCACCACCATTGAGTTGCTCAAAAAATATTCTTAAATTCTCCTCTCTCATTGTTCATATCCCATCTGCCACAAAATCTAGCAAGTTCTCCCATTCCCTTCTGTCCTTGTCACCATCCTAATTATGATCAGCCTCAGTTCTAGACTGGACTACTATAATAGCCTCCTAACAGAGCTCTTACAGCCCTTTCTGTTGTCGTTCAGTGTTAGAATCTTCTCCCTACTCTTTTGGCTTACCAGTCAATGGCTTCCAATTTCCTGGTGTTACGAGGAATCATAATCAGTGGTGAGTTTGGAGGTGTGGGAGCTCTCAAGCCACTTTGACCCTTGTCTTCTTACTGTTTTCCCTTCATTCCTAATTTATGACATCCTCTGTTTCCCCGGGATATGTGCACACGCTATTCTTGTTGCCTGAAATAGCTACTTGCAACTGAATAATCTTTCAAATATCATTAGAAGTATAGTTTCATCAGGCAAGTTTAAGCCATTAAATAGTTACCTGCAAAAGTGTGTGTGTGAGTATATATATATGTATATATATATATAGTTATGCACATATATCTATATTTCCCTTCCCAATTCCAATACATGTTTCAACAGCAATTGCTTCTATAAAGCCTCTTTTACCCACAGCAAAGTGATAGAACTACGTTTGCCATTTCAACAGAGACCACCTATGTTTGGCATAGAGCAGGTACCTACTATGTATTTACAGAACAAATGAATGAATATTGAAGACTACTGGCGCATGATTGGGAACTCTTTACTTTGCATTTAGAAGTTTTCAGTCTCAGAGATAATTTCAAATGGTATTCTTTCAAGAGTACTTAATATCTGCTTTCTCATCATACCTTTGAAGTTCTGGAGGATGCAAGTGACCATCCCCAGATTTGACCAGTGTCCTATCTTACACACTAATGCTCTCATTGTCACTTCTCCCTAGCTAGTGTCATTGAGAGAGAGAAGTGCCCTGGTGTTGATTCTGCTGTACAACAAAGATTTGTTTTTGGTATAAGTATTATCTTATGTTTTATAAGTATTAGGAACTTTAGCAGTGACTCGTGTAAATTATAAGTCTCAGTTCCAGTCACTGGGATGTTATTATATGTAGAAAATAAAGTTTCTTTTATTATCACTCTTTTGATTGCTGTTTAGGTCTTTCATACAGTTTCTTAGCTGAATTCACTTGGAATGTCAACTTCTCTCTTCTCAGTCTAAATTATGATAATTGCGCAAAATCTGTGTCCATTTAGTTTTTATACATTAGTACCCTGTTTCCTTTCCCGTGCACCATGATAGCTATAGAGGTTTATAATTATAACCTACACTTTTAAAGAAGAGGAAACTGAGACTTAGAGAAACTACAAACTTGATCCAACAACAAAGTAATCAAATTGTTGAGCTGATATTTAAACCCAAGGATCTGTCTCTACTTCCTTTAAGCTCTCATCTTGCACAATACTATTATTTTAATTGTTAAGGTGCAACTTACTTTTATTTTAAACCTTCCTCCTGGTCTCCCGGAATTTTCTGTTTTTAGTAGGCCTTCAGTAAATTTTCACCTACTTTCCCTTAGAGTAGTGGTTATTATTATTATATAGTTGCAGTTATTATATTAGGTCTCTAATGGAGTCCCTGTATGGTGTAAATTATGATATATTGGTGGTTTTATTTTGTTTACTGCATTTTCCCCCTTTCAAGTCAAATTGACATTGGCCTAAGTAGGAGGGGCTGGAAACAGCTAGCACAATATGGATAACTAGTTGTTTGAATTGAAAGGTCTGTATTGAAGTGTTTCATGTGGAAGAGTAGTTTTCAAGGGCTTCACCAATTGGGACTCAAATTGCTTTTTGAGTCCCCTAGGTATAATGTGAATAATCCAAATTCGTTTGTCTTTAGCCCAGTTAAAAACAAAACAAAAACTGTCACCCAGTCCATTTGGACTGAAAGGGACACTAAAGAACAGAGTAGAACTGCCCCATAGATTTTCCAAGGCTGCAGTGCTTGAGGTAGCCTATTGCCACATCTTTCTTTCGTAGGTTTCCCTGCCCACCTTTTGGTTAGCAGGCAAGTGCTTAAATACTGCGCTACGGGGCCCCTTTCATAAAAACTGTGTAAAAGATTTTCATTTGGTATCAGAATGAAGAGAACAGGAGCAATCCATGATTTGCCTTTTCCTTAGTTCTCAAAGTAGAAAACAGACCATAGTAGTTACAGATTTCTGTGTGTGTGCGTGCGCGTGTGCGTGTGCGTGTGTGTGTGTGTGTGTGTGTGTGTTCCGATGAGCTTTGGAGCTGTGTAGCACTCCACATCGGTGGATCTGCACCATGATCTTTGTCTGCTCATAGTACAGTGCTTTACCTGTCTCTAATCAGGAGCTCCCTTTGTCAGTGAGTGCACAAAGCTTCTTGCCGTTTTCCATCCCTGGGAAAGGGGAATTCTTCCTTCCAGTCCTCGGCTTTCACATTCTCCCAAGCTGCCCCAGAATGACCCTCTGACCAAAGCAGGGTAGGGGGAAGTTGTCAGGAGGTAAGTGGGTCAATGGTGCAGCCCTGACCAAGACCCTAAGGAGTTTCAGATCCTGTGGTAGCAGACGAGACTGGCAGCGAGGGGAGCTAGGTCCGCCTTCTGGCTGCCCAAGGTGCGGCCAGCAGCCCCTCCTCGCCGCCGACCCCAGCGGGCCGGGCAGTACAGTCCTCTCTCCTGCCTGGCTCCGGCTCCGCTCCACGGTTCGGCTGAGCCAGGGCGAGGTCAGGAATGAGGGGAATCGGGGGCTGTTCCTCCAATGGTTAGGGATGTTGCCTTTGGCATCCAATCCGAGGTTCACTTCTCACCACCTGGATGACCTTGGGCAGGTTCCTTAGCTTCAGTGCACCAGTCTCTGCCCGCCCCCGGCCCCCCCCTCCAACCCCACCCCGCGCTTTCCATCCATGAAATGGAGAAACTGAAGTGATAAGTAAAAACCTAATATTGGTGTATGATTCAATGCAACTCTCCTGGCACATAGTAGTAGGCAGCTAGTTAGGGGCACAGTAATTACGAGATAAAGGCTAAGCATCCGGCTCCAGAATAAAGGGTTCAGCTCTGGTTTTCTCAGCTGCTCCCCAGAGCCACTGGGGAAGCCCCCGCCTTG
>NW_022111372.1:69035284-69041533 GCF_000313985.2 Echinops telfairi
CACCAATAATTCCCCATCCAGAATCCGACAGAAACCTGGAGGAGAGCCTTGCCTTGCTGCTCCTCCGTCCCCTCCCCTCTGGCTATAAATAACTCCGACTAGCTGGTCAGGCGCGTCACCGGCGAGAGAGCGGGACCCCGAGGTTTTCTGCTCGGGGAACTGGGGGCCAACGGTGAGGAGGAGGAGGACGCGCCCGCCCGTGAGTAGTGATTTCCAGAACAGACCCAGCATCCTTTGATTCTTTTCTTTTCCTTCCCTTTCTTCTTCCCCCTTCCTTGGGGATCCTCCGCCCCTCCCCCCGCCCCAAATCCTCCGGGTAGCGCGGCACGCCCCGACGGGGTTCGATCCCCCCCTCTCCGGTCTCCTGCTCCGCTTCTCCCCCCTCCTCCCGGGTCCCCGTCTCGCCCGGCAGGGTAAGCGAGGCACTGAGGAAATAAAAGTTCAAACTCCTCTCCCCAGTCGGCTGGCGGTGCCCAGAATTGGACTCCCGGGCATCAGGATTCCACGCGCACCCCTCACCTGCTCGCCCCTAAATCCCTAATCCGGTTTTCCATATTTAAGAGCGCGCGCGCGCGCACACACACACACACACACACACACACACACACACACACACACACACACTCACACTACAAACCCACCCTCAGGGAGGCGCAAAACTGCTGCTTGCAACTACTGAAACTTCCAAGACGCTATTGGGTTTTTTGTGTGTGTTTTTTGTCTTAATAAAAGGACAACAGAAGATATTTACCCTGGGGTTTCTGTGGGGTAGGTTTTCTGTATTACTCAGATATGTATGTACTATGTTTGGAAATGCTTTCTCTTTTTCTCCTTTAATTTTCTTTCTTTCTTTTTTTTTCCTCCTAAGGCAATCTGCTTGGTCCTAGGCAGCCGCCGCTGCCCGTTTGATGTTTTGGTACAGGGTGCGCATGCGCCTCATATTAGCATTACTGCACTGGGCAGACTAAGTTGGATCTCCTCTCTCCAGTGAAAACCTCAATCCCATCAAAACTAGAGGGATGTGGAGAGTCCGGAAAAAGGGTTACTTCGGCTTCTGGTCCTTTCCCTTGATAATCGCCGTTGTATGTGCTCAGAGGTAAGTGTGCACGGGCGTTTCTCCCTTTCCGTTCTCACACCGAAGGGTTCTGACTGCATATACCTCTGTGAACAGGGATCTGTAGTGAGCCTAGGATGCCGAAGAAGCTGTGCCGGCTGCCTTATTGATTCCTGTTTATTCTCGTTTCTTTCTATAGTGTCAATGACCCTAGTAATATGTCGCTGGTTAAAGAGACGGTGGATAGACTCCTGAAAGGCTATGACATTCGTCTGAGGCCAGATTTTGGAGGTAATCAGGTTGCCTTGCACATAAGTAATGGTCCAGCAGTATGTAGCAAAGCTGTCTTTTGAGCTTTGTTCCCGCCGCCTCTTCCTTCTCCCTCATTGTGGGTGCATGCGGTGTACTGAATGTGCTTGTGTGCGTGCTGTCATTTTTGAGAAACTCATCCAAACTCAAGTTAATCTGTACTATCCAGCACTAGGATGATCTTTCTATGAGACAGTCTTCGCATGTACATAACAATGTGCTGACGGATGCCCTTCTGATTTCTCTGTTACAAAATCTTGGCTTCTGTGAGCTGCAAACCTCGTAAGTTTAGGGCATGGAGTATCCTGAGAACCTGGCTTACTAAAGGCCATCATGAACGTTTTTTTTTGGAGCAGTAGATGTGCAGGCAATTGGCTGAAAGGTGGCATTAACCCCTGTGCCCGCCTACTTTGGAAGAGTTTTAGCCATTGTTTAAGACTCTTATCTGGATATTATCTAGCTCTGGAAATCTCACTAAACCTGGAGAGCTGAGGGGAAGGGGAGGGAGAGGGGCAGGAGACCATCCTCTCTGGAGTCCTATATATGCCAATATACCTATTCAAGTTTTTTGGAGTTTCATGAAGCTCAAAGAGTTAAAACGTGTGCAGAGAATGGGGTAGAAAATGAGAAAACATGGAATATATGTATATATATATATATACATTCTTGGGCGAGGGCAATTCCTGTGCTCTGTGAGTTTTGTGAGTTTGCATGTTTAAATATCTACATGTGTAGACAGAGTTGGTCTCCTTCTCTCATAGAGACACGTGTGTGCATGTGAAAAACAGCATTTTATATAAATGAATTCAGCGTGGGTAGAGGTGGGTAGTGCTGAGGGCTTTTAAGCAGAGTGCCTCACACTGTCCAGGACAACTCTTGCTCAGAATGAAGTTCTGAGGAATCACGTGACTGGTCATCTTGGTTTGCAGGGCCTCCGGTGGCGGTAGGAATGAACATTGACATCGCTAGCATCGATATGGTTTCGGAAGTCAATATGGTGAGTACTGAGGCTTGTGTCTCTGGAGACTTACAATTGAGGGCAGAAAGGAGAAGAAAGCAGCCTGTGGGGGTGTGTTAGTGTTAGTATGTGTGTGTGTGTGGGGGGGGCGGTCTAGAGGGGCACAGTAGGGGATTTTTTTTTTACCTTGTAACTCACTGCTTGAAATTACAAAGTGCTTTTTATTACCGTGAATAAATTTTCTAACATGGTTTGATTATTTGGAACTTGGCACAGAGAGAGTAAAACACATCCCAAATTCATCTGTAACAAGGCAGCCACACACTGGAAACGCCCAGCAGAAGCCACGTGTTCTAGGGCTCCATGGGAAACCCCGTTTATTGGTTATTTTCTGGATTTGGAATAGGAAGGAGGGAGTGTTTTTGAGTAGGCGTTTTACAGAGAATACAACCTACAAACTAAACCGTAGCCAAGAGATCGCATAGATGCCCCAGAGTAACAGCTGTTCACGTGCTGCTTTGGGAGATCATCTCCTACCAGCCATTGGCAACCCTCCCCACCCCCATTGTCTTCCCCTTCTTCCAGTCCCTTGCCAGACATAATCAGAATAAAAAGTGTTCACCCTGCTCTCAAAATACAGGCTCAGATCCATGTATTTTCTCCAGCTACTTCTGAAACATCGTTCCCTGGGTATCTTAAGCTTGTATATTTCATTTACAAAGGCAGTCCTTATTGGCTATCTCTTTGGACAAGGGGCAAGCAAGGAGAGAAAAACCCTTGGTGTTCCTGACCAGGAAACACTTGTGGGGGGTTTACTTCATGCAGGAGCTCCCCCTGCTGCCCTTTTGTGAGCATTACAGACAAGTAAGACATACACGTGCTCTAGTTACTTGGGGTATTTCTCCAGTGACCTTTCTGATTTGTCTTTGGAAGTTCCTCCTTGTATCGAATTTGGGTAGTCTATTTCAGAAAATGTGCAGTACATGAGCTTTTGTGCACTGTAATTCTATGCCAGAAAAGTAGAACACTTCTTAAATTAACTCGAGATCCAAAGTTCTCCTAGGCATTGGACATGCTGGTGACATTCCCCACGTGCTTGAATTCCCAGAATTCACTGGAAGAGGAAGCTCAAATAGAATTGTCCATGTATGCTGTCTAAGCATAAGTGATAACTGTGAACTCCCATAAGATTCTGAAACATCTTCTGATTACTGGAGGAGGCAATGCAGCTAGTTCAGTAGCATTTAATATTTTTATTATTGGGATTTTTCTATTACATATGATACAGACACAGACTAAAGATAATTTTGAGTGATTCAGAATCACAGATTTCACTCACATTATGAAAATACTCTCGGCAGAGTGTATATATATGCGTGTGTGTGTGTGTGTGTGTGTGTGTGTATATATATGTATATGTATATTTGGAAACTATTGTGGGGAGGATTTAGAAGTTTATAATTGTTTATATTTTAAGTTTGATTGTAAGAACTAAAATCTAATATGGATGTCTCCTAAGGCCCAAGTACTTAAAGCTAAACTTTGTTGCTAAACACACACACACACATCCGAAGCATCCTATATGTGATTGAGTCAGAGTGATCTCCTGTATTTTAATATACTCTTACTCCTTTCTCCTCCAAAGTTTTACTTTTCTATCTCTCTTCTGATCATCACAAAAATGAGATTTTGTGGAATAATGAAGAAAATAATTAGGATACAGACACACAGTGATGACATTAGAGGCTTCTCTCATAGATTCAATAATTACTCACCCATCTGTCCTGAAACCATTGAGTGCTGTAGAACTTTGGTTTGTTGCTAAGTTTTGCCAGTTTTTAACCTGCATGTTGCATTTTGGAAGGTGTCTTGGGTGGATACAGTGCCATGGCTTGCTAGTCAAAATATAGATCTAGCTAAGCTGAGGTGTTATTTTTAAAAGCTATTTACTGTTGCTGAAAAATCATGGGATGTTGAAAGTGCAAAAATAAATGTCCGCTTGTAAATGGGGCAGTATTGCAGCATTAATGATTAGAGCAAAGTGTTAATAGCCTCATGCCACATTCCTTTCTTGTCCTAATGCTTACACACGTGGGCCTGCCCAGACACATTTTGGCTTGTTGAAAAATTAGCTTTTTTTTTTCAACTAGCTATCCTAATTATTAAGAAATCTCGCGATGAATGTTGTTTTGGTCTTTTGAAATAAGATGGTTATTTGACCTGAATCAACCATACAAAATTTCATCCAAACCCACTGCTATAGAGTCAATACCAACTCTAAAGAGTCAATACCAACTGCTATAGAGGCAATACCTACAGGATGGGGAAGAACCAGCCCTGACTGCAACTCTTCACTGGAGTAGATAGCCTCATCTTCTCATGCAGGGCAAGCTGGTGGTTTCGAACTGCTTACCCCGTGGTCAGCAGCTCAACTTTTTAATCACTATACCACCTGGGCTCCTTCAGATGAATTCATCGGTGTGTCTAAATAAAATAAGAAGATGTTGTGTCATATATTCCCCTCCATTGTCACCTGTTTCTGGGTCTAACAGGACTAGGACCTTTTGATTGGATTTGGTTCTAAAATGCAGGTTAATTATTTGAGTGAAACCTAAACCTTGATGAACACATACGTGTCTACCTCATTGTTGATGTTGTTTGGTGCCATTGAGTGACTCTGTGTACAATAGAACAAAGCATAGCCAGGGTCCCGTACCATCCTCAAAATCATTCTCATCTCCTTAGTCTTTTTGGACCTTGACTTCCTTTCTCTGGCTATAGCAAATCTTCCTTTAGACTCAGCATTGACTCATGTGTACTGGAAGGGTAGAGGCCCACATTAATGTGGTGCTCCTGGTAAATTGCAGTGAGGGAGAAGGCCTGAACTGAGTCAGGAAATCATGCTAGTTCTGCTTCTGCTGCGCATTCATGCTAGGAGAACTCAGATGAGGCCAGAGGAGTTGTTGCTAACTGTCCTGGAGTCAGCTCTCGACCCACAGTGATCCCATAAACCAAGGAACTAGTGGCTGCCTTCTCCTGTTTCATCCTTATGATGAGTTGCAGATGAGCCATTGCAATCCACCAGGTTTCACTGGCTGAGTTCCAGCACCTTAATGCCGGGCCTTTCTTACAGCTTCGCAGCAGAATGCAAGTTTCCATACAAAATGATGGAAGAATGGTATTTGCAGTGTAGTCTCATTATAGTCATCTCAAATGACTACCAGAACTCATTAGTTCTGTGTGAAAATATTAGTGGTCTATGAACTTATCTCAATAGAGAAGAATGAACCTCAAGTGAGTACTAAAGAGACCCACTGGCTACTCCTGCTGGTGCTCTAAATATGCTTAGACAGATACTATAGGTGAGTAGATCCCAGTTTCCTTATGTTTGAAATGAGAGAAGACATGGATGCTACGGTGTCCTTCAACCGAAAGTCATTGATCCTTTTAGTTTTGCTTATTGTAGTAGTTTGATGGACATGAAGACATTCTGAGGAATCATGGAGAAAATGCAGCAGAGATTTGGAGAACCGTTTGTGGGTTCTTACTCAGGGAAGCAGTCACAGTCCTGGGACAATGCGACAATATCCAGGGCCAGCTGAAGATCATTAGAAGATTCTGATTTTGATTAGGATGCTCCTGAGCAGAAAGGTTTGCATCGGGAAAAAATATATTTAGATGTCTTAGTTAAAGTGGAAGGTTTGGTTTGTTTTTTTTTAAGATTCTTTGATGAAAAGTATATTTTAAGATCCAAGTTTGGCTTTGAAGATTATAGACTGAAATAGCTTTCTCTACATTCAAAGCAGATTCCTCTCTATTTGAAGCAACACATTTGCCATCCCCACAGTGAAGCAATATTTCACTTTTGAGGAAAGAGTTCTAGTAAACACATATACAAATCACCTATTTTGTGGAATGGCAAAAGGAG
>NW_022111372.1:69042452-69043384 GCF_000313985.2 Echinops telfairi
TTTTTGTTGGTTTGTTTTATTTTATTAAAAAATTTTCTCTATGATCCTTCCTCTCACCAAGCCCTATGACACAAATGAGGCTCATTATTAGGATTACATCTCCATAAGAGTATTCATCGCTTCTTAAGGAACTAATGTTACTTGGGAATCCTAGTTTTAAATCCATTTCCCTTGGTTAACTCTTAGAAGAAATAGTTTCCTGGTACTTTGCGTTTGCTTGTCTGGACTATACGGCATGAAATAAAGGTCTGGCACCAAAGGGACAGACATTTGTTTACCTGCAAGAGCAGAAGGCAAGGAAAAAAGGTCTTGAGTTGCATATTTTGTGTGTTTTAGCCACCTTCCTTCTAAAAATGAGAGATGATCATGAGAATTTCTAGAAGAATGTAAATCAGGGGAAATGTTTTTCTTAATGGGAGGTGACTTACACTTGAGTAGCGGCTGATGTTTTTGTGATAACTCTATAGAAAAGCTTCTTAGCTCCCACGCTTTCCATTTTGAGACGGATACCATTTGGGGCATAGATGTGCTGTCCAGTCCATTTTAAGGTTTTTGACGGGATTCCTAACCTTTCCATACGATACCCTAATGGTACCTCCTCCATTGTGCCAATCAAAAATGCCTCGAGAAATAGCCCCGTGTGTCCTAGTGTCAAAAATGTCTGTGGTTAAGAACCATAGGCACAGAGAATGATTCTGTGTTTTCACTTCCAAGTAATTAGATAATTATGGCTGAGTAATGAATTTTTGGACTTTAACACCATTTCCATTTATTGTTGGTGTTATACTATGGCAAAATCACTTTTAAATTACCAACAAATCTTAGAGGCAAATATTTTCTGTATTCCCATCATTTGATTATAATTGTGTTTAAATTTGCCAATATTGCCTTCTAGTTGTTTATTTGCATAATCATATTTTACACCTTGCAAT
>NW_022111372.1:69044970-69046464 GCF_000313985.2 Echinops telfairi
TTACATAGAGATGGAAGTTCTCCATGATTTGGAATTAACCTTATTGCCTGTGGAGAGAGGTGAAGCGTTGGTGGAGAGGGAGGGATTCAGATGCTGAAGTCAGGATAGCGTTGCGTGCCTCCAGTGGAAGATACAAAAAGTTTAGAACCAAGTTTTACAATGATTTGCAAGCTCTGCTGGGCAATATAATCATTTGATTCTTACTGAAATTTGATTTTTTTTCAACGTCCACGTCAAAATATTTTGATTTAATAGATTACAGGTTGACTTTCAGAATCTGCATATCTGAGATTCTGTCTGAGCCCCACTGCTTGAGGATCACTATTTTTTAAAATCATTTTATTGAGAGCTCTTACAATGCTTATTACAATCCATACATCAATTTTATCAGGCATATTTGTATATATGCTGCTATCATTCTTTTCTAGAGAGTTACTTTCTATTGAGCCCTTGGCATCAGCTCCTATACCCCTCCCCACCCTCATTACCCCTTGATAGATTATAAATGATTATTTCCATGTCTCACACCGACCACTGTCTCCTTCCCCCATGGTTTCCGTTGTTCTTTCCCCTGAAGGGGTGTCTGGTTCTGTTTCTCTCAGTTCCCCCTTATTTCCCTCCTTCCCCCCTTCACCCTTCCCATCTGGTATCTTTTTCCCATTCCTGCTCCTGGCTTGCATGGAGGATCACTAGTTTTATAATGAGATTAGAAATTATTACCATCATTAATATAGTACTATGACTACTGGTCTGATAGTAGTGATGATAAGGGTTTTTGCAACAGTAAAGATGATCATAATTGTTCAGAATTGAAGAGGACTTCATGGAAGAGGTAGCAGTAGATCTGAACAAGAAGGATCAACAGAATTTTAACTGATGTGAATTAAGGGGAGAATTGTCCTATCGGGGAGTGCAGTGGGATGTGTACTTCAGGATGAAAGCAGTGTATGTTAATAATAGGTAAGCAATCTCACCCAAAGCTCAAAAAACCACCATGAACTAGGCATTCCCTTCTTCAAATATGCTCTAAGAGATTACATAATTTATTAGATTACCCAGCTAATAAGGGAATAGGGATGATTAGTGTGCATTTGTAGGATGAAGTTGAACTATATAGGCTCTTGAGCTTTCAGCAGCAGATACACTGAAAATTCTTAGGCCAATTCCAGGGCACTAGGAAGAGCCATAGAATCTTTACAAAGAGTGAAGCAGAAGAGAGGAAATACTTATTAAGGGTAACCATGAAAAAGCGGAAACTAATTTTCTGGTTCTGCTTTTTTTAAAATGCTATTCTATCATTTTAGATGAAAAGTTACCACAAATTAGGATGTCACTTAACAATATTTATCCAAATGGCTTCCTGGCCCTTGTTACAGTGTCACAATGTGGACGTATTCTCATTATTTGCATTCTATGTGTTCAGTTTCCATTGATCTGATTGCCCTTTTCCTCCGTGTCTCCTCATCTTTGCTTTTGGGCAAATGTTGACTTTCT
>NW_022111372.1:69047312-69049660 GCF_000313985.2 Echinops telfairi
ATTAATAATAACTGCACCAGTTGTTTAGTTTTAAGATCTCTGTGTAGTAGGGAGTACTGATAATACTTTATCTGTAATTATATCATTTGACTCTTCTTTTTCATTTTTAGAGGGCACTATTGAGTTAGTTAGTAGTAGGAGTAGTACGACTAGTAGTAGAATTACATTTTGTCTCTGTAGAGAAAATATTGAAATAAATCCTGCAGTTATGGCTGCTTACTGATGATGCTTCAAGTGTAAGCTCATATTGAAAATCTGAGCTGTGCAGCATCTTAAGTTGCTCCGATAAAGGTCAATGGTTTGGGACTTACATATTACATGATTCTTAAATCTTATTTAAATAAAAATGCTCACTATGTTATTTAGTTTTACTTTTGAATTTAGATCAGGCATGGGGAAGCTTTGTTCTGGAAAGGACCATTTGGGTATTTATAACATCAAGGGTGGACCCTGCAAAATGACCAACTTAAGGGTTAGCCTGCCAGGTTTGGTCAGACATTCAACTGCGTTGCCCTTGGTGTGATAGCGGGTACTGCTTCTCTTTGGTGGGGTTTATGATGTTAGCTGGTGTAATGGTTTCTTGTGTTTATAAAGGCCATGGGAAGGATTTATTCAACCCTGATCTAAATTAGAAAGTAAAATAAAGTGACGGTGAAAAACTTTGATTTAAGAATATTTAACTAAAATAAGCATGTAAGTTGCACTTTATTTGGACGCAAGAGCTCTTGAAAGTGAGGAAGAATTGGCAATAAGTAATTATTAGTGATGTGGACCTTAGGGTTATATAATAAGCCTAAACTTTAAAAAAGAAAAATAAAGTTATATAATGAAAGTTTTATGGAAATGTTCCCTGTATAATAATTGCATTTACTGTTTCTCTTTTAGTAGAATATGAGAATAACAGTTTCATAAATAGGATTCCCAGGTTTTCACAATTTGTCGATATGTGTGTTTATGATTTATGTATGTGTATTTGTGAGGGAAGAAATGTAATAAAAAGGTAGTGGAAATTGTTCATGAACTTTTTGAAATCCATTCTTATATGTACTACATGGTTAAGTCACAAAGTATTGCTATGTGTGTATATGCACAGGCTTATTCTAAGTGATGTGTGTTTCAACATGTCTCTGTGATCAGTCAGTGATTGCAAACAAGCGCTGTCATATATACATTGACCTTTGTTTCCTTTGTGCGCCTTCAAACCAAAGTCCACAAAAATCAGTGGTTACCAAGGGAATGTGCTGGGTCAGTTAAATTCAAGGCAAAGAATCTGTGTGTGTGTAAGTCAGAGTATAAATATTCACAAGGTTAGAGTGACCTTTTCAAAAAAGATTCCAAAGGGGGATTCTTGAGATATGTTTTCAAAAGACACAGAGTTATCACAGAAGTTTTAAGAAAATCAAAAACCCTGTTAGTAAGAAAAAGGTAATGAAAGTTAGGTCAAGAAGTGCTTTTCCCTCAGGGCACTGCAGGCTCATTCTTCCCGGTGACAGGGCTGTCCGGCAGGAATTTCGTTGGGAAACCTTACTTCATGCATCCCACAGTCCTGGTGTTGTCAGTTAGATTTCTTTTTGTTCCCATAACACAAAGCTTATCTAAAAGGAGCACGATTTAAATGCCTTCAAACTTAAATCCTAAATTTCACTGATTGGAGCCAACCCTGACTCAGCAAGCTTGTGGGACAGGGCAGAACTGTGCTCGGGAGTTTCTGAGACTGTCCAGCCCTCTGGGCGTAGAAAGCCTCATCTTTCTCCCACAGAGCAGCTGGTGCATTTGTCCTACCGACCTTTTGGCTGCATCACAATGATGAACCATTATAGTACCTGTCCTTTAGGAATGCCAAAATCGCTGTTTTGACATGGTGTAGGTTGAAGAACTATGAATTCTTCCGGTAATAGTAAGGTGAAAACATTTCATTCAGAAGTGTATAGACCTACATGAAGGATATGTAAAGGAACAATAGCTTCAAATTTTTAAGTTTTTGTTTACTAAAGTTTGCTACAATTGTGTAGCTTTTTTTTATTACCTATTTTCATCTATACATATAAAGCCAAACATGGAAACATATAAATAGGAATGTTTATATGCTTAGTGTGCTACATATGAGTATATGCTTTTTGACTAAAATATAAAAGGGCATTTCTAATTTAATATCACCTACCCCCATCTTTGTATATTTTCTTTGTTTATTTTTGTATATTGTATAAGTTAACCGTTAAACATACACGTTCTTAGTGTGTATTCAGCACCACCTGTCAAGATACTTATAATATTTTAGTTTATTTAATCTCACATCAACTTCATAAGTTAAGGACTCCTATTATGCTCCTTTTACCACTGAGCAAGCC
>NW_022111372.1:69055183-69057647 GCF_000313985.2 Echinops telfairi
CAAAATAATTATTGAATTACCAGACTTGTGGGGAATGCACATAAATGTATATTAAATGGAGTAAGAGCATATTTGGGTCTTACTTTTAAACTAATGTTTGCTCTTCACATGTGTGAACATATTTTGATGTGATGTAAATTGTTTTAAACTTAATTTCTAATTATTGATCAGAATGTCATTGTATAGCTGCACCCTAATTATTAAATGAGGTCTCTGTTAACAAAAAATTTGATTATTTTCAAAAGTTTTGCTATTATGAACAAAATTATATTAAACACAACTCTATATTTATATTTGTTGTACTTGTAAAATTAGAATATATACATTCTAGATATTGTTAATTGCTGATATCAGCAATTAGATTACTGACACACATTAGATTACCATGTGGTTACATCACCAATGTCGAACATGCCATTCACACACACAGACCAGCCCTGTGTCTCTGCCTCAGGAAGATGTGCATTCTTGTGTATGTGCTTTCTCAACCTTTGCTAAGTTGATAAGTGAGGTTAATTATTTCCCTGATTCATTCAATTGCTTTTGACAGTTAACTATCTCGAGTATTTTTTTCTGTTTATAGAACATTTGTACCACTTCTTCCTGAAATGTCTTTTCATATCATTTACTCATTTCCCCTAAATGGAGAATTGCTCATTTGTTGGAGCTTCTTGTAAGTTATGTCTATTAACCCCTTTGTATGTACTGTTGACCTGTTTTATTGTGTAAGAAATTTATGTATCAGGCATTTTAATATTTAGAAATTTTATTTTTATAGTAAATTTTAGTAATTTTTATTTCCTCGATTAGCTCTTGGTTTCCTGACTTTGAAGGCTTTTCCGCCCAATCATTATAAAAATGACAAATATACAAATATGTTTTTAACATTTTACTGTATTTTCCACACAAATATTAAATATATTTACATTTTATTCTTGGATACCTTCTGAAACCAAAAAATAGATAGCTAGGTATGATTATACATAGATATGAAAAATAACATTTATTGCAATGTTTTCTCCAGGAATTTGAAGTACTGTCTTTATTATATAGGAAATATCTTTATAGTCTCAGGTCTGTATGTTTATTCTGTAATGTTCCTCCTTAATATTACTTTTCTAATTTTTTTGGTATTGACAACATGCTATATGTATGTATATGTAAAGGTACAGCCAAAAGTATAGGCATAGATATAGGCACACACACACACATATATATATAATTATTTAATTACTCTAGGTCTATAAATCCTTTACATCAGGATAAATCTATTGTTATATTTCTATTATGTATATCTATTATAAAGTAGTTATTCTAGACAGCTAGCAATTCCAGAAATTGCTTCACATGATTTGGCTGGAAATACCCATAAACTCATTGAGGAATGCAAAAAAAATTTTACTTCTTAACCAATATTGGCTCTTCTCATTGAAGACCATCATATGTCTCCCAATTTATACATCTTCTTTTATATCCTTCAGTATAATTTTATGGTTTCTTCATGTAGGTGTTCCACATTTCTTATTCAATCAATCCTCACAGATAGTACATAATTCTTGTTAAATTTATTCTTAGGTACTTTACAATTGTTATAGGTTCTGTAACAGATACTTTATAACAGAATTATTTTTTATCCTCGGTTATAAAATATCCAAAAAGGATGTCCTTTAACTTTATAGCTCAGGGTATCATTTTCATTTCTGTGTACACATGATATGCTTTGGTTGTCACTGACACACATGGAGTACACATCAATAAAACTGCATAATTTTATATAGTCTTATATTTCTAATCAGTATACACATATTTCAGTGGTTGCTTTATTTTAATATAATGCACTTAAAAGACTCTGAAAAACATCCATGAATTACTATTAAAATATAGTTTTAAATTTTCTCCTTTCCTAACCTTCTTAAATAAAATTTAGATTTAAAGCTCCTGTTTAGTATATCCCATTATTTATGCTATGCATTATAAACCCTATGAAAAATGGGGCAATGTTAAATATGGTAAGTGAAAACATTGCTAAAGTATTTCTGCCCACCACAAAAGTGTTGATGACTGTATTAGTCTAGGTACTTTAGAGAAACAAATCCACAGAAACTGATGTATAAGAGAGAGTTTTAAATAAAGGGTAAGTGCACATCACGAAAACATCCCTCCCCAGTGCTGCCCAACCCACAAATCCAACATTAACCCATTAACCCATTTGTCCAACACCAGTCCACAAAGCCCTCCTCCATCTCACAAAGCAGATGCAATGATGCCGACTGCAGGCGGAAAGCTGTCAGTGAATGTGTAAGCATCTCAGCACTGGCAAGGGTCTCCACATTGATGCTCCAGCACCCAGGGCTGCATCGGGGTAAGTCCATGTGGCTTCTCCTTGGGGATGTCTTGCAGGAAGTCAGCCTTGCAAGCTGAAGCAGGGAACTGCTAAGGCAGCTGCACCCTGGTCCAACCATCA
>NW_022111372.1:69057747-69060068 GCF_000313985.2 Echinops telfairi
TGTGTGTGTGTGTGTGTGTGTGTGTAAATGCACTTGTTTCAGAGTAAAAATTTGACTGGATTATATACTAAATCTGGTAGTGGTTTATATCCAGGGACTTGATCATCAAGAATATAGTAGCATAAGTGTTGGTCTAAATGCATAACTGGTTTGACTCTTCTGAGAAGTTTCCTCCTCACACTGTTGTACTGAACAGTATGAAGGCTAGTGTGGGTCTCTTCAGTGGAGCATGAATTCTGAGACTTCTAAAGTTTATCTCCAAGTATATTACCAAAGGTTAGAGAAATATATTGTTTATATTCTAATCGATTTGGAGATTCATGTATTGAAATAGAACTTGTGGTTAGTTAAGTCATATATGTCTTGGAGAATGCCAAGCTCTATAAACTAGCCCAGAATTGTGAAAATTATACAGCATTTGAGGGTTACATACATGCATACAGATACAATTATGTGTGAAGTGGTCATTGTTTGTTTAAATAATAAGAAAGTATAACCATGTTGAATTATTTAATATTAGTAAGACTAATTCAGATACATTATCTAATGGAATATAAAGTCATATAACATTAGCACATACTTCAGCATAAGAAGACTTTGGAAATGAAGATGTGACACTAATTGAAATGGGGTCAACTATCACAATGGTGAGGAGTCCTGGTGGCATAGTGATTACATGTTGGGCTGCTAACTGTTATGTCAGCAGCTTGAAAGTCCCAGCCAGCGGCTCCGTGGGAGTAACA
This sequence comes from Echinops telfairi, assembly GCF_000313985.2. Classification (NCBI taxonomy): domain Eukaryota; kingdom Metazoa; phylum Chordata; class Mammalia; order Afrosoricida; family Tenrecidae; genus Echinops; species Echinops telfairi. The sequence continues at coordinate 69,058,491 of NW_022111372.1, forward strand.
TTCTGGGAAACTCACAGCAGCAGCTCTAGCTTGTCTGATGAGGTTGCAGTGGGTCTGATTGACTGGATGCAGTGTGGTTTATTTTGTTTGTCTATTTATTTATTTATTTATTTGACCACAATCATGGCATTTTGCTTCATGATATATACACATACTGAATATTTTTATATGAAAAATGAAATGACCCTACTAGATAGATTTTCACATCAAAAGATTGATGCGCTATGCTTCAATGAATTTAAGATTCTGGTAGATATAACTAGAGAGTTTTGATTTTTTGAAAGCTATGTTTTGTCGTATTTTTTTCCCAGAGTAAATACAGAAATGTAATATTTTATGAAGTATGGTACTCATTAAAGCACAATTAAAAGGCCTCTGATTTCCTTTTTGAAATAAGGATAATTTAGGAATGTTATCTTCAAAGAGATACTTTAGAATATTTAAGTTTCACACTGTATTTTATGGAGATATCTTTTAGATGATCACACTTAGCTCCAATCAGCTAGTTTGAGTCAAGAGAATATTGTTATCTAATCAGGAGTCAGCCAGATAAAATGCATATCTGTTTTAATTAGCAAAGTTTTATTATAATACAGTTTTACCCCTTGTGACTTGTTCTACACTATAATAGTAGAATTGAGTATTACAACAGAGACCATATGGCATATAAAGTCTATAACATTTATTACTTGGTCCATTATAGAAAATAATATTTTTTGGTCTTTGATATAATGCAATATGTACAGCATACAATGTGAAGTATTCTGTACATAAAGTAGGGATGGAAGATATAATATAGTAAATTAGATATTACTACTTATATTATTTACTTTTACTTCTAGGGCTTTGCTTGAATGAGATATTGTCCTAATTAAGAATTGACTTCAAACTGTGATTTCATAGTGAAATACATTTAAAAAGTTAGTTAAGTTGATAGAATATATAAAATAAATAGAGAATAATAAATGGGGAAATTATGAAAAATATCATGATGCCTTTTACTTTGGATCAATTAGAGAGCTCCTCTTCATCCTATCATAGATTGTTTTGTAAAACATAACTGAATTTATTCTTCAGATTAGTAAATTATGAAAGTTTGCAACCTAATAATATATAAAGATTTTGAGAAAATTAGTATGTTTATGAACTGATATTTTAGAATTGTGATTACCTTGTGTATGTTTGTCCAATGGTGGTTCCATGGCTTTTGGAATTGCCCTGGGAGTCTTCTGTTATAGTAATCCTACAGGTATGTAGCGACTATGGAAATTCTAGAACTCTTCAAAGGATATTTCTTTTTATCAGCCAGAATATCTAATTTGACATATTAAGGAAAGGAACACTCATGGCTGATGCTTGTAGATTAGCAGTATGCCTTTCCCTGAAAATTCAGTGAAAGCAGAGCTCATTAAAAATACCTGATTGCACATAAGTGAGGCATTGTGAAAACAGAAACTATCTATAACAGATCACAAATAGAGAGAAAGGAAAGTGAACAATTAGCTAATGAGGAGCCCTGGTGGCATAGTGGTTGTGTACTCATTGGGCTGCTAAATACAAGGTCAGCAGTTTGAAACC